>NC_091305.1:14741938-14904438 GCF_038502225.1 Cherax quadricarinatus | reverse complement strand
ATGGGGTGTGTGTTGAGAGCAAGATTTACTCCTGCCTGAAGCAGTGTCATCTTTCTGGATTTATCCTGCTCTAAACAACTCAAGAATTTTCGCTGTTTGATACCCGGGCAGACTCCAGGTAGGTAGACCGGTTTAACAACAAACTGACATAAATTCGTTTTGCTCAAGATTCAGTGTTAGGCAAGGTTTTATTCTATATTTTCACTGCGTTAGAAAGCTCACTGGATTATGCATGGATTGCGATATGGTTAGGTTAAACTGTATATTGACCTTAACTCTAGAATCCCCCCTCCCCACATAAGAACTAACAAGGGAAATTAAGGGAACATGAAACAGCCACAGGCATGAAACTGCGTTATAATTAGATAAGACTAGAGCGAAACGTTATAACAGGGGTTTACACGATTTCATCTGCTTTGTCGTTATTTCACGCTCCATAAGTACACTGACTGAAAACACAGTAAGTGTCCGTGCCACATGACTGTTCTACAGCCTCTCACGAGGCGTAAGGGAAATTACCAATAGGCCCCTGGCTGCCTTCAAGAGGGAGCCGGACAGATACTTGAAGTCGGTGCCGGATCATCCGGGCTGTGGTTCGTACGTTGAACTATGTGCGGCCAGCAGTAACAGCCTGGTTGATCAGGCCCTGATCCACCGGGAGGCCTGGTCAAGGACTGGGCCGCGGGGGCGTTGACCCCCGGAACACCTTCCAGGTAGACTCAAGAATCAGAGTTTCCTACCAGGATCCCCCTCTCCTCAAAGGAAAAAAAAATATTTTTGTAAATTCCTAGGATACGTCGGGAAAATTAACCTATTTTTATATTAGGTAAATTTTGGCTAAGTTCGGTTAAGTTCTTAGATTAAATTCTGTATGAAAGTGAAAATCGCCACATTAAAATTCTGCAAAATTTTAACTAACTGTTTTAAGTTGTGTAGGGAAGAACCTGGTGACTTAGTCAGCAGGTTGGATAATATCATGTCAGGTAATGGGAACAAGCCCATTAACTGTCTCAGTGCTGGTGGAAATGATATCAGGAAGGGTAGGAGAGAAGAGCTGTTAAATAAGCACAGGTCAGCTATAGATTTAACTAGGTCTAAGGAAGGGGCTCAATTATATGTAGTATCCTGCCTAGAAGGGGAGTGGGCAATGAATGGATGTCTAGGGCAAGTGGTGTAAATTCCTGGCTAGACAGATACTGCAAGGAACTTGCAATCCCATTCATTGACAACTGGGACAACTTTTATGGCAAACATGATATGTAAGCTTTTTCACCCTGAACTGTGTACCTCTTCAGTACAGGAAAGACTGTGCTATAACTTAAATTGCCAGGCATACCATCTAAAGGGGACAAAAAGATACAAAACATCCAGGCCATGGGAAAACCTGGGTAGCCACAGCCACTCAAGAGGGAGAGGTTTTTTTAGTGCCAGGAAGGAAAAAAAACTGGCAGGAAATGGCAGAAATCGTACACCAAATCCAGTCATTCCTGGAGTGGAACCACAGTCGATGGCCTCCACTCCAAACCAACAGATACAGATACTAATGCCGGAAAAAAAAATCCCCTCCCCCCAGAACCAACAATACCACCAGTCCGATAACATTCTTCTTGGCAAATATACAGGGTCTAAATCCAGCAACAAACAACAAAATACCTTTCATCCGTGGACTGCTTGCAGAGGCAAAGGCAATGTTCGCGGCTTTCACTGAGACCCACATAAAGGATCACTTGGACAACGAAATATGGATCCCAGGTTACAACCTATACAGATGTGACAGAGTGAACAGGCAAAGGGGGGGGGGGGGTTGGCCTGTACATTGCAGAGTCACTTGTTTGCACAGAACTGCTAAATGCCTCAAATGATGTAGTGGAAGTTTTAGCAGTAAAGGTCGAGAACCAAAACCTAGTCATTGTGGTAGTCTACAAGCCTCCGGATGCAACATCCCAGCAATTCCAGGAACAGCTGTTAAAAATTGACCACTGTCTGGAAAATCTTCCAGCTCCTGCACCCAACATCTTGCTCCTGGGAGATTTCAACTTAAGGCACCTAAAATGGAGGAATATAGCAAATAATATTGTTGCAGTAATAACACCAGGAGGCAGCTCTGATGAAAACTCACACTCACGCGAGCTTTTAAATCTCTGCACAAAATTCAATTTAAACCAGCAAATAATAGAGCCTACTAGACTGGAGAATACACTAGACCTCATCTTCACTAACAATGATGATCTGATAAGAAATGTCACCATATCAAAAACAATATACTCAGATCACAACATAATTGAGGTTCAGTCATGTATGCGCGGAGCCCCAGACCGACATAATGAGATTAGTCACGAGGGAGCATTCACCAAATTCAACTTCAATAACAAAAACATAAAGTGGGACCAAGTAAACCAAGTCCTAACCGATATAAGCTGGGAAGATATACTAAGCAACACAGACCCCAACTTATGCCTAGAAGAGATTAACTCGGTGGCACTCGATGTATGCACAAGGCTTATTCCTCGAAGAAAAAGGAGGAGTAGATGTAAAATAGAAAGAGACAGGCGCTCCCTTTACAGGCGACGGAAAAGAATAACAGAGCGGCTAAAAGAGGTCAATATATCTGAAGTGCGTAGGGAGACACTGGTCAGAGAAATAGCAAGCATCGAACTTAAGCTAAAAGAATCCTTTAGGAGTCAGGAATCGTGGGAAGAACTAAAAGCCATAAATGAAATCGAAAGAAACCCAAAGTATTTCTTCTCCTATGCCAAATCAAAATCGAGAACAACGTCCAGTATTGGGCCCCTACTTAAACAAGATGGGTCCTACACAGATGACAGCAAGGAAATGAGTGAGCTACTCAAGTCCCAATATGACTCAGTTTTTAGCAAGCCGCTAACCAGACTGAGAGTCGAAGATCAAAATGAATTTTTTAGGAGAGAGCCACAAAATTTGATTAACACAAGCCTATCCGATGTTATCCTGACGCCAAATGACTTCGAACAGGCGATAAATGACATGCCCATGCACTCTGCCCCAGGGCCAGACTCATGGAACTCTGTGTTCATCAAGAACTGCAAGAAGCCCCTATCACGAGCCTTTTCCATCCTATGGAGAGGGAGCATGGACACGGGGGTCGTCCCTCAGTTACTAAAAACAACAGACATAGCCCCACTCCACAAAGGGGGCAGTAAAGCAATAGCAAAGAACTACAGACCAATAGCACTAACATCCCATATCATAAAAATCTTTGAAAGGGTCCTAAGAAGCAAGATCACCACCCATCTAGAAACCCATCAGTTACACAACCCAGGGCAACATGGTTTTAGAACAGGTCGCTCCTGTCTGTCTCAACTATTGGATCACTACGACAAGGTCCTAAATGCACTAGAAGACAAAAAGAATGCAGATGTAATATATACAGACTTTGCAAAAGCCTTCGACAAGTGTGATCATGGCGTAATAGCGCACAAAATGCGTGCTAAAGGAATAACAGGAAAAGTCGGTCGATGGATCTATAATTTCCTCACTAACAGAACACAGAGAGTAGTCGTCAACAGAGTAAAGTCCGAGGCAGCTACGGTGAAAAGCTCTGTTCCACAAGGCACAGTACTAGCTCCCATCTTGTTCCTCATCCTCATATCCGACATAGACAAGGATGTCAGCCACAGCACCGTGTCTTCCTTTGCAGATGACACCCGAATCTGCATGACAGTGTCTTCCATTGCAGACACGGCAAGGCTCCAGGCGGACATCAACCAAATCTTTCAGTGGGCTGCGGAAAACAGTATTAAGTTCAACGATGAGAAATTTCAATTACTCAGATATGGTAAACATGAGGAAATTAAATCTTCATCAGAGTACAAAACAAATTCTGGCCACAAAATAGAGCGAAACACCAACGTCAAAGACCTGGGAGTGATTTTGTCGGAGGATCTCACCTTCAAGGACCATAACATTGTATCAATCGCATCTGCTAGAAAAATGACAGGATGGATAATGAGAACCTTCAAAACTAGGGAGGCCAAGCCCATGATGACACTCTTCAGGTCACTTGTTCTATCTAGGCTGGAATATTGCTGCACTCTAACAGCACCTTTCAAGGCAGGTGAAATTGCCGACCTAGAAAATGTACAGAGAACTTTCACGGTGTGCATAACGGAGATAAAACACCTCAATTACTGGGAGCGCTTGAGGTTTCTAAACCTGTATTCCCTGGAACGCAGGAGGGAGAGATACATGATTATATACACCTGGAAAATCCTAGAGGGACTAGTACCGAACTTGCACACGAAAATCACTCACTACGAAAGCAAGACTTGGCAGACGATGCACCATCCCCCCAATGAAAAGCAGGGGTGTCACTAGCACGTTAAGAGACCATACAATAAGTGTCAGGGGCCCGAGACTGTTCAACTGCCTCCCAGCACACATAAGGGGGATTACCAACAGACCCCTGGCAGTCTTCAAGCTGGCACTGGACAAGCACCTAAAGTCAGTTCCTGATCAGCCGGGCTGTGGCTCGTACGTTGGTTTGCGTGCAGCCAGCAGCAACAGCCTGGTTGATCAGGCTCTGATCCACCAGGAGGCCTGGTCACAGACCGGGCCGCAGGGGCGTTGACCCCCGGAACTCTCTCCAGGTAAACTCCAGGTATGCAAGGGATGGGGTATATCTTTCTGGGGCTGGGGTGGTAGCATTTGCCAACTCGATCGAGAGGGCCATTGCTGACTTGTCTAGGATTTTAAACTGATAGAAGATAGGGGTATGGGTGTGCATGTGGAAAACAGTCAGGTTGCAGCACTAGGATTGAAAACAGTAAATATTTAAAAAGACATTATTCATCATAAAGTTACAAGACAATGGAACTGGTCAGCAAACAAAGGGGGACAGCAGAGGGAAGCGAGAGACTAGCTCCCTTAAGGGAAGGGTGGTGTAGTAGCGATGTATGTCAAATATAATTTAACTTGTTGTGCTAGACAAGAAATAAAATTAGAAGTGTCAACCACTGAATCTGTGTGGATACAGCTTCTTTATAGGGAGTGCAGTAAACTTTTATGGGATGAAATTCGTAAGGTATCTACATACGAAAATGTTGTGCCAATGGGATATTTTTAACTACAGACAAATTGACTGGAGCAATTTGACAGGAAATTTAGAGTCAAGTAACTTTCTTGATATTATTCAGGATTGTTTTTTAAAACAGCTTGTGACAGAACCAACTAGAGGAAACAACGTGGTTCTTGCCAGCAGGGAATCCCTAATTAATAATCTTGAGGTTAATGATGAGCTTGGGGAAAGTGATCACAAATCACTCAGTTTTAATATATCATGGAATTATTCTAATAATGGCATTCAAGTCTCTGTCCCTGACTTCCGCTTGGCTGATTTCATGGGACTGAGAAATTACCTGGGTAAGCTGAACTGGAATGACCTGACTATGGGTCAAGTAGGTGGTGATGGTTGCCGATATGACGTTTTCCAGAGCATACTTCTAGCTGCTCAGACTACTTATGTTTCAAACAGGGAAATCAGATCAAACAAAAATGATCCTAAATGGATAAATAATAGATTAAAACATCTCACTGGTCAAAAGAGAGGCATATATAGGAGAATCAAAAGAGGAGAGGGGTAGTTACGAAATCAATATATTCAATTAAAGAAAATAAAATACAGGAATAAGAAAAGCGAAGAGAGATTATGAGTGGCAAGGGAATCGACGACTAACCCAGAAGGATTCTTTCAGGTATACAGAAGTAAGATTAGGGACAAGATAGGCCCACTCAAAAGTTACTCCGGTCAGCTCACTGACAATGATAAGGAAATGTGTAGAATTTTTAACACTTACCTCCTCTCAGTTTTTACACAGGAAGATACTAGCGATATTCCAAAAATAATAAATTATGAAGATTTAGACACATGTGAAACATCTGGGTATCTATACTGTAGACGTTTTGCCATCCAGTGGCTTTATAAATACAGATTCTAGATGAGGTAATCAGTCCCTCAGCCTTGGAGTTGGTGTGAAGAGCACCGTAGTCGTGTAGATTCTGGAGCAGAGGCGACTACGGTGCTCTTCACACTAACTCCAGGGCTGAGGGACTGATTACCTCATCTTTTGTAAATAGTTCTACTGCCTTCAATTATGTCCTAGAATTTATTGATAAAGCCACTGGATGGCGAAACGTCTACAATAAAGATACCCAGATGTTGAACATGTGTCTAAATCTTCATCTTGTGGGTATTGTATACCATTCTTGTACAACTTGTCAGACACAGCAACATCATCGAATCTTGACTCAGAGGACATCTACATGACTTTCTTCACGGCTGCTACAACTATAACTTATCCATCCCTTTGGGTATGACCTACTTCCACTGGGGAACCCCGCCTACCAGTGACTATGCCCTCGTCTGCTACCCGTCCCCTTTCCACCTGACGATTAGTATATGAGCGCCAGCCTCCTTGCCTCTGCTCCAGGACCATGCCAAACACTGGCTATCCCTTGTTCAAGCTGCTGACTCACACCGCATAGGGACCCAAGGAATACACAAAGGGAATTCTGGGATTTCATCACAATAGCTCCTACTCTCGTCATCGCAGTCTCCCTACGATTCCCGTTGGGGAGGGGAACCTCTACCTGTTCGACGATGTTCGCACATCGTGTTAAGATCAAACTAGCCAGTGGTGTTATAAATGATTCCACTAAACTATCACTTGCTGCCGCTATAAGAACCTGCCTACATCTTAAATTCACAGCGATCCACTCACTCAAGGACTCCTTTATTGTCGTCTGCACCGATGACAATGAAGCAACTAAACTTATGGACAACACTGCAATGAATACATTGCGAGACCGACAATTCAACATATCACCCTCTCATAAGAAATCTAAACTTATCTGAAATCTAAACTTATCTAATTTGAATCCATTATTGCGGGTTCTTTCTTGAAGGGATATCCTCAAAACCTTATTTATACCCCCTTTGTTAATACCCATCTTCCACTTGTACACTTCGATCATGCCTCCCCCTCATTCTTCGTCTAACAAGTGAATGCAGTTTAAGAGTCCTCAATCGTTCCTCGTACGGAAGATTTCTAATGCTATGTATTAATTTAGTCATTCTACGCTGGATGTTTTCTAACGAATTTATATCCATTCTGTAATATGAAGACCAGAACTGAGCTGCATAATCTAGGTGAGGCCTTACTAATGATGTATAAAGCATAAAGCTGTAAAATAACCGCTGGACTTTTGTTGTTTACACTTCTAGATATAAATCCCAGTAATCTGTTTGCTTTGTTACGTACGTTTAGGCATTGCTGTCTTGGTTTAAGGTTGCTGCTTACCATAAACCCCAAGTCCTTTTCGCAATCTGTATGGCTAAGTTCTACGTTATTTAACTAATAAGTACTAGGGTTATGGACACTCCTGAGCTTCAGAACCTTGCATTTATCTACATTGAATTGCATCTGCCACTTTTCTGACCAGGAATTGAGTTTGTCTAAATCCTCCTGAAGTTCCATAACATCTACGTTTGAATCAATCATCCTACCTATCTTTGTGTCATCGGCGAATTTGCTCATATCAGTACTAGTAATTCCCTCATCAAGGTCATTGATATATATTATAAACAACAACGGGCCCAAGACTGATCCCTGTGGAACGCCACTTGTTACAGATCCCCACTCGGATTTAGCCCCATTTAAGCATACTCTCTGCCTTCTATTGGTGAGCCATGACTCGATCCATGACAGCACTTTTCCCCAAATACTATGAGCTGTCACTTTCTTTAACAGTCTCTGGTGCGGTACTCTATCAAAAGCTTTACTAAAATCTAAATAAATAATATCGAATTCTTTATCATGATCAACGGCCTCAAAAGCTCTACTGAAGAAGGTTAATAAATTAGTTAGGCAGAAACGGATCCTCGTGAATCCATGTTGAGTATCATTAATCAAGCTATGCTCATCGAGATGGCTTCTTATAATATCAGCTATAATTGACTCTAGTAATTTGCCTGTAATTAAGGTTAGGCTTATTGGGCGGTAATTTGACGGTAACGACTTGTTCCCTGCTTTAAAAATAGGAATTACATTAGCCATCTTCCACATATCAGACACTACACCTGTTTGAAGAAAAATATTAAAAATATTAGTTAATAGTTCACAAAGTTCCATTTTACACTCTTTAAGAAACCTTGAAAAAAGTTCATCAGGGCCCGGAGATTTATTTTACTTTAATCGGTCTATCTGTTTGATAACCATTTCGCTAGTGACTGTGATATTGCATAATTTATCATCTTCAGGCGCACAATAAAAATTAATTTGGGATATTGTTAGTGTCTTCTTGAGTGTAAACCAAGAGAAAATAATTAAGAATAGAGCACATTTCATTCTCCTTGTCAGTAAGATGCCCAGAGTTATTTTTAAGGAGACCTATCTTATCTCTAACTTTTGTTCTATAAGCCTGGAAAAAACTTCTTTGGGTTAGTTTTCGAAACCCTAGCAACTTTAATTTCATAGTCCCGTTTAGCTTTTCTTATCCCCTTTTTAACGTCCCTCTTAATGTCAATATACTGATTCATAAGATGACCCTCACCTCTTTTGATTCACCTGTAAATTCTTTTTTCTGTCCTAAAAGATATTTGAGCCTATTATTCATCCATTTTGAGTCATTTCTATTCGATCTAATTTCCTTATTTAGGATAAATGTCCTTTGGGCAGCATGTATTGTGTTAAGAAAGCTGTCATATTGATAGCTCTCTTCGTTACCCCAGTCCACAGATGATAAGTGTTCTCTAAGCCCACTATAATCTGCTAAGCAAAAATCTGGGACCATTACTGAATTATCCCTACTATCATACTTCCATTCAATGCTAAAGATAATTGATTTGTGATCGCTTGTGCCGAGTTCCTCTGTAATTTCTAAATTATTAACAAGGGTTTCCTTGTTTGCCAAAACCACGTCAAGTAGGTTATTTCCCCTTGTAGGCTCTGTCACAAACTGCTTCAAAAAACAATCCTGAACTACTTCTAAGAAATCGTTTGATTCTAAATTCCTAGTCAAGAAATTCCAATCAATATGACTAAAGTTAAATTCTCCTAGAATTACTATGTTATCGTGCCTTGTGGCCCTAACAATTTCCTCCCATAGTAGTCTCCCCTGGTCCCTATCTAAGTTTGGGGGGCGGTATATCGCACCTAAAATAAATTTTTCATGCCCCTCTGAAAATTCTATCCAAACAGACTCTGTATGTGTTACTTCAAACTTAATACCCGTTTTTATGCAACAGTTCAAGCGATCTCGGACATACAATGCCACCCCACCCCCTTCCCGATACTTCTGTCTACTTGGAACAATTTAAAACCCTGAATGTGATATTCTGCAGGCATGTCCCGACTTTTTTTTTAAATAAACCACGTCTCAGTTATGGCAAATACATCAATGTTACCTGCACTAGCAACTAGTCTCAACTCGTCCATCTCATTCCTAGCACTACGGCTATTAGCATAATAAACATTGAAAGACTCTCCTTTCTCTTTACCCTTCCTGCTCATTTCTAGTCCCACTGGCTTTCCAATATCCACCTCATTCTGCCTATTACTAGTTCCCCTAAAACTCATAATATTACTACACTGGGGCTTCACTGTTTTCCCTCCGAAACCCATAACACTAACTATTCCTAGTTTAAAGTCCTAACAGCTCCCTCCACTGCAGTTGCCAGTGCCCCCACCCCAGACCTAGATAAGTGAACCCCATCCCTGGCAAACATGTCATTTCTGCCATAGAAGAGGTCCCAGTTGTCAATGAATGTTACTGCATTTTCCTTACAGTATTTGTCCAGCCAGCAACTGACTCCAGTTGCCCTGGACAACCATTCATTTCCAACTCCTCTCCTTGGCAAAATACATATGACAGGGTTCCCACCCTTCCTCCTAATTATCCCTATTGTTGACCTATACCTGCTAATCAGATCCTCACTCCTATGTCTGTCAACATCGTTGCCTCCAGCACTGAGACATATAATAGGATTCTCCCATTACCTTCATGATGTCATCCAGACAGCTAACAATATCCTTCATCCCAGCCCCAGGAAAACACACCCTCTGCCTCCTACTTCTATCGTTCAAGCAGAAGGCCCTATCCATGTACCTAACCTGGCTATCCCCATCAACAACAATGTGTTTAGCTTCCTTGGCATCGTTTGTCGTGATGTTCCAAGTAGTCGACTCACATTTGTCAGGTAGCACGGAGAATGAGTTCAATGTTTCCACAACAGTTTCCTGGATCTTCATTGATTCTACCTCTCCATCCGTCCTCTTGATCCTTAACTTTGTCCCATGCTTTCCAGCCACTGTCCAGGAGGAACACTGCAGAAGGCCTACTGGCCCATACAAGGCAGGTCCTTATCAAAACGACCCCTACTCAAAGCTTCCCAAGAATATCCTCCTGTACTCAATGACACCAATCAAATCCAGCCCCTCCCACTAATATATTTGTCCAATCTCTTTTTAAAGCCACCCAAGGTCCTAGCCTCGATCACCCTACTCGGGAGATTCTTCCACGCATCCACAACTCTGTTAGAAAACCAGTACTTACCTATGTCCTTCCTAAATCTAAATTTATCCAACTTAAATCCATTATTTCTGGTTCTTACCTGGTTCGACACTCTCAGTACTTTATTAATATCACCTTTGTTTATACCCATCATCCCCTACTATTACTACGTTATTGTGTCTAGAAGCCCTAACAATTTCGTCCCAAAGAAATCTTCCTCTATCGTGATCCAAGCCTGGAGGTCGGTATATTATACCTAGAATTAGTTTTTCTTGACCTTCTACAAACTCTACCCAAACAGATTCTGTTACTATTCCATCTATTTTTATACCTGTTTTTAATGCAACATTTAATATTTTCTCGAACATATAATGCAACTCAACTCCTCCCCTCTTCCCATTACATCTATCCACATGGAATAACTTAAACCCTTGAATATTACACTCAGCAATCATATCCCGACTCTTTAAATCATACCACGTTTCAGTTAATGCAATGGCATCAAAGTTCCCAGCACATGCTACCAAACGTAGTTCATTAATCTTATTTCTTGCACTTCGACTGTTAGTATAAAATACCATCATATGTTTTTTCTTCTGCACATTTTTCCTATTCACATTTGCTTTTGCACAATTTCTGAAATTATCATTAACCAGCGTTATTCCATGACTGTTATTATTAAGATTCATAATATCAAAGCCTTAGTCAATATATCCATACTCATTATTTTTCATTTCTAAACCCATACCTATAACTAATCCTAGTTTAAAGTCCTAACAACCCCCTCAACTAAGATAGCAAGATAACCCACACCTGTCCTGGATAAGTGAGCCCCATCCCTGGCATACATATCATTTTGACCATAGAAGTGGTCCCAGTTGTCAATGAATGGTACTGCATTATCCTTACAGTGTTTATCCAGCCAACAATTAATACCAATTGCTCTAGACAACCATTCATTTCCAACACCCCTTCTTGGCATAATGCTACATATAAGAGTGTGCCCCCCTTCTTCCTAAATATGTCTATTGCTGTCCTGAACCTTCTAACTAAATCCTCACTTCTACACTTGCCTACATCATTGCCTCCAGCACTGAGGCAGATAATAGGATTGATCCCATTACCGTTCATGATGTTGTCAAGCTGACTGACAATATCCTCCATCCCAGCCCCAGGAAAGCAAACCCTCTGTCTCCTACTCCTATCCTTCAAGCGGAAGGCCCTATCCATATACCTAACCTGGCTATCCCCAACAACAACAATACTTTTACGTTCCTTGGTGTCGTTCGTCGTGACATTCCCAGTAGTCGACTCACATTCTTCGGGTAGCACAGAGAATGCATTAGATGTGTCCACAACAATTTCCACAGCAGTCTCTTTCTTCTTCATCGTTTCTACCTTTCCATTCGTCTACTTTATCATCAACTTCGTTCCATGCTGTCCAGCCACTGTCCAGGTTCCCTTCTTGACCTGAGGACTCACAACAGGAGGACTACTACGAATCCTCTTGTTTTCCTCAGTTAATCGCTGTATATCTATCTTCGCTACCCTCAATTCCTCCTTAAGCTGCTGGTAAAGTTGCTCAATGGAGAGCATCTTGGTTCAGTCCACAGAGAGTACACAAGACACGTCTTCACAGAGTTAAGTACAGATCACCACTCGAACTATTCCATCTCAACAACATGCCGTCATTCAACTTTCCTGACTCTCCAGTATTACAGGACTTCCTCAAGATTATCCCAGACATCGTTAACTTCACATCAACTTCAGGCCCAAATCCTGACTCTGCCCCAAAAAACACTCCTGAACCAACCCCAATGACCACTACCACCTCTCAACAACCACCAACAACCAGCCAGATCGAAAATACTCTAGATTCCCAGCCTCCTCTCGACAGTAGAAACAATTGAACATGAATTTTATGACGAATCCGCGGACGAAGTAGACAGCGACGACTCCAGCACACCCTCTTGGGAAAACCGTACTTTCTACACCTCTCCCTCTAATGCTGACACTATGACCTACTCTGAACTCTGCAAAGGCCTCGGTGATGGAACATTCAAGTATGCCTGCAAATCACCTCTTCACTCCTCTTCACTTCACACTCACGCAAGTTCTTGAGTTTATCAAGCCTCTTTGTTTCACTTTTTCCAACAAGACAACACTATACCACCTCTACAGAAGCAGCTTCAAGAAATTTGCAAATGGCTCCACTGCAAACCTGCCTCCTCAGCTACTGAAATAAACTCCAACATGTCTACTGCCCTCTGATGGCCCTACCTGCCTGCCCTCTCCTGCGACCTGGAAACATCCAGCTCTCAAGACTCAAGACCTCACAAACCATACCACAGGCGAGGATAGAACCCGCGATCAGAGTCTCAAAACTCCAGACTGTCGTGTTAGCCACTGGGTTCTATCCCCGCCCGTGGTATGGTTTGTTTGCAATCGTGTCATTATGATTTCGTGAGTCATGTTAACGGCTTTGAGGGGACTTGAGCTAGAGTTCGTCACGGCCACGCTAGCTGGAGATTCGTCTGTAAAAACTTACATTTGTGGTCACAGTGGTGCCTATGTTAACCTTCGTATGGTGTAGAAATATACCTAGTTGGATGAATCTTATTGTGGCTAGCTGGTCCAGTGGCTAACGCGACGGTCTGGAGTTTTGAGACTCTCTGATCGCGGGTTCTATCCCCGCCCGTGGTATGGTTTATTTGCAATCGTGTCATTACGATTTCGTGACTCAAGACCTCACCTACCACGAGACTGTTGCATACACTGCTTGCTCTCTTCCCATTTTTTCTCCAAGTCTGTCCCACGATCGCCTTAGCTGCTGGGTCAACCCCTGACTATTTCTACGACTAAGAACACTCCTCTCCAGAGCTATTCTTCGTCTGTCCCGTCTTCCCCGCTCATCCCATTGGGATCTTACCTGCGCTTGCTCGTTCATTCGTTCATTCCTTTTCGTTAGTGTGACTTTGCAAATGGTCCAAGTCGGACCGAAACGTCGTCGTAAGCTGCTCTCTTCTATGCGCGGGTTATTTGTGTAAGAGTAAGGGCCCCGGTACCAATCCCAGAGGACCCCATTTCTTACTCTCACCCATCCTGTATGTTCTTTTTTTTTATCACATTTTCAAGAAAATACAGCCAAACCCATCCGTTTCACTCTTGCTTAATTTCCTTTTTCTTTTTTATCAAAATGCCAGGAAATTTGTAACGCAAGCCTTCTTTCCTTAAATAAGAACATAAGAACATAAGAAAGAAGGAACACTGCAGCAGGCCTACCGACCAATGCGGAGCAGGTCCATGTCCCCCCCCCCCCCGATTAGCCCATTGACCCACCCAGTCTGGTCACCTTCACTCAAGGAAGGAGCACGGCACCAGACCCACCCACACCCACTCATGTATTTATCTAACCTATTTTTAAAACTACACAACGTTTTAGCCTCAATAAGTGTACTCGGGAGTTTGTTCCACTCATCCACAACTCTATTACCAAACCAGTGCTTTCCTATATCCTTCCTGAATCTGAATTTTTCCAACTTGAAACCATTGCTGCGAGTCCTGTCTTGGCTGGAAATTTTCAGCACGCTATTTACATCCCCTTTATTTATTCCTGTTTTCCATTTATACATCTCGATCATATCCCCCCTAATTCTACGTCTTTCGAAAGAGTGCAGATTCAGGGCCCTAAGGGAAGATTTCTGATACATGGGATCATCTTTGTCATCCTCCTCTGTTCGATTTCCAGAGCATTTGTATCCATTCTGTAATACGGTGACCAGAACTGAGCAGCATAGTCTAAATGAGGCCTAACCAAGGATATATAGAGTTGAAGAACAACCTGAGGACTTCTATTATTTATACTTCTAGAAACGAAGCCAAGAATTCTGTTAGTTTTATTGCGAACACTAATGCACTGTTGTCTTGGTTTTAGATTTCTGCTAACCAGAACTTTTAAATCCTTTTCGCAATCAGTAGTATTAAGTTCTACATTATTTAGTTTATATGTCGCATGGTTATTTTCCTGTCCAACATTTAGAACTTTGCATTTGTCTATATTAAACTGCATCTGCCACTTCTCCGGCCATTGCACCAGTCTATTCAAATCATCCTGGAGTGCTCTAGTGTCGTCATTAGAATGAATTGGACGCCCTATTTTGGTGTTATCAGCAAATTTGCTTATGTCGCTATTTATTCCCTCATCTATGTCATTTATGTAAATTGTGAACAACAACGGGCCCAACACTGACCCCTGTGGAACACCGCTTGTGACGTGCCCCCATTCTGATTTCTCCCCATTTATGCAAACTCTCTGCTGCCTATTTATCAGCCATGCCTCTACCCAGGAAAAAATTTCTCCTCCTATTCCGTGTGCTTTAAGTTTCCTCAATAGCCTCTGATGAGGAACTCTATCGAAAGCCTTACTGAAGTCCATATACACAATATCATATTCATTACCATGATCTACCTCCTCGAACACCTTAGTGAAAAAAGCTAGTAAATTCGTAAGACAGGAACGCCCCTTTGTAAAACCGTGTTGAGATTCATTAATCAATCTGTGCTATCAAGATGGCTAAGAAATTGCTTCGGCAATTAATGATTCCATAAATTTTCCCACTATGGAGGTAAGGCTTATTGGTCTATAGTTCGAAGTTAAATGCGTGTGTGTGCGTGTTCTGTTGCTTTTATCAGATTCCTGTTTATCATGGGATATTTACTGCTGCACACGTCGGTGATGTCACTATCAGCGTTCAAATCACACTGTAAGCTTCCTGACTTTCACCATCACCACCCCACAGGAAGTATGAACTAACTACACACACAAGCATGAGACAACAGCACCCCTGGTAAGTGGAAATAAATGGTATAAAATACCGACACAATGGCAATATAAACACAAATGCAGTATAATGTGATCCTTTATTGACTACGTTTCGCCCACACAGTGGGCTTTTTCAAGTCACAAACAGAACTACCTGGGGTGGAAGGAACGCGAGTATTTATAGTCCGGCTGAGGTCAGGTGAAGAATGCTGCATCTGATGATGTACCGAGTGGGGCTATAGAGTCTAAAAACTTGGGTAGCTTGGAAAGGAGATTGGATAAGTTAGTGAGCAGACCTTCTACAGTGTTCTTATGTGGGATAGCGATGAAGAAGTTTCTTGGCAAGTGGTTCAGCTATGTTATAGAAGCCACTATTCTGGTTGAAGTTGTCGGATATAGAAATAAGTGATGATTCCAGGATTCTTCGGTATTGAGTGTTGTCTTCTGTGGCGATAAGTCTTGAGTTTCTGTAGTTTATCAAGTGGTTGTGTGAATTACGGTATTGTACGCAGGCATTCCTTGTGTCGTCAGACCTGCTTGCGTATTGGTGTTCTGAAATACGTGTTTGGAGGTCCCTTGATGTTTCGCCCACGTATAACTTGTTGCAGTCATTACAAGGGATTGTGTATACCCCTGCAGAGGATGGAGGCTTGTCCTGCCTACTACTGGTGATGTCCTTGATGGTCGTGGTTGTGGAGGTAGATACTTGGAATGATGTTTTGGCAAAGATGTTGGAAACATGTTTGGCAATGGAGTTGGTGGGAAGGACTATGTATCTCTTCTCGGCAGTGTCTTCTCTGGGTGTGTTGAAGATGTTTAATGCTCGCCGTCTGCAGTCTCTGATGAAGTGACGAGGATAGTGGAGTTTGGAAAATACTTGTTCAATTATAGTGCATTCTTCCTCAAGGAACTCGTTGCTGCAGATTCTGAGTGCACGCAGGAAGAAGCCTATAATTACACCACGTTTGGTTTTGGTGTCGTGGTGAGAGTAGAAGTGGAGAAGATCGTTTTGGTTGGTGGGTTTTCGATAGACTTTAAAACGAAGTTCGTGGTCAGCTTTGCAGAGTAGAACATCAAGGAAAGGAAGAGTGTTGTCGACTTCTTCTTCAAGTGTGAACTGGATTGAAGGCTCGACCTGGTTGAGCTTGTCTTGGAGAGCTTGAACGTTGAAGCGTTTAGGAGTTATGAGGAGAATGTCGTCAACATAACGGAGCCAGGTGACAGACGAAGGAATAATGGTGGAGAAACGTTCGGCTTCTAGATGTTCCATGTATAGGTTCGCCAGGACTGCATTGAGTGGCGAACCCATGGGTAGTCCAAAAGTCTGCTGAAAGAGGTGATTTTCGAAAGAGAAACACGTAAAGCCAACACATAGTTCAACAAGGTCGATGAAATCGCTGGCTGGAATGGGAAGATCAAGTGAATCGTCAATTTTCCTGCGCAAGAGATCGATGGCTTGTTTAGTAGGTACTTTAGTGAATAGGGAAGTCACGTCAAGGCTGGAAAGTTTCTTGTTCCTGATGTTGATGTTGCGAATGCGATTGAGAAGATCACCTGAGTGTTTGAGATGTGCTGGACTGATAGTGCCCAAGAGTTTCGAGAGGTGTTTGGCGAGAATTCCTGAGAGCTGGTGGGGAGCACTGCCTATTCCCGAGGATATGGGCCTCAGTGGGATACCAGGCTTGTGAGTCTTTGGCAGGCCGTACATTCTGGCAGGTCTGGGGTTGCTGGGCATGGTGTGCAGAAGTTTCTTCCCTTGTTCTGAGCTCCTCAGAATGCGGCGAGTCCTTTGAAGAAAAGTTTTAGTAAGGTTGTCCACTTGGTTAGTTGTGAGAAGTTTGTAGGTATCTGGGTCATTAAGTAGATTGAGCATTTTGTTACCACAGTTACCACAGTTACCACAATGAATGTTCAACAGAAGATCAGACTTACTAGGAAACTACAAACACTCTGCGATAATAGTAATTGGAAAAGTTTAGGAAGACCTGAAATTATTCAAAATCTTTCATCTCGTCCACTGTCAACCACAGAAACTGAAGCCCTCAGCTTAGGCCTCAAATTCGCAACAGGAATTACGAAACCAAAACAAGACCTCAATTTCATCGCCAAAAACTACAGACACAATGACTCCGACTTCCAAAAAGGCTATCTTCAAGGCATCATCTCAGCAGCCATCTCAACACGCAGCTCCCCAGTCATACCTCGACGTTACATCAATGCACTCAAAGGTTTAGCAGAAGACACGACCATCAGGGTCACCACCGCTGATAAAGGAGGTGGTGTTGTTATCATGAACACTGACGATTACAGGAACAAAATGCTCAATCTACTTAATGACCCAGATACCTACAAACCTCTCACAACTAACCAAGTGGACAACCTTACTAAAACTTTTCTTCAAAGGACTCGCCGCATTCTGAGGAGCTCAGAACAAGGGAAGAAACTTCTGCACACCATGCCCAGCAACCCCAGACCTGCCAGAATGTACGGCCTGCCAAAGACTCACAAGCCTGGTATCCCACTGAGGCCCATATCCTCGGGAATAGGCAGTGCTCCCCACCAGCTCTCAGGAATTCTCGCCAAACACCTCTCGAAACTCTTGGGCACTATCAGTCCAGCACATCTCAAACACTCAGGTGATCTTCTCAATCGCATTCGCAACATCAACATCAGGAACAAGAAACTTTCCAGCCTTGACGTGACTTCCCTATTCACTAAAGTACCTACTAAACAAGCCATCGATCTCTTGCGCAGGAAAATTGACGATTCACTTGATCTTCCCATTCCAGCCAGCGATTTCATCGACCTTGTTGAACTATGTGTTGGCTTTACGTGTTTCTCTTTCGAAAATCACCTCTTTCAGCAGACTTTTGGACTACCCATGGGTTCGCCACTCAGTGCAGTCCTGGCGAACCTATACATGGAACATCTAGAAGCCGAACGTTTCTCCACCATTATTCCTTCGTCTGTCACCTGGCTCCGTTATGTTGACGACATTCTCCTCATAACTCCTAAACGCTTCAACGTTCAAGCTCTCCAAGACAAGCTCAACCAGGTCGAGCCTTCAATCCAGTTCACACTTGAAGAAGAAGTCGACAACACTCTTCCTTTCCTTGATGTTCTACTCTGCAAAGCTGACCACGAACTTCGTTTTAAAGTCTATCGAAAACCCACCAACCAAAACGATCTTCTCCACTTCTACTCTCACCACGACACCAAAACCAAACGTGGTGTAATTATAGGCTTCTTCCTGCGTGCACTCAGAATCTGCAGCAACGAGTTCCTTGAGGAAGAATGCACTATAATTGAACAAGTATTTTCCAAACTCCACTATCCTCGTCACTTCATCAGAGACTGCAGACGGCGAGCATTAAACATCTTCAACACACCCAGAGAAGACACTGCCGAGAAGAGATACATAGTCCTTCCCACCAACTCCATTGCCAAACATGTTTCCAACATCTTTGCCAAAACATCATTCCAAGTATCTACCTCCACAACCACGACCATCAAGGACATCACCAGTAGTAGGCAGGACAAGCCTCCATCCTCTGCAGGGGTATACACAATCCCTTGTAATGACTGCAACAAGTTATACGTGGGCGAAACATCAAGGGACCTCCAAACACGTATTTCAGAACACCAATACGCAAGCAGGTCTGACGACACAAGGAATGCCTGCGTACAACACCGTAATTCACACAACCACTTGATAAACTACAGAAACTCAAGACTTATCGCCACAGAAGACAACACTCAATACCGAAGAATCCTGGAATCATCACTTATTTCTATATCCGACAACTTCAACCAGAATAGTGGCTTCTATAACATAGCTGAACCACTTGCCAAGAAACTTCTTCATCGCTATCCCACATAAGAACACTGTAGAAGGTCTGCTCACTAACTTATCCAATCTCCTTTCCAAGCTACCCAAGTTTTTAGACTCTATAGCCCCACTCGGTACATCATCAGATGCAGCATTCTTCACCTGACCTCAGCCGGACTATAAATACTCGCGTTCCTTCCACCCCAGGTAGTTCTGTTTGTGACTTGAAAAAGCCCACTGTGTGGGCGAAACGTAGTCAATAAAGGATCACATTATACTGCATTTGTGTTTATATTGCCACCCCTGGTAAGTGACGAACTCTCTCAAGCCTCATACAAAATAATTCAACAAATGCTTATAGACTTCAGGATCATCATGTAAGGATATAGGAAAACACTGGTTTGGTAATCGAGTTGTGGATGAGTGGAACAAACTCCCAAGTAGCATCTCTGAAGTTAAACCTTGTGTAGTTTTAAAAACAGGTTAAACAAATACACGAGTAGGTGTGAGTTAGACCAAACTAGCTTATGCTAATAGGTCTGATGCAGTGCTTCTTCCTTCTTAAGTAGATGTGACTCGAACCTGAGTAGCTTGGACCTGCCTAGCATGAGCCAATAGGCCTGCTGCAGTGCTTCTTCTTTCTTACGCTTTTATGCACTTGACTGGCCATTATTATTATTATTATTATTATTATTATTATTATTATTATTATTATTATTATTATTATTATTATTATTATTATTATTATTATTATTATTATTATTTTTATTATTATTATTATTATTATTAAGCAAACAAGCGGTGAACCCGGACTGACCACGAAGCGCTCTTTAATCATTATTTAATGATTAAAGAGTGTGTACTATTAGTTACTATATGTTAAAGATTGTAATAAAGTTGGTAGAATTACCGACAATATGTAAAGTAAAAGGCTGGATAAAGCTCCTGGAGAGCGAAACGTTGCCACAATAAATGTCACATTAGTTGCACTTGTGTCCTTTTACTTTACATATATGTTAAAGGCACTTGTCAATAAACATTTAGCCTGTTGTATGTAATATGTGTGCGTGTTCAATTTTTGTTGTAGCTACTATATACATTTTAAATCTGTTTATAATATATATCAATGATCTTGATGAGGGAATTACTAGTGATATGAGCAAATTCGCCGATGACACAAAGGTAGGATAATTGATTCAAACGTAGATGTTAAACAAACTCTATTCTTGGTCAGAAAAGTGGCAGATGCAGTTCAATGTAGATAAATGCAAGGTTCTGAAGCTTGGGAGTGCCCATAACCCTAGTACTCATAAGTTAAATGATGTAGAACTTAGCCATACAGATTGCGAAAATGACTTGGGGGTTATGGTAAGAAGCAATCTTAAGCAACCTTAAACCAAGACAGCAATGCCTAAGCGTACGTAATAAGGCAAATAGATTACTGGGATTTATATCAAGAAGTGTAAGCAACAGAAGTCCAGAGGTCATACTGCAGCTTTATACATGAACAATAAAATGGTATAAAATACCGACAGGTTGTTAGGTAAGACACGTATGCAACAGTTAGAAGATTGAGACACTTATGCAACATATGGGAATCTTTATTCAGGAAACGTTTCGCCACACAGTGGCTTCATTAGTCCGATACAAAGTAGAAAGGTGCAAGGAGAGGAGTAGTTTGAAGTAATCAGTCCCTCAGCCTGGAGTCGATGTGTTCAGTCCATCAATCTTGTAGAATGTACAACATAGGGCCGTGGACGTGGCTTATATACTGTAGTGAGGTGAGGCGAAGCAGGAGGAGGTGAGGTCATAGTGGTACCATCCACTAGTCGAAGTAGGTCTTCGTCCAAAGGTTGGACAAGTGTTGAAGAATTCTTTGTAACAAGATCCCATGATGCTGCAGTGTCAGACAGTTGTGATGAATGGTTTGAAAAACCGACAAGTTGAAGATTGAGACACTTATGCAACATATGGGAATCTTTATTCAGGAAATGTTTCGCCACACAGTGGCTTCATCAGTCCGATACAAAGTAGAAAGGTGTAAGGAGAGGAGTAGTTTGAGGTAATCAGTCCCTCAGCCTGGAGTCGATGTGTTCAGTCCATCAATCTTGTAGAATGTACAGCATAGGGCCGTAGACGTGGCTTATATACTGTAGTGAGGTGAGGCGAAGCACTTGTCCAACCTTTGGACGAAGACCTACTTCGACTAGTGGATGGTACCACTATGACCTCACCTCCTCCTGCTTCGCCTCACCTCAATACAGTATATAAGCCACGTCTACGGCCCTATGCTGTACATTCTACAAGATTGATGGACTGAACACATCGACTCCAGGCTGAGGGACTGATTACCTCAAACTACTCCTCTCCTTACACCTTTCTACTTTGTTTCGGACTGATGAAGCCACTGTGTGGCGAAACGTTTCCTGAATAAAGATTCCCATATGTTGCATAAGTGTCTCAATCTTCAACTTGTCGGTTTTTCAAACCATTCATCACATGCAACAGTTAGGTATCTTTATTTCGAAACGTTTCGCCTACACAGTAGGCTTCTTCAGTCGAGTACAGCAAAGTTCATAGAAGCAGAAGAGACTTGAAGACGATGTAATCAGTCCATCACCCTTGAAGTTTTGAGGTGGTCAGTCCCTCAATCTGGAGAAGAGTATTGTTCCATAGTCTGAAACGATATGGAGTTGAAGTGATAGGATGGAGCCTTATATAGCGCCAGGAGGTGAGACGTAGGTCACTAGTAGAGGTAAGAATGTGGATGTTGAGAGGTCAGGTCCCTCTCAAATCCAGCCATTCTCACTAGTAGAGGTTGTTGAATTTGATTCCAAGTCTGTACCAAGATACCTTTGTGTTGCAGTGTCTGACAGAGTGAACAATAAAATGGTATAAAATACCTACAGGTTGTTAGGTAAGACACGTATGCAACAGTTAGGTATCTTTATTTCGAAACTCCATATCGTTCCAGACTATGGAACAATACTCTTCTCCAGACTGAGGGACTGACCACCTCAAAACTTCAAGGGTGAAGGGATGATGTTGGCGAAGTGTTCAGACTCTAGGTGTTCCTAGCCAACTTATACATGGAACACCTAGAGTCCGAACACTTCGCCAACATCATCCCTTCAAGCGTCACTTGGTTACGTTACGTGGACGACGTCCTCGTAATAACTCCCAAACGTTTTAATGTACGGAATCTTCAGGCAAGGCTCAACGCAGTTGAACCGGCGATCCAGTTTACACTAGAAGAGTCCAATGACAAGCTACCTGTCCTCGACGTCCTCATTCACAAAGTAGACAACAACCTAAGATTTCAAGTTTATCGGAAACCCACCAATAAAAATGATCTCACACACTTCTATTCCAGTCAAGATACCAAGACCATAAGAGGCATCATCATCGGGTTTTTCCTAAGAGCATACCGAATTTGTAGTCCTGAGTTTCTTGACGAGGAATGTACATACATTCACCAAACATTCACTGAGTTACATTTTCCTTCTTTTTTCATCAAAGGCTGCAAGAAAAGAGCTCTTCAGATCATCAATTCTCCACGCATCAACACCGCTCCCAACAAATTTATAATTGTAGATGAATGGTTCAGAGAACCGACATGTTGATAAATTAGACACATGTGCAACTCTTGGGTATCTTTATTGAGGAAACGTTTCGCCACACAGTGGCTTCATCAGTCCATACGTAGGAGAAACTTGAAGAACAGGAGGAGAATGAGGTAATCAGTCCCTCAACCTTGAGCCGATGTGTTCAGTCCATCAATCTCGAATAGAATACGGCATATGAGCGGAGAAGCAACTTATAAACCGTATGGCAGGAGAGGTGCAGCAGTCATAGGCGGTGTCACATTTGTTCAATGTGGAAGTAGGTCTAATTTATCAACATGTCGGTTCTCTGAACCATTCATCTACAAATCTGTCAGACACTGCAACTTCTTGGGATCTTAATACTTAGGAATTCTTCGCTTGCCTAATTCTTGGGCACGACCTACTTCCACATTGAACAAATGTGACACCACCTATGACTGCTACACCTCTCCTGCCATACGGTTTATAAGTTGCTTCTCCGCTCATGTGCCGTATTCTATTCGAGATTGATGGACTGAACACATCGACTCAAGGTTGAGGGACTGATTACCTCATTCTCCTCCTGTTCTTCAAGTTTCTCCTACGTATGGACTGATGAAGCCACTGTGTGGCGAAACGTTTCCTCAATAAAGATACCCAAGAGTTGCACATGTGTCTAATTTATCAGTTATAATTCTTCCCAACAGCCAGGTTGCAATGAACGTCTCAAAAGTACTTTCACAAGCTAACACCAGAGTCGCCATCGCTTCTAGCACTTCAATAAAGGATCTAACCAGGACAAAATCCAAGCACCACGAACCAGTCAATGCAGGAGTTTACACTATACCCTGCGGAGGCTGTGACAAGATTTACGTAGGTGAAACAGCAAGAAACCTCGACACCCGCCTCAATGAACCCATTTACGCATGTAGGAACGATAACTTGAACAACGCCTGTGTACAACACCGTAATTCCACCAATCATCTCATGAAATTCAGAGACGCCCAATTAGTGACCAAAGAAACTAATTTCCGCAGACGCAAGTGCCTCGAATCAGCACTGATCGCTGTTTCGAATACAATTAAACAAAACAACGGCAGCTTCACCATCTCTGAAGTCTTAGCAAGAATCCTCCTGAAAACAGTAAACCCTGCCATCACATAGTCTCTCCTGTTATACTACACAAAGCACATTACAGAGAGTGAACACTGAAACAAGCTGCCTCTTTCCAGTCTATATTTGTCCAACCTATTTTTATGCTACCCAAGTAATAGCTTTTATATCCTTTTACTCATGTACGAATTAATTGCTCTACCATATTGTATTATTACTACAACTTTTGTCACTACTACTACTACTACTACTACTACTACTACTACTACTACTACTACTACTACTACTACTACTACTACTGCTACTACTACCTCTAGTGAATATCGAAATGGTACCTCACTAGTGGGGAAGTGTCACGAGCGGTGTTCCACAGGGGTCAGTGTTGGGCCCCCTGCTGTTCACAATCTACATAAACGACATAGATGAGGGCATAAAGAGCGACATCGGCAAGTTTGCCGATGACACCAAAATAGGCCGTCGAATCCATTCTGACGAGGACATTCGAGCACTCCAGGAAGATTTGAATAGACTGATGCAGTGGTCGGAGAAGTGGCAGATGCAGTTTAATATAGACAAATGCAAAGTTCTAAATGTTGGACAGGACAATAACCATGCGACATATAAACTAAATAATGTAGATCTTAATATTACGAATTGCGAAAAAGATTTAGGAGTTCTGGTTAGCAGTAATCTGAAACCAAGACAACAGTGCATAAATGTTCGCAATAAAGCTAATAGAATCCTTGGCTTCATATCAAGAAGCATAAATAATAGGAGTCCTCAGGTTGTTCTTCAACTCTATACATCCTTGGTTAGGCCTCATTTAGATTATGCTGCACAGTTTTGGTCACCGTATTACAGAAGGGATATAAATTCTCTGGAAAATGTACAAAGGAGGATGACAAAGTTGATCCCATGTATCAGAAACCTTCCCTATGAGGATAGACTAAGGGCCCTGAAACTGCACTCTCTAGAAAGACGTAGAATTAGGGGGGATATGATTGAGGTGTATAAATGGAAGACAGGAATAAATAAAGGGGATGTAAATAGTGTGCTGAAAATATCTAGCCTAGACAGGACTCGCAGCAATGGTTTTAAGTTGGAAAAATTCAGATTCAGGAAGGATATAGGAAAGTACTGGTTTGGTAATAGAGTTGTGGATGAGTGGAACAAACTCCCAAGTACCGTTATAGAGGCCAGAACGTTGTGTAGCTTTAAAAATAGGTTGGATAAATACATGAGTAGATGTGGGTGGGTGTGAGTTAGACCTGATAGCTTGTGCTACCAGGTCGGTTGCCGTGTTCCTCCCTTAAGTCAATGTGACCTGACCTGACTAGGTTGGGTGCATTGGCTTAAGCCGGTAGGAGACTTGGACCTGCCTCGCATGGGCCAGTAGGCCTTCTGCAGTGTTCCTTCGTTCTTATGTTCTTATGTTCTTAGTATTGCACCTCACTCTGAGCCTTTATATACCCTCTGTGTCCATGTATTGTTTGTAATGGCTTGATAAAGCTCCTGGAGAGCGAAACGTTGCCACAATAAAATGTCACATTAGTTGCACTTGTGTCCTTTTACTTTACATATTGTCTGTAATTCTACCAACTTTATTACAATCGGGGAAAAGCTAAATCTGTAGGGGCCATATGGCGCCTGAGATAAAGTTAAGACACTTGTGCAATATTTGGTTATCTTTATTGTAAACGTTTCGCCATCCAGTGGCTTTATTAATACAGATTCTTGGACATAATTAGAAAACAGAAGAACTATATACAAAAGATGAGGTAATCAGTCCCTCAGCCTTGGAGTTGGTGTTTACAACCATGGTGCTGTAAACACCAACTCCAAGGCTGAGGGACTGATTACCTCATCTTTTGTATATAGTTCTTCTGTTTTCTAATTATGTCCAAGGATCTGTATTGATAAAGCCACTGGATGGCGAAACGTCTACAATAAAGATAACCAGATGTTGCACAAGTGTCTTAACTTTCATCTTGTCGGTATTGTATACCTGTCTTGCACAGCCTGAGATAAAGTAAGACCTCTCCTGTCTACGGTTTATAAGCTCCTTCTCCGCACGTATGCCGTATTCTATTCAAGATTGATGGACTGACCACATCGACTCAAGGTTGAGGGACTGATTACCTCATTCTCCTCCTGTTCTTCAAGATTCTCCTTTGTATGGACTGATGAAGCCACCGTGTGGCGAAACGTTTCTTCAATAAAGATACCCAAGAGTTGCACATGTGTCCAAACTCTCTGCTGCCTGTTTGTCAACCATGCCTCTATCCAGGAAAAAAAATTCTCCTCCTATTCCATGTGCCTTAATTTTCCTCAATAGTCTCTGATGTGGGACCCTGTCAAAAGCTTTACTGAAGTCCATATACACAATATCATATTAATTACCATGATCTACCTCCTCAAATACCTTAGTGAAAAAAGTTAATAAATTCGTAAGGCAGGAACGCCCCTTTGTAAAACCATGCTGAGATTCTTTGATTAATTTATACTTTTCAAGGTGGCTACGAACTGCCTCGGCAATTATTGATTCCATAAATTTTCCCACTATGGAGGTTAGGCTTATTGGTCTATAGTTCGAAGCTAAGGACCTGTCACCTGCTTTGAAAATAGATATCACATTTGCCATTTTCCACTTATCTGGCACCATGCCAGTTTGTAGTGATATGTTGAAAAGATTAGCCAAAGGTGTGCTAAGCTCCTCTTTACATTCATTTAGAACCCTTGCATACAGTTCATCATGGCCTTGGGATTTGTTAAGTTTTAATTTATCTATTTGCCTAAGGACCATGTCACTTGTGACCCTAATCGTGCACAGTTTATTATCGTCCTGTTCTACATAATTTATCATTTCTGGAATATCGCTGGTATCCTCCTGTGTAAAAACTGAGAGGAAGTATGTGTTAAAAATTCTACACATTTCCTTATCATTGTTAGTGAGCTGACCCGAGGAACTTTTGAGTGGGCCTATCTTGTCCCTGATCTTACTTCTGTATACCTGAAAGAATCCTTTTGGGTTAGTCTTCGATTCTCTTGCAACTTTAACCTCATAATCTCTTTTTGCTTTTCTAATTCCCTTTTTTATTTCTCTCTTTAACTGAATATATCGATTTCTTAATTGCCCCTCTCCTCTTTTGATTTGCCTATATATGCCTGTCTTTTGACCAGTCAGATATTTTAATCTATTGTTCATCCATTTAGGATCATTTTTGTTTGATCTGATTTCCCTATTTGGATCATAATTTGACTGAGCAGCTAGAACTATGCCCTGGAAAGCGTCATATAGGCAACCATCACCACCTACCTGACCCTTAGTCAGGTCATTCCAATTCAGCCCACCTAAGTAATTTTTCAGTCCTTTGAAATCAGCCAAGCAGAAGTCAGGGACAGAGATTTGATTGCCATTATTAGGGGAATTCCATGATATATTAAAACTGAGTGATTTGTGATCACTTTCCCCAAGCTCATCATTAACCTCAAGATTATTAATTAGTGTTTCCCTACTGGCAAGAACCAAGTCAAGGAGGTTATTTCCCCTAGTTGGCTCTGTCACAAACTGTTTTAAAAAAACAATCCTGGATCGTATCAAGAAAGTCACCTGACTCTAAATTTCCTGTCAAATTGCTCCAGTCAATCTGTCTATAGTTGAAATCTCCCATTAGCACAACATTTTCGTATGTAGATGCCTTACGAATTTCGTCCCATAGAAGTTTACTGCACTCTGGTGGCTCTGGTGGCCTGGTGGTTAACGCTCTCGCTTCACACGGTGAGGGCCTGGGTTCGATTCCCAGCCAGAGTAGAAACATTGGACGTGTTTCTTTCCACCTGTTGTCTATGTTCCCCATCAGTAAAATGGGTACCTGGGTGTTAGTCGACTGGTGTGGGTCGCATCCCGGGACACTGACCTAAGGAGGCCTGGTCACAGACCGGGCCGCGGGGGCGTTGACCCCCGGAACTCTCTCCAGGTAAACTCCCTATCAAGATTTGGGGCCCTGTAAATCACACCCAAAATTAGTTTTTCTCGGCCCTCGAGAAGCTGTAACCAAACAGATTCAGTGGCTGACGCTTCTAATTTTATATCTTGTCTAACACAACAGTTTAAATTGTCTCTGACATACATCGCTACTCCACCACCCTTCCTGTTGACCCTGTCAGTGTGGAATAATTTATAGCCTTGTATGTGACATTCAGAGGGCATCTCTCTATCTTTCAGATTGAGCCAGGTCTCTGTTATAGCAATAATATCTATGTTTCCTGCACTTGCAATTAATCTTAGCTCATCTATCTTATTTCTTACACTCCTGCTATTAATATAGTAAACCTTAAGGGAGCTAGTCCATTGCTGCTCTCTGCTGTCCCCCTTTGTTTGCTGACCTGATCTATTGTCTTTATTTATAACTTCATGCTGAATGCCTTTTATACATTTACTGTTTCCAACCCTAGTGTTGCAACCTGCTTGTTTCCCACACACACACCCATACCTCTATCTTCTATCAGTTTAAAATCATAGGCATTTCACCAATGGCCTTCTCAATTGAGTTTGCAAGTGCTACCACCCCAACACCAGAGAGATGTACCCCATCCCTTGCATACATATCATGTTTGCCATAAAAGTTGTTCCAGTTGTCAATGAATGGGATTGTAAGTTCCTTGCAGTACCTGTCTAGCCAGCAATTTACACCAATTGCCCTAGACAACCATTCATTTCCTACTCCCCTTCTAGGCAAGATGCCACATATGATTGGGACCCCTCCCTTAGACTTAATGAAATCTATAGCTGACCTGTACTTATCTAGCAGTTCTTCTCTCCTACCCTTCCCAATATCATTTCCACCAGCACTGAGACAGATAATGGGCTTGTTCCCATTACCTGACATGATATTATCCAGCCTGTTAACTATGTCTCCAACACCAGCTCCAGGGAAGCACACTCTATCTCTCATCTTATTCCTGTTACAAAAAGCATGGTCAATATATATTACCTGAGAGTCACCAACCACAAGAATGCGCTTACCTCTGTTAGCAGGGGCAGTAGTACCCTTACCTTCACTGGCCACTGAAGTACATTCATCCTGAAGAACAGAGAAGCGATTTCCTACCTTCAGATCTTCACTCTTAACTTTCCTTATTCTGATTCTCCTCCCATTACTGGGAACCACTCGCCACTTGTAGCAGGTGCTGGACTGCACCTCACTGCTGGTAGCCGTTGCTACCTCCCCACCTAGAGCCTCCTCACAGCGAGAGACAGACTGCACCTCACTGCTAGAAGCCTCATTCCCCACAACTCCAGCCACCTCACACTCTCTCCCAGACCCATTGAGGTGGACCTTCAGCCTCCTAATCTCCTCCTGGAGAAGCAAGACCTCCTCCTTCAACTCTCCAACCTCAACTTTTAAAACACTGCAGAAGCAAGCCATGCTTTGTATCCGTCCACGCTAATCCCCAAAGCAGCTCAGGGTCTGTGACCTCACGTGACGACTGACCACTGACCACCGTGTCTATAATTACTATCGCATTTGCTTTGTCTGTTTCGTAAGGTGAAGTCCAGGTTTTTTCTCTAATTCATGGTATAACTTAAGAAATCTTTGAGAACAACTGTGTTGCAGAGGTCTGAGAAGAAAGATCCTGGACTTCACCTACGAAACAGACAAAGCAAACGTGATAGTAATTATGGATAAGGTAGATTATAGTGGAAAAATGAACATGTTATTAAGTCGCATATAGGTGAATATATAACACTAGAAACAACAATGGTAGTAGCAGTAGTTTTGACATTGATATGAATGGCTAAGTTATACTCTTTCAAAGAGGAAGTAGATTACAATCTTGAGTCAGGGCTATAAGTATTTTTGATAGGTTAAAATCACCACCACCAGATGTAGACCAAACGAAAT
Source organism: Cherax quadricarinatus (assembly GCF_038502225.1). Classification (NCBI taxonomy): domain Eukaryota; kingdom Metazoa; phylum Arthropoda; class Malacostraca; order Decapoda; family Parastacidae; genus Cherax; species Cherax quadricarinatus. Next base: position 14,874,639 of record NC_091305.1, on the reverse strand, counting down.
GTAAACTTTGCCATATAGACTATTGTCACACCCTGCGTCATTGTGTACTGAAGTGCGATAAAATTAATGAATTCAGAGACAACTCACTCAGAAATGTTCAAGAAATGGCAAAGAATTTTATCCGCAGTGGTATATTACAAACCATTCTGGAAAAATACCCTGACTTGGCTCACTGTAAATAAACATTACCACTTGTGTGTGTGTGTGTGTATGTGTGTGTATGTGTGTATGTGTGTGTGTGTGTGTGTATGTGTGTGTGTATGTGTGTGTGTATGTGTGTGTGTGTGTGTGTGTGTGTGTGTGTGTGTGTGTGTGTGTGTGTGTGTGTGTGTGTGTGTGTGTGTGTGTGTGTGTGTGTGTGTGTGTGGTGTGTGTGTGTGTGTGTGTGTGTGTGTGTGTGTGTGGTGTGTGTGTGTTGTGTGTGACAATATTTGCACTAATATTTGCCGATGACACCAAAATAGGCCGTCGAATTCATTCTGACGAGGACATTCGAGCACTCCAGGAAGATTTGAATAGACTGATGCAGTGGTCGGAGAAGTGGCAGATGCAGTTTAATATAGACAAATGCAAAGTTCTAAATGTTGGACAGGACAATAACCATGCCACATATAAACTAAATAATGTAGATCTTAATATTACGGATTGCGAAAAAGATTTAGGAGTTCTGGTTAGCAGTAATCTGAAACCAAGACAACAGTGCATAAGTGTTCGCAATAAAGCTAATAGAATCCTTGGCTTCATATCAAGAAGCATAAATAATAGGAGTCCTCAGGTTGTTCTTCAACTCTATACATCCTTGGTTAGGCCTCATTTAGATTATGCTGCACAGTTTTGGTCACCTTATTACAGAATGGATATAAATTCTCTGGAAAATGTACAAAGGAGGATGACAAAGTTGATCCCATGTATCAGAAACCTTCCCTATGAGGATAGACTAAGGGCCCTGAATCTGCACTCTCTAGAAAGACGTAGAATTAGGGGGGATATGATTGAGGTGTATAAATGGAAGACAGGAATAAATAAAGGGGATGTAAATAGTGTGCTGAAAATATCTAGCCTAGACAGGACTCGCAGCAATGGTTTTAAGTTGGAAAAATTCAGATTCAGGAAGGATATAGGAAAGTACTGGTTTGGTAATAGAGTTGTGGATGAGTGGAACAAACTCCCAAGTACAGTTATAGAGGCCAGAACGTTGTGTAGCTTTAAAAATAGGTTGGATAAATACATGAGTGGATGTGGGTGGGTGTGAGTTAGACCTGATAGCTTGTGCTACCAGGTCGGTTGCCGTGTTCCTCCCTTAAGTCAATGTGACCTGACCTGACTAGGTTGGGTGCATTGGCTTAAGCCGGTAGGAGACTTGGACCTGCCTCGCATGGGCCAGTAGGCCTTCTGCAGTGTTCCTTCGTTCTTATGTTCTTATGTTCTTAATAACTCTTACAGTTGTGACCGGGTGTGGACGTGTGAATGGCTCTTTACTTTGTAATTTGTTCATGATCGTAATCATGTATAGACGTGTAACTTGTTATGATTGTGACCAGATCTACCTGGAATTCATTATCTTTATAACTTGTTCAGCTATCAAAACTTTGAGGCCTAGTCCATGGACCCATTATGTACCTCTGTAATCTTTTAACTACCCCCCACAGGATGGGTATGGTGTGCATAATAAAGATATTAATTAAACTAAAAACTGACATGATCAGTCCCACACCCTAGATGGGTGGTGGTCAGTTCCTCAAACCTAAAGCACAGGAATGCGGCCAGACATTACAGTACACACTGTAATGTCTGGAGTTAGTCACAGGTGAGCGTGATGCACGAGTGAAAGGTCATACTAAACATTTCTCTAGCAAAGAAATTACGGAAGACTTCCCTTGTAACAAGATACTATAGTGTTGCTGTGTTAGACAAATATTATATTATTAATGGTATACAATACCGACAAGTTGGCGAAAAACACATATTTGCAACACTTGGGTTACCTGGAGGTTATTCCGGGGATCAACGCCCCCGCGGCCCGGTCCATGACCAGGCCTCCCGATGGATCAGGGCCTGATCAACTAGGCTGTTACTGCTGGCCGCACGCAGTCCGACGTACGAGCCACAGCCCGGCTGATCCGGCACTGACTTTAGGTATCTGTCCAGCTCTCTCTTGAAGGCAGCCAGGGGTTTATTGGCAATTCCCCTAATGCTTGATGGGAGGCTGTTGAACAGTTTTGGGCCCCGGACACTTATGGTGTTTTCTCTTAGTGTACCAATGGCGCCCCTACTTTTTATTGGCGGCATATTTTATGCACCAACTTGTCGGTACTATACAGCACAACATAAGAAGGAACACTGCATCAAAAAAAAAATAGATCCACAAAAGGAGGTAATTAGGCTTGATCCAAGGGGAGGGCAGCTTAATTTCCGTGGCTCTCAAGCTCTTCAGCAGCATCATGGCACCGACCTTAAAGATTCATAATTATAGAGATGATGGTCCATAATTTACAGGTTCTTCCTCGTCACCCAACCGCTGCTTCCCTCGATTTCAGGTTTATTTAAGTAATCCCAGAATATTGAAAATAACATTGTGGCAAAAATCATAATTAAAGATGTACCATATGCAAAACAAGATATTATGAATGTAGTATATGGAAATATTGAGTGCATGATCATTTCACCATAAAACCCTGACCCATTCAAAATGAAGACTAAGTACAATGGGACAATGAATTACTGAATTTCGTCTTCCATGTGGGCGGAGGGACACCTCCACCTCGCCGGCAGCTTGGCACTGCTTACAGCAATTAATCTTATCATTTTCTGTCTTGTGGTCCACCAGTGACGCACTTCACTGCTCAACACATTTCATCCCCCGAAGAGTCGACTCATTCCAAGGAGAACCATTAAAGCTGTGCACATTTATATATGGATTTTTTTTTTAAATTTGCAACCGAACTATCCTAGCATCCTAACTAAAGTTTACTAAAATTTACGTAACTTTACTTAACTTATCCTCAAGGAGAAGCGGGGAAGGAATAGAAGCAATCTAAAAATTACTTCACATTTCTGAAGCCTCTTGTTTATAGAAGTTTACTTTATTTTCTTTACTGCGTTAATGTAGAAACAGAATGTGAGTTAATAATAATAATAATAATAATAATAATAATAATAATAATAATAATAATAATAATTACTATTATTATTATTATTATTATTATTATTATTATTATTATTATTATTATTATTATAGACGAAGCGCTAAACTCAGTGAGATCATACAACACATGGAGAATGGGAGGTAATCAGGTTTGATCCAAGAAAGGGAAAAACAGGTACATATCCTTGGATCAAAAGCCCTTCACCGGCATTCAAGGCATTTTCCTCGAGGGACTCAATAAGTAGTTTGACCATGGGAACAACAGCGGGAATGGATGGGATTAAAAATGTGTTAATAACCATGACAGTTAAAGCACCTTTAACAGAAAAAAAATTAAGAGTGAAATGTTTAAAGCAAATGAGGATAAAGTATTTATAGAATAATAAATCTAGTATAAATAATGCCCAGTGCGGAAGTACACCCTTCAAGTACTGGGTAGGGAGCCCCTCGCTCTGCCCTCAGAACAGCCCGATTTCTCCGTGGCATTGATTCAGCAAAGTGCCGAAAAAAATTCCTAAGAGAAAAGAAGGGCTGGAGATGCTAAGAGCTCTCAAGAAGAAGCCAATGAGGACTCTTCTTTTAGTACAGGTGTCTTGGTGAAAATAGAAGTGTGTATAGAAAAGAGAATAGAAAGTGCATAGAAAACCTACCAACAAGGACGATCTATACACTTCTACTTTCACCAAGACACCCTCACTAAAAGAGGAGTCCTCATTGGCTTCTTGAGAGCTCTTCGCATCTCCAGCCCTTCTTTTCTTGAAGAAAAATGTATCTACATAACACAGGCCTTTACACGACTTCAGTTTCCATCTTTCTTCAACCGAGATTGCAGATTCAAAGCACAAGCTAACCTCAACAAACTCCCCATTGAACAGCCCTCCAAACAGTTCACAGTGCTCCCATGTGGTTATGTTGCCACGAATACTCGCCGGGCACTTGCTAAGAGTAACATAAATGTTTCCACCATAAACACATCATCTGTCAAAGACCTCACTACGAAACGCAGCCCCACACCTCTAACTTCCACAACAGGCGTCTACACTACCCCCTGTGGATACTATCCCAAGAAATATGTAGGCGAAACAGGCAGAGATCTTGCAGTCCGCCTGAACGAGCATGGAAATGCTTGTAACAGAGACGACTTAAGATACGCATATGTTCTCCGCTGGGCATTTGATGAATTGGGATGAGACACAACTCGTTCTCACCGAACAAAACCTTAGACGCCGATGATGTCTGGAAACCTCGCTAATCGCCGTCACCGACACCATAGAATGTAACACTGGAACCTACAAAATTTGTAAAACATTAGCATACATAATATACAACTAGACAAAGCACCACTTGCCCAGCAACACAGGAGTCATATGATCTCATCGTCTACCTGTCTTCATCCCAACATGGCATTCTTCAGGTCACCATGCGTCACTTACACCTTACTCTCCGTCTATATATACAATCTTTTAACCTCACGACTACGGTGCTCTTCATACCAACTCCAAGGCTGAGGGACTGATTACCTCATCTTCTGTATATAGTTCTACTGTCTTCCAATTATGTCTCTGAAATTGTATTGATAAAGACACTGGATGGCGAAACGTCTACAATAAAGATACCCAGAAGTTGCACATGTGTCTGATTTTCATCATACATATATGTACATACATACACTACACACACACGTATGCGCGCGCCCGCGTTCACACACATTAATTAGATGTTATAGCCAAAGCCTTCCTGGAAACTTTACCTATGCAAAAATCTTAAGTGACATGCTCGTGATGACTGACGTGACTTTTCTGGTGCAGACAGTCGGGCGAGAGGTATGACGGAAGGAACGAATTAATTTCTTGGCATAAATCTTTCACCCTTTCAGTAAGGATTATGATGAGCTCCAGATTCCTGACGCCAAATTTGGGTGCATCAGGCCTGTCAGTGAAGCAGAGATGAAAAGTTAATAGTAGGTGAGAATAAAAGTCACTATACCATGGATGAAGCAAGTCACAACTCATCCACATCTTGGAAAAGATTACCTTTCTCAATACAGTACAACATCAAAGTTTTCGTCTCTAGAACAAGTGTGGCCTGATCTGACCTGACCTGACTTTGGCTGCCTTCTTATCTCTCTCACCTGACCTCACTGGTGACTTTTTCTCCTCTTCTGTCTCACTCGTGACTTGATTATGGTCCAGTCGAGAAAATTAGCTTTTTACAGTTAGATTAAATACCCATGCTTACAGTTAAATTATTAAGAAGCTTTTCCCAAGCTCATCATTAACCTCAAGATTATTAATTAGTGATTCCTTGTTGGCAGGAAGCAAGTTAAGCAGGTTGTTTCCTCTAGTTGGTTCTGTCACAAACTGTTTTAACAAGTAATCCTGAATCGCACGAAGAAAATCGCTAGACTCAAGATTTCCTGTCACATTGTTCCAATCAATTTGTCTACAGTAAAAATCTCCCATTAACACAACATTTTCATAAATAGATGTTTTATGAATTTCGTCCCATAGAAGTTTACTGTGCTCCCCGTCAAGGTTTGGGGGCCTATAAATCGCAACCAAAATTAATTTTTCACGATGCTTCTAATTTTACATCTTGTCTAATGCAACAATTTAAATTATCACTGACATACATTGCTACTCCACCACCCTTCTTGTTGACCCTATCAGTGTGGAATAGTTTATATCCTTGTTTATGGCATTCAGAAGGCATTTCCCTATCTTTCAGGTTGAACCAGGTCTCCATTATAGCAATAATATGTATGCTTCCTGCACATGCAATTAATCTTAGCTCATCCATCTTATTTCTTACACTCATACTGTTAGTAAAGTAAACCTTTAGGGAGCTAGTCACTCGCTGCCCTCTTCTGTCTCTCTTGTTTGCTGACCCAGTTGCTTTGCCTCTACTAGCAACTTTATTACGAATAATATCTTTTACACATATCCCTGAGGTATCCTGGTAATATCTACTGTTTTTAACCTTCGTGCTGCAACCTCTTTGTTTCCCACACACACGCCCATACCTCTATATTCTATCAGTTTAAAGTCCTGGGCAAGTCATCAGTGACTCCCTCGATCGAGTTGGCTAATGCTACCGCTCCTGCCCCCGAGAGATGTACTCCATCCCCTGCATACATATGTTTGCCACAGAAATTGTTCCAGTTATCAATGAATGAGATTGTGGGTTCCTTACAGTATCTGTCTAGGCAGCAATTTACACCAATTGCCTTAGACATCCATACATTGCCCACTCCCCTTCTAGGCAAGATGCTACATATGGAGAAATGGTCTGATGATACCAATAAGATGGGGAAAAAGACACTTATGTACAGTTCAGGACATTTATTAAAGGAAATGTTTCGCCACGAGTGGCTTCTTCAGTCCTAATACAGAGATAACTAAGAAAACGAGTATATATAGTGGCAGGAGTCAGGTGGAGCATTGTGTGGGTAGTAGTAGTAGTAGTGGCAAAACATTTCCTTTAATAAATGTCCAGAACTGTACATAAGTGTCTTTTTCCACATACTACATATGATTAGGACCCCTCCCCTAGACCTAATTAAATCTATAGTTGACCTGTACTTATCTAGCAGCTCCTGTCTCCCGCCCTTCCCGATTTTTCCACCAGCACTGAGACAGATAATGGGCTTGTTAGTATTGCCTGACATGATGTTATCCAACCTGTTGACTATGTCATCAACACCAGCTCCTGGGAAACACACCCTCTGTCTCACCTTCCTATCTCTGTTACAGAAAGCACAGTCCATATATCTTACCTGTGAGTCACCCACAACAAGTATGTTCTTACCTTTATTACCAGGGGAGTCAGTGGTACATTTAACCTCACTAACACTGGAGTACACTCGTCTTGGAGAACAGGGAATCGATTTCCTGATAAATTAGACACAAGTGTTGCACATGTGTCTAATTTATCAATTTGTCGGTTCTCTGAACCATTTATCTCTAATTGATTTCCTACCTTCAAATCTTTTCTATTAACATTCCTTATTTTGATGCTTCTTCCTGTAGTGGGAATCACTCCTTACTTGAAGCGGTTACCACTTTCCAACTCACTGCTGGTAACCTTTTCCCCCTCACCAGCCATTAAACCATCTCACACTCACTCCCAAACCCATCTAAGTGAATTTTCAGCCTCCCATTTTCCTCCTGGAGAAGTAGAGCCTCCTTCTTCAACACTTTAACCTGAGATTCTAAAACACTACAGTAGTAAGCCACAGTGGGCAATAACCCTCCACACTAATCCTTTAGACAGCTTAGGACAAAATGACCTCTCGTGACCACTGACCTCAGGACTAAATTCTGATTTCATTATACTATACTGTACAATGTTAACAAGTTGATAAGACATATATACAACACTAAGGTATCTTTATTGCCGAAAGGACTGAAGAAGCCTGCTGTGCAGACGGAACGTTTCGATAAAAAAGGTTCCCAAGTGTTGCACATGTCTTATTCATCAGGTTCATTTTGGATAACCACCTGTTAAAACGACCACTTTTCATTAAGAACGACGACTGGATGTTATGAGAGTAAAGTATAACTTCAAAATGTCCATGAAGAATCACGAGGCAAGTCTGACTAGCATAATAGCCTAGAAATTAAGAGCGCTGAGATGTTTCTCGTACCTGCTCGACAGCAGAAGCTATCAAGATTTCGATAAATGATATAAAATACTGACACGATAGAAAAAATAGACACAAATGCAGTATAATTCACATTATACTGTATTTGTGTCTATTTTTCCATCCAGAGGCTACCAAACTCGATGCGGCGCAAATGATCGTCCAACTTTAGTATTCGCCATTCATATGGATAGCCTGCTCTCCCCTCCCCGTCTTATTGACGACTTCTAGATAGGATAGATATAGAACCGAACAAGCGACTATCTCTCTTCTGGATACAGTCTCTGTAAATCTGTCAATCCAGCATAGCCTTAAACACCAGAGACGTGACTCTTGCACTTCCTACAAGAGTGATGGACTGAACACATCGATTCCAGGTTGAGGGACTGATTACCTCAAACTTCTACTCTCCTTACCCATTTCTACTTTGTATTGGACGGATGAAGCCACTGTGTGGCGAAACGTTTCTTCAATAAAGATTCCCATATGTTGCATAAGTGTCTCAATTCTTCAACTTGTCGGTTTTCAAAACCATTCATCACATTCTTGGAATGACTCGATTCTGGAACATGACGCAACAAACATAAGTTAAATAAAGCAACTGACCCAATGAAGTTTCTGTCCTACAGCTGACTCAAAGATAATCCTAGGGAAGGATGGGGTAGAGAGAGAGGGAGAGAGAGAGAGAGAGAGAGAGAGAGAGAGAGAGAGAGAGAGAGAGAGAGAGAGAGAGAGAGAGAGAGAGAGAGAGACAGAGAGAGAGAGAGAGAGAGAGAGAGAGAGAGAGAGAGAGAGAGAGAGAGAGAGAGAGAGCAGAGGACGTGGAGGAGGAAGACATCTACAGCCGTCTCACCCTCCACTAACACAGTTCCAGCGGCAGAATCTGAGGACAAATCTGCAAAACTCAGGAGGTGCAACAAATCCTGTCCACCCTCCCAGGCACCTAGGCTGTGCTCTCGCTGTCACCGGAAGGGCACACTGCCAACAACTGCCTGCGAGATACCAGGTGTAATTACTGCTCAAGAAAGGAAAGGACATAAGGAGGACCAGTGTCGGAAGAAAAAGGAACTTGACAGACAGAGCCACCTGTTTAGAGACCTGTTCTCAGAACAAACCAGCAGGATCTCTGAATTGGTGAACACTCTCACACGTCACCCACTTAGCTACTCCTGATCCCAGCCCAGCAGGTGGGATTGCGCCTTATACAAGACCACAGACCTACATCCCTGCAGCTGCCTCAGTACCCTACCTCTCTCAAGGGCAGGCACCTTACATTCCCTCACACCCACCACCTCCAAGCTGACCACTTCATCATGAGGAGCCAGTCTATCAGCATCCTGTCGGCCAACATTAGAGGTTTCATTACTAATGTTGGAGAGCTCACATAGTTTTGTGAACACTCGACGTCCCGACATGATAGCTGTTGGCTTGAAACATTTTTGGATGACAGGACTCCAGAAAATTTTGCAAGAATTGCTGGCTACACCTCATGGATGAGAAGAGACAGGCAAGGGCAAGGAGGAGGTGTTGCTGTGTGCTTCTCTAAAAGTGTTCATGCCCAGCACATTGATGTTGCCACCCCTACACATCTTGAAATGATGTTCTTCAAGCTCTGTATAAACACTAGTACCTCTGTACTAGCATGTGCAATGTACAGACCTCAGTGGCAACATGCAGACCCTATCAACTTCCTAATGGAAAATATTGACTCCCTTCTGCTACAACACAACTGTCAACATATTATAATTGTTCGTGACCTCAACCAGCACCTTATACAGAGGGACTTTGATGACCTTCTTGCAGTGTTTGACATGAGAAACTTTGTTGATTTCCCTACTCATATCTCTGGCCTCCTTGACCAGTAGTGAGTGATCTGGCAGAAGGCATAGTCACTTGTCAACCCCTCGGCTATGTTGGATCGTCTGACCACAAGGCTGTTTTTACGACACTTAAGATCCCAACAGAACGAGGTGAGGAGTCCACACGCACAACCTGGCTATGGGAAAGAGGTAATTGGCCAGCCCTTTGCTCTGAGCTCGCCACCACCGACTGGAATGCTCTTCTCCAAGGGATGTTGACAACCAAGTGAAAGCCTTCACAGGACACATCCTTAATCTACAACAAGAACACATTCCTCACCGGCAATATGTGACCGAAGCCTACAGATCAGCCTTGGTTTGGCTTTCGTTGTAGAGAGGCTGCTACTGCTAAGTACAAAGCATGGCAGAAGGTATAAGAGACATCCTACCACCTATAACAGGAACTTGCACATGCAAGCCTGTAGGCATATGGGTGATGTTCAAAAGTGGGCCATTGCTAAATGGGAGGTGGACACTAAAGAAAGTTAGCATCAGGTAGGGTAGGCTCCAAAACCTGGTGGTCCCTGGTCAGGACAGACAAGGTTATCTGCCTGATGAACTTATTCACCTCTAAATCGACAGGATGGGACCATCTACTAGTAGTCAAGAGAAGGCGGACCTCTTTGCTGAACACTTTGCTACCAAAATGCAAGTTCCTGATCCAGCAAGGGACCCTCCTTGGCTAGCTGCAAGAACTGTGTCAAAACTGTCAGTGGTGACAATAAGGCAGGAGGAGGTGCATTTCCTACTTAAATCGCTTGACCAAGAAAAGGCTGTGGGCCCAGACAAGTTGAGCCCAAGATTGTTGAGAAGATGTGCAGACCAGCTAGCAGCACTTCTAACTCGCATCTTTCAGCACTGCCTAGTACAGTGTAAATGGCCCTCTCTATGGAAAGAGGCGACTGTAGTCCCTGTTCACAAAAAGAAGAGCAGAGCAGAAATCAGCAACTACAGACCAGTGTCACTCCTGTCAATCACTGGTAAGATCCTTGACACAATAATCTCAAGACAAATGACAGAGTTTTTTGACTACCACTCACTACTTTGGACTACCACTCACTACTTTGTGATCGTCAATATGGCTTCAGGAAAGGTTACTCTGCTGCTGATCTGTTGTTAAACCTCTCCACTAAGTGGCACCAGTCACTGGATGAATCCAAAGTCAGCTGTGTGGTAGCACTGGACATTGCTGGCGCTTTCGACCGGGTGTGGCACCAGGGCCTCTTAGCAAAACTTCAAGCACTGGGAATTGCAGGCTCTACGCTATGTCTCCTCAGTGACTACCTTCATGGTAGATCTCTAAGTGTAGTTCTCAATGGAACGAAATCAACAAGACATCCTATTGGGGCAAGTGTTCCACAAGGAAGCGTGCTGGGTCCATTGTTATGGAATGTCTACTTCAACGACCTTCTTCATCTCATCCCAGAATCACATGCATATGCAGACGACTGTACACTGACATTCACTTATCCAAGAGAAGAAATGCCAGCTGCTCTAAGCTACATCAATCAATCAGCTGAGAGCTATATCAGCTTGGGGAAATAGATGGCAAGTAACATTTGCACCTGAGAAAAACGCAAATGATGATCGTCTCTAGGCACCATGATGGTAATGCTGGTGCAGTAGTAAGGATGAATGGGGAGGATGTTGGTACCTGGAGAAGAAGTTGATATCCTTGGGGTGAAATTTGACTCCAAACTAACCATGAAGAACCATGTTGTAAATCTTGCAAACAAGGCAGCCAGGAAGCTTACAGCACTTCGCCGTATCTCCCATCTGCTTGACAGTAGGGGTTGCAAAATCCTGTACGAGGCACAAGTACGCTCGCACCTTGAGTATGCTCCACTTTCTTGGTTTGCCTGCCCCCCCTCTCATCTGCGACTGCTTGACAGAGTAGAGAACAGAGCAAGACGTCTCATCTCTCGCCTGGACCCATCTGGAGTTTACGTGGAGAGAGTTTCGGGGGTCAACGCCCCCGCGGCCCGGTCTGTGACCAGGCCTCCTGGTGGATCAGCGCCTGATCAACCAGGCTGTTGCTGCTGGCTGCACGCAAACCAACGTACGAGCCACAGCCCGGCTGATCAGGAACTGACTTTAGGTGCTTGTCCAGTGCCAGCTTGAAGACTGCCAGGGGTCTGTTGGTAATCCCCCTTATGTGTGCTGGGAGGCAGTTGAACAGTCTCGGGCCCCTGACACTTATTGTATGGTCTCTTAACGTGCTAGTGACACCCCTGCTTTTCATTGGGGGATGGTGCATCGTCTGCCAAGTCTTTTGCTTTCGTAGTGAGTGATTTTCGTGTGCAAGTTCGGTACTAGTCCCCTCTAGGATTTTCCAGGTGTATATAATCATGTATCTCTCCCTCCTGCGTTCCAGGGAATACAGGTTTAGAAACCTCAAGCGCTCCCAGTAATTGAGGTGTTTTATCTCCGTTATGCGCGCCGTGAAAGTTCTCTGTACATTTTCTAGGTCGGCAATTTCACCTGCCTTGAAAGGTGCTGTTAGTGTGCAGCAATATTCCAGCCTAGATAGAACAAGTGACCTGAAGAGTGTCATCATGGGCTTGGCCTCCCTAGTTTTGAAGGTTCTCATTATCCATCCTGTCATTTTTCTAGCAGATGCGATTGATACAATGTTATGGTCCTTGAAGGTGAGATCCTCCGACATAATCACTCCCAGGTCTTTGACGTTGGTGTTTCGCTCTATTTTGTGGCCAGAATTTGTTTTGTACTCTGATGAAGATTTAAATTTCCTCATGTTTACCATATCTGAGTAATTGAAATTTCTCATCGTTGAACTTCATATTGTTTTCTGCAGCCCACTGAAAGATTTGGTTGATGTCCGCCTGGAGCCTTGCAGTGTCTGCAATGGAAGACACTGTCATGCAGATTCGGGTGTCATCTGCAAAGGAAGACACGGTGCTGTGGCTGACATCCTTGTCTATGTCGGATATGAGGATGAGGAACAAGATGGGAGCTAGTACTGTGCCTTGTGGAACAGAGCTTTTCACCGTAGCTGCCTCGGACTTTACTCTGTTGACGACTACTCTCTGTGTTCTGTTAGTGAGGAAATTATAGATCCATCGACCGACTTTTCCTGTTATTCCTTTAGCACGCATTTTGTGCGCTATTACGCCATGGTCACACTTGTCGAAGGCTTTTGCAAAGTCTGTATATATTACATCTGCATTCTTTTTGTCTTCTAGTGCATTTAGGACCTTGTCGTAGTGATCCAGTAGTTGAGACAGACAGGAGCGACCTGTTCTAAACCCATGTTGCCCTGGGTTGTGTAACTGATGGGTTTCTAGATGGGTGGTGATCTTGCTTCTTAGGACCCTTTCAAAGATTTTTTATGATATGGGATGTTAGTGCTATTGGTCTGTAGTTCTTTGCTGTTGCTTTACTGCCCCCTTTGTGGAGTGGGGCTATGTCTGTTGTTTTTAGTAACTGAGGGACGACCCCCGTGTCCATGCTCCCTCTCCATAGGATGGAAAAGGCTCGTGATAGGGGCTTCTTGCAGTTCTTGATGAACACAGAGTTCCATGAGTCTGGCCCTGGGGCAGAGTGCATGGGCATGTCATTTATCGCCTGTTCGAAGTCATTTGGCGTCAGGATAACATCGATAGGCTTGTGTTAATCAAATTTTGTGGCTCTCTCATAAAAAATTAATTTTGATCTTCGACTCTCAGTCTGGTTAGCGGCTTGCTAAAAACTGAGTCATATTGGGACTTGAGTAGCTCACTCATTTCCTTGCTGTCATCTGTGTAGGACCCATCTTGTTTAAGTAGGGGCCCAATACTGGACGTTGTTCTCGATTTTGATTTGGCATAGGAGAAGAAATACTTTGGGTTTCTTTCGATTTCATTTATGGCTTTTAGTTCTTCCCGCGATTCCTGACTCCTAAAGGATTCTTTTAGCTTAAGTTCGATGCTTGCTATTTCTCTGACCAGTGTCTCCCTGCGCATTTCAGATATATTGACCTCTTTTAGCCGCTCTGTTATTCTTTTCCGTCGCCTGTAAAGGGAGCGCCTGTCTCTTTCTATTTTACATCTACTCCTCCTTTTTCTTAGAGGAATAAGCCTTGTGCATACATCGAGTGCCACCGAGTTAATCTGTTCTAGGCATAAGTTTGGGTCTGTGTTGCTTAGTATATCTTCCCAACTTATATCGGTTAGGACTTGGTTTACTTGGTCCCACTTTATGTTTTTGTTATTGAAGTTGAATTTGGTGAATGCTCCCTCGTGACTAGTCTCATTTTGTCGGCCTGGGGCTCCACGCATACATGTCTGAACCTCAATTATGTTGTGATCCGAGTATATTGTTTTTGATATGGTGACATTTCTTATCAGATCATCATTGTTAGTGAATATGAGGTCTAGTGTATTCTCCAGTCTAGTAGGCTCTATTATTTGCTGGTTGAAAATTGAATTTTGTGCAGAGATTTAAAAGCTCGTGTGAGTGTGAGTTTTCATCAGAGCTGCCTCCTGGTGTTATTACTGCAACAATATTATTTGCTATATTCCTCCATTTTAGGTGCCTTAAGTTGAAATCCCCCAGGAGCAAGATGTTGGGTGCAAGAGCTGGAAGATTTTCCAGACAGTGGTCAATTTTTAACAGCTGTTCCTGGAATTGCTGGGATGTTGCATCCGGAGGCTTGTAGACTACCACAATGACTAGGTTTTGGTTCTCGACCTTTACTGCTAAAACTTCCACTACGTCATTTGAGGCATTAAGCAGTTCTGTGCAAACAAGTGACTGCAATGTACAGGCCAAACCCCCCCCTTTTGCCTGTTCACTCTGTCACATCTGTATAGGTTGTAACCTGGATAGATCTGTCATTTCAGCAGAGCCTTCAACATAGGAGGGATGTGGGTGGCCTTACTGTTATGTACAAGGCCAATATTGTCAAAATACCACACTTGGATTCACTTCGAGGACAGCGTGAAACAAGCTTTTATGCCACAAGACGGGCAGAAAGCAGCAACTTCACTCTGGCTGTACCCTTCTCCAGAACATCACTCCATCTCGAGATCATACATACCCAGGATGACTAGAGTATGGAGCACATTCGTACAGCATAATGATGTCAACGAGATAAAGTCAGTTGATCAAATGAAAATGCTGGCCCACAGATGGCTCCAACTTCATCCTGTTTCCTACTGCATGTCCTTCATAACAATAAAAATGCTTTCAGATGAGCTGTGTAGGTAACAGCTCTAGCTTTCCAATAAAGTTAGGAATCCTTAACCTTTAAATAGCTGTTAATAAAGCTAGGGATCCTTAACCTTGTCAAACCCTGTGTAAAAAAAAAGAGAGAGAGAGAGAGAGAAAAAAAGAGAGGGAAAGAGAAAGAGAGAGAGAGAGAGAGAGAGAGAAAGAGAGAGAGAGAGAGAAAGAGACAGCAGGAGCAGGATGGACTAAGCCATAAGTTGTATTAATAAGTGAGGCTGGCACTGGCACTCCCACCTGCCTGATGACAACACAAGATACCAGAGTTCACCAAACCTGTCATGTCTCACTCCACATCTCTCAGGGCTCACTCTACACCTGTCATGGCTTTCACTCCACCTACCGTAGCTCACGCCACCCCTATCATATCCATCCATTCATCCATTTACACACACACACACACACTACACAAACTAGTGACTGCTTCATATACTGGTGGAGGGACTGTAATCTGTCGCTTCGGAATACATGCTCTCCGGAAGAAAGCAAGATTATCTTCGTTATATTTCTCCAAGTCCACTGTGCTCTCTGTATCTCAGACAGGCAAGTCCTCGGACTCATACGTTAATTTTTTTGCTTCATTAAAATTTTTTATTTCAACGTGTACAAAATTCAGTAAGATAAAAAAAATAAGAGTCTAGCATAAATAAGTTACCATACGCATTTATAACATCACAAGTGTTATTTTCAACATACTGTCCTGTGTTCCCGTGGCCACAGTTACTCCCCAAAATGTTTATCGTGAAGTAAAGATAATCTAACCAAATAAAACTTATCTAACCTAAATAACATTAGTTGAGAAACTGCAAGTAAAATCTGACGGTTTTATGATGCTATAAGCATCATGTCTGGTGGCAGAGGTATTATGTTGCATTTTGACTTGTATGTACTAAGTTTATATCCTGCTTATGGAAGAGAGTTGATTAACTAACATACTAACAGCTTCTTCAGTCTACCAAAAATATAACCTATTTTATTGTATACTGTTTGGGTAATTACTATTTCTAAGTGTGGTTTAAAAAACAAATCATAGTTGCTTAACAAAAGCATATTAAATTAATAATTAATATCAAAGCCTATTGACTGCAATTGCACATAGGTCACTGAGGCTGCAATTTCCCCGTACACTATCAAGAAAACTTTAATTCCTGAGATAGGGATTATAACAGACCCTCAATGTATAGACACATGTATACCTCTCATTGTATGCACACGGCAGCACACCTCATTGAATATATACTGATACATAATTCTCGGCGTATATACTTACGGAAACGACTGATTTCAGCTCTCTAAGCTGTATGTTGGTGGAGTCAAGTCCATAGACTGTACATAATCGTTAAAGCTAGAAAATGGTGACGACAACGTATATCATCTTGTAGTGTCTGGTCAGGTGGCAGGTGAGTTCTGCTACCTACATAATGAGGCTTATTTTGATGCTGCCACTTGGCCAGGAGCTGACTGGTGGGCGAGCCAAGGTTGAGGTGCCCCCCTACAATTATGCCTTCTGAGAATGATCTCTGCGCTCCTAATAAACACTGCGAAATGCACTGATGTAGATATGTAAACGAATGAATATAAATATATAGCTAGACAGTCAATAAGTATATGAACACCTGAAAATTTGTTGCTTAATGTTACAGACTACTAAGATTTAGGATGCACTTCCTGACTGCGAATAAAGACTACAGAATACTAACAGGATTTGGTGTGGCAAGCATACAAATTACGGAGATGTGACGTGTCAGGTAATGGACAGTACTATAATGAGGTTGGTGTCTAAGGCCTACTTCAAGTAATGTGATTAAACTAAGTTCAGTATATATATATATATATATATATATATATATATATATATATATATATATATATATATATATATTGTAAGAGAAGTAAATGCGAGGGTCTTGGCAAGAGGCGTGGAGTTAAAAGACAAAGAATCACACATAAAGTGGGAGTTGTCACAGTTGCTCTTTGCTGATGACACTGTGCTCTTGGGAGATTCTGAAGAGAAGTTGCAGAGGTTGGTGGATGAATTTGGTAGGGTATGCAAAAGAAGAAAATTAATAGTGAATACAGGAAAGAGTAAGGTTATGAGGATAACAAAAAGACTGGGTGATGAAAGATTGGATATCAGATTGGAGGGAGAGAGTATGGAGGAGGTGAATATATTCAGATATTTGGGAGTGGACGTGTCAGCGGATGGGTCTATGAAGGATGAGGTGAATCATAGAATTGACGAGGGGAAAAGGGTGAGCAGTGCACTTAGGAGTCTGTGGAGACAAAGAACTTTGTCCTTGGAGGCAAAGAGGGGAATGTATGAGAGTATAGTTTTACCAATGCTCTTGTATGGGTGCGAAGCATGGGTGATGAATGTTACAGCGAGGAGAAGGCTGGAGGCAGTGGAGATGTCATGTCTGAGGGCAATGTGTGGTGTGAATATAATGCAGAGAATTCGTAGTTTGGAAGTTAGGAGGAGGTGCGGGATTACCAAAACTGTTGTCCAGAGGGCTGAGGAAGGGTTGTTGAGGTGGTTCGGACATGTAGAGAGAATGGAGCGAAACAGAATGACTTCAAGAGTGTATCAGTCTGTAGTGGAAGGAAGGCGGGGTAGGGGTCGGCCTAGGAAAGGTTGGAGGGAGGGGGTAAAGGACGTTTTGTGTGCGAGGGGCTTGGACTTCCAGCAGACATGCGTGAGCGTGTTTGATAGGAGTGAATGGAGACAAATGGTTTTTAATACTTGACGTGCTGTTGGAGTGTGAGCAAAGTAACATTTATGAAGGGATTCAGGGAAACCGGCAGGCCGGACTTGAGTCCTGGAGATGGGAAGTACAGTGCCTGCACTCTGAAGGAGGGGTGTTAATGTTGCAGTTTAAAAACTGTAGTGATAAATTAGACACATGTGCAACTCTTGAGTATCTTTATTGAGGAAACGTTTCGCCACACAGTGGCTTCATCAGTCCATACGTAGGAGAAACTTGAAGAACAGGAGGAGAATGAGTTGAGGGACTGATTACCTCATTCTCCTCCTGTTCTTCAAGTTTCTCCTACGTATGGACTGATGAAGCCACTGTGTGGCGAAACGTTTCCTCAATAAAGATACCCAAGAGTTGCACATGTGTCTAATTTATCAACATGTCGGTTCTCTGAACCATTCACCTACAAAAACTGTAGTGTAAAGCACCCTTCTGGCAAGACAGTGATGGAGTGAATGATGGTGAAAGTTTTTCTCTTTCGGGCCACCCTGCCTTGGTGGGAATCGGCCAGTGTGACAATAATAATAATAATAATAATAATAATAATAATAATAATAATAATAATGTGTGTGTGTGTGTGTGTGTGTGTGTGTGTGTGTGTGTGTGTGTGTGTGTGTGTGTGTGTGTGTGTGCGTGTGTGTGTGTGTGTGTGTGTGTGTGTGTGTGTGTGTGTGTGTGTGTGTGTGTGTGTGTGTGTGTGTGTACTCACCTATTTGTGGTTGCAGGGGTCGAGTCACAGCTCCTGGCCCCGCCTCTTCGCTGATTGCTACTAGGTCCTCTCTCTCCCTGCCCCATGAGCTCTGTCATACCTCGCCTTAAAACTATGTATGGTTCCTGCCTCCACTACATCACTTTCTAGGCTATTCCATGGCCTGACTACTCTATGACTGAAGAAATACTTCCTAACATCCCTTTGATTCATCTGAGTCTTCAACTTCTAATTGTGACCTCTTGTGTCTGTGTCCCATCTCTGGAACATCCCGTCTTTGTCCACCTCGTCTATTCCGCGCAGTATTTTATATGTCGTTATCATGTCTCCCCTGACCCTCCTGTCCTCCAGTGTCGTCAGGCCGATTTCCCTCAACCTTTCTTCATAGGACAATCCCCGTAGCTCTGGGACTAGTCTTGTTGCAAACCTTTGCACTTTCTCTAATTTCTTGACGTGCTTGACTAGGTGTGGATTCCAAACTGGTGCTGCATACTCCAGTATGGGCCTGACGTAGATGGTATACAGAGTCTTAAACGAATCCTTACTGAGGTATCGGAATGCTATCCGTAGGTTTACCAGGCGCCCGTATGCTGCAGCAGTTATCTGATTGATGTGCGCCTCAGGAGATATGCTCGGTGTTATACTCACCCCCAGATCTTTTTCCTTGAGTGAGGTTTGCAGTCTTTGGCCATCTAAACTATATTGTGTCTGCGGTCTTCTTTGCCCTTCCCCAATCTTCATGACTTTGCATTTGGCAGGGTTAAATTCAAGGAGCCAGTTGCTGGACCAGGCTTGTAGCCTGTCCAGGTCTCTTTGTAGTCCTGCCTGATCCTCGTCCGATTTGATTCTTCTCATTAACTTCACATCATCTGCAAACAAGGACACTTCTGAGTCTATCCCTTCCGTTATGTCGTTCACATATACCAAGAACAGCACAGGTCCTAGGACTGACCCCTGTGGAACCCCACTTGTCACAGGCGCCCACTCTGACACCTCGTCGCGTAGCATGACTCGTTGTTGCCTCCCTGTCAGATATTCTCTGATCCATTGCAGTGCCTTTCCTGTTATGTGTGCTTGGTCCTCTAGCTTTTGCAGTAACCTCTTGTGAGGAACTGTGTCGAAGGCCTTCTTGCAGTCCAAAAATATGCAGTCGATCCACCCCTCTCTCTCTTGTCTTACTTCTGTCACCTTGTCATAAAACTCTAGTAGGTTTGTGACACAGGATTTTCCTTCCCTGAAACCGTGCTGGTTGTCAATTATACACTTGTTTCTTTCCAGATGCCCCACCACTCTCCTCCTGATGATCTTCTCCATGACCTTGCATACTATACACGTTAGTGATACAGGTCTGTAGTTTAGTGCCTCATGTCTGTCTCCCTTTTTAAAAATTGGGACTACATTTGCCATTTTCCATACCTCAGGGAGTTGCCCAGTTTCAAATGATGTGTTGAAGATCTTTGTTAATGGTTCACACAATATCTCTGCTCCCTCTTTAAGGACCCACGGAGAGATGTTGTCTGGTCCCATCGCCTTTGAGGTGTCAAGTTCGCATAGCAGCTTCTTCACCTCCTCCTTGGTTATATGTACCTCATCCAGCACTTGCTGGTGTGCCCCCCTGTTCTGATTTCTTGGAGTCCTACTGGTTTCCACTGTAAATACCTCTTTAAATCTTGTGTTGAGCTCCTGACAAACCTCTCGGTCGTTTCTTGTGAATTCCCCATCACCCTTCCTCAGTCTGATTACCTGGTCCTTGACTGTTGTTTTCCTCCTGATGTGGCTGTACAACAGCTTCGGGTCAGTCTTTACTTTTGATGCTATGTCATTTTCATATTGTCTCTGAGCCTCCCTTCTTATCTGTGCATATTCGTTTCTGGCTCTTCGGCTGATTTCTTTATTTTCCTGAGTTCTCTGTCTTCTGTACCTTTTCCATTCTCTAGTACACCTAGTTTTTGCCTCCCTACACCTTTGAGTGAACCAAGGACTCGTTATGTTCTTCCCATTATTTCTGTTTCCCTTGGGAACAAACCTCTCCTCTGCCTCCTTGCATTTTGTTGCTACATAGTCCATCATTTCTTGTACTGGTTTTCCTGTCAGTTCCCTCTCCCACTGAATGTCTTGAAGGAAGTTCCTCATGCCTGAGTAGTTCCCCCTTTTGTAGTTTGGTTTTTCCCAGCCTATTCCTGCTACTCTCTCCACTTGGAGCTCAACTATGTAGTCGAAGCACAGAACCACATGATCACTAGCTCCCAGGGGCCTTTCATACATGATACCCTCGATGTCCGAACTACTCATGGTGAATACAAGGTCCAAACTTGCTGGTTCATCCTCTCCTCTCTCTCTGGTAGTGTCTCTAACATGTTGATGCATGAGGTTTTCCAGTACTACATCCATCATCTTGGCTCTCCATGTTTCGGGACCCCCATGGGGCTCCAGGTTTTCCCAGTCAATCTCCTTGTGATAGAAATCACCCATAACTAGTAACTTTGCTCCCCCCATGTGTGCTCTCCTGGCCACCTCGGCTAGTGTGTCGATCATTGCTCTGTTGCTCTCATCGTATTCTTCTCTTGGCCTCCTGCAGTTCTGTGGTGGGTTGTACATTACTGCAATTATCACCTTATGTCCCTCAGACTGGATTGTTCCTACTAAGTAGTCCCTTTCGCCCGTGCCATCCATTCCTTCCATTTTTTCAAAACCCCACTGGTTTTTAATGAGCAGTGCAACTCCTCCTCCCCCTCTCCTCCCTCTGTCTTTCCTGAGGATTTGATATCCGGATGGAAAGATTGAATCTGTTATTATTCTGGTGAGTTTTGTTTCTGTGAGTGCTATTATGTCTGGGGATGTCTCTTTGATTCTTTTGTGCCACTCCTCATACTTGTTTGTTACTCCATCTGCATTTGTATACCACACCTTCAACTTCTTTTCTAAGACTGTGGTCTGGGAGGTATATTGGGGTTGGGGAAGTGGGAGACCTGGTAAGGAACTATGGGTTGTTGCTGTGGGGGTGGAGTTTGTAATGTAGTGGGTGGGGGCATTGGATGTGGCATGGGTGTTTTGATTTAGAGTGTTTGGTTGCACTGGGGTTGACCTGGTTGGGAGGCTTCTATAGGAAGTTGTGAGGGAGGCTGTATTTGATCTTCTTCCTGGGTCTGGGATCTCCTGTCTGTCTTCTCCATCCCCTCTCTTTCCTCCTTTCGCGTTTGTACCATCTCTCTCAGTTTCTGCCTTTCTTCTTGTGTTCTGTCGCGGTCGAGATACACCTTCCTGTATGCCGTCATGTCCCTTAATCGTGCTTTCTCCTGCAGGATCCTGGTCCGAGTCGCTTCTGCCTTGAAGGTCACTCTCACTGTGTGTGTGTGTGTGTGTGTGTGTGTGTGTTTTTTTGTGTGTGTTTTTGTGTGTACTCACCTAGTTGAGGTTGCAGGGGTCGATTCCAAGCTCCTGGCCCCTGCCTCTTCACTGGTCACTACTAGGTCACTCTCCCTGAACCGTGAGCTTTATCATACCTCTGCTTAAAGCTATGTATGGATCCTGCCTCCACTACATCGCTTCCCAAACTATTCCACTTCCTGACTACTCTGTGGCTGAAGAAATACTTCCTAACATCCCTGTGATTCATTTGTGTCTTCAACTTCCAACTGTGTCCCCTTGTTGCTGTGTCCCATCTCTGGAACATCCTGTCTTTGTCCACCTTGTCAATTCCTCTCAGTATTTTGTATGTCGTTATTATATCCCCCCTATCTCTCCTGTCCTCCAGTGTCGTCAGGTTGATTTCCCTTAACCTCTCCTCGTAGGACATACCTCTTAGCTCTGGGACTAGTTTTGTTGCAAACCTTTGCATTTTCTCTAGTTTCTTTACGTGCTTGGCTAGGTGTGGGTTCCAAACTGGTGCCGCATACTCCAATATGGGCCTAACGTACACGGTGTTCAGGGTTCTGAACGATTCCTTATTAAGATGTCGGAATGCTGTTCTGAGGTTTGCTAGGTTCCCATTTGCTGCAGCAGTTATTTGGTTGATGTGCGCTTCAGGAGATGTGCCTGATGTTATACTCACCCCAAGATCTTTTTCCTTGAGTGAGGTTTGTAATCTCTGGCCCCCTAGACTGTATTCCGTCTGCGGTCTTCTTTGCCCTTCCCCAATCTTCATGACTTTGCACTTGGTGGGGTTGAACTCCAGGAGCCAATTGCTAGACCAGGTCTGCAGCCTGTCCAGATCCCTTTGTAGTTCTGCCTGGTCTTCGATCGAGTGAATTTTTCTCATCAACTTCACGTGATCTGCAAACAGGGACACTTCGGAGTCTATTTCTTCCGTCATGTCGTTCACAAATACCAGAAACAGCACTGGTCCTAGGACTGACCCCTGTGGGACCCTGCTGGTCACAGGTGCCTACTCTGACACCTCGCCACGTACCATGACTTGCTACTGTCTTCTTGACAAGTATTCCCTGATCCATTGTAGTGCCTTCCCTGTTACCCCTGCTTGGTCCTCCAGTTTTTGCACTAATCTCTTGTGTGGAACTGTGTCAAACGCCTTCTTGCAGTCCAAAAAAAATGCAATCCACCCACCCCCCTCTCTCTCTTGTCTTACTGCTGTCACCATGTCGTAGAACTCCAGTATGTTTGTGACACAGGATTTCCCATCCCTGAAACCATGTTGACTGCTGTTGATGAGGTCATTCCTTTCTAGATGTGTGTGTGTGTGTGTGTGTGAATATAATGCAGAGAATTCGTAGTCTGGAAATTAGGAGGATGTGCGGGATTACTAACACTATTATCCAGAGGGCTGAGGAGGAGTTATTGAGGTGGTTCGGACATCTAGAGAGAATGGAACAAAACAGAATGACTTCAAGAGTGTATAAATCTGTAGTGGAGTGAAGGCGGGGTAGGGTTCGGCCTAGTAAAGGTTGGAGGGAAGGGGTAAAGGAGGTCTTGTGTGAGAGGCGCTTGGACTTCCAGCAAGCGTGCGTGAGCGTGTTAGTTAGGAGCGAATGGAGGCAAATTGTTTTTAGGACTTGACGTGCTGTTGTAATGTGAGCAAGGTAACATTTATGAAGGGATTCAGGGAAACCGGCAGGCCGGACTTGATTCCTGGTGATGAGAAGTGCCGTGCCTGCGCTCTGAAGGAGGGGTGTTAATGTTGCAGTTTTATAACCGTAGTGTAAGCGCGCCTCTGGCAAGACAGTGATGGACTGAATGATGGTGAAAGTTTTTCTTTATCGGGCCACCCTGCCTTGGTGGGAGACGGCCGATGTGTTAATAAAAAAAATAAAAATATGTATGTATTTCAACTGATCCTGAGGTCATTGATATTGTTATCCTCTTACACAATTTGTCAAAGTATGCAACCACCAGAACATCTCCGGAGTGAAAAAACACGAATTGTGCATTGGGGCACCGTTGTGATGCAGCTTGTGCCAGGCATATCATTAGCATGTCAGCCTCGTCATTATCTTTGAACTGAATTAGCTAGTTGCTGCTTTTGTGATTAATTTATTTGAATCTTTGTTGTATTCTATTGTGTAACTTCTGCAAGATACCTGTCAGATCTGTAAAAGGAAGTGTCTCATTGGGATGTGTGATGTTCGTATCATCTGTAATCTAATAATGAACGGGCTCTTTACTTTGTCATTTTTTCTCTGGATCTTTGTTTCAGAGTGTCAGCCTTGTATATGTCGGACAATTATAACCTTATCAAGGTTTTCCAGCTTGTGTCTGGAAAGTGTTGGCTGTTTGTCCAGGTTATGCCGCGTGTCAATGGCATATATCAATTCTGTTTGCAGTTCTTCCCCTGGTCCAACAAATATCCATCATATCAGGGTGTACAATTCAGATGGAACATCTCTTGAAGTGGATAATGTAATGGAGTCCGTTTCATTGCCTGCATTAAGGAACACACCAATGCTCTTGCAATAAGCTTGACACTCTTGTACATCTTAGTATTGTCCATCTCCGTGGGTTATTCAGCATTACTGACATTTGGACCATGTCTTCTTCACAGACTTCAAGAGAAAAAAGAACTGATGGTTTTCTTTGGTCTTTCTGTCCTACTGTTTTAACTCTTGCTAATTCTGAAAGCATTTTTTTCAGCCATTTCCTTGTCAGAGGGGATTTGTGCTTTGTTGCCTCTTCTTTGCCTCCTAGCACAGATACATACATTGGCTCAATGGTATTCATGAGAAGATGCTTGTTTTGCATTTGTATGTCAACAAGGGTGATTAATTCTATTAGGCATTGGCAGACATATGCTTGTTGAACAAGTTTGTTTGCAGGATTCATTCCTGAGGCCATGAAACATGCTTTCTCCAACAGAATTTGTGGTACTGTACAACGATCGCGTGAGCATCAGAGGGTGAGATTGCGTTGTCTAGTCTTGTCATCAAGGCTGGGTTTTGGGAAATATCCTCAACTTTCTTGAATGTCTTTCCAGCATTATCTATTCGAGCTGCAAAGAGTTCCTGTCCGTCATAAAGTTGACAGGCGAAGCAATGCTTTTTAACCAGCGTCACTGCCACTGATTTTTGTAAAGGGGCCTGGTAATGTTGCATCTTTCATAAGTGCTCTTTTCTGTCCACGTTTTTTCCAGTGTGGCTGCCTATGGAATACCACGTTGCATTCTATCTCTGGCTCGTTCTGTGTGTCCTGCATTAGTGGCTTCTGAATAACAAGATCGATGCCATATAGCTTTCCTTTCAACCATGCTTTCTTTTGTTCATTCATTAGAGTTTCTGGATGTTAATCTATTCTCTATGTCGTAGACTGGCTCTTACTTTCTCTATATCCAGCAGTTTTTTTATGATTCTGTTCTTGTGTTACGCACAAGGGTTCCTTTGCTTGTACTGTCCTCCTGACAAAGACTGCTCATCTTCCATCATGTCTGGTCCTTTTTTTCCTGCCTTAATTCAATGACCGCTGGGTCTTCACTCATGGTAAAAGTTCTTGATTTCTTGAAACCAGAATCAGAAAGCACCAACACTAAGTATGCATCTACAAGAATCTAAGCCACCCTTTATGTAAATATACACTGAAAGTGAAAACACAAGTATAACACATTGTTGCAGCTACTTTGTAACAATGACATCAGGGACAGCAAGTGTCCAAAGACCCGAAGAAGACACCCGCTTACCAAGACACGACCACAGCGCAAGCAAGAAGAAAGAAGACGAACGACCCTCCCCACCTCGGGGAACCACTGCAAGACCGAAGATGAATGATGCCTCCAACCGGGTGAGCCACTGCAAGATCTCTGTATAAGATTGAAGAAAGAAGATGAACGACATCCCCCACCCGGAGGGCCAATCCCGGGTCAATAGCTGGAAAAATACCCGGGCCGGGACAACACCGGCGAACCCACATCAATCAGTTAACCATGACATACTTTCAGAAATACGCTACTGCTTGGGAAAGAAGTTAAGATTGATGCTATGAATTTGTAGAATTACATAATTTATAACAAAAAAAGGCACAATACCGTGACTGGAACGATACACAAATAACCCGCACATAAAAGAGAGAAGCTTACGACGACGTTTCGGTCCGACTTGGACCATTGACAAAGTCACACTGTAAGTATGAAAGCTGATTAGAAGCGCAGATATCAGAATACATGTGAAATGAGGCCACCATTTTGAAAAACCAATATGGCGGTGGTCCGCACAATCTACTCAAGTGGAAACGTTGGTTTTCGGATTCCTTATGTCACGAGCTTTTAAAAAAAATGTATATGTTTGCAAATCCATCAAAAGCATGATAAACCTAACTAGAGGTGATTAGATTTTGCCACCGAAGTGGCTAGTTTATTGTGCACCCCACATTCATCCTGTGGACGGTAGCGCAAGCGCATATGAATACACAAAAGGCCTAGGAACTATTCCTCAAAAGGGTTAACAGGAGTACACCTGGATTTATATCTACAGTTCACTTATCTGTTACAAGCAAATCTAGGAAATTTGCTTAATATATCTGGTATCTTATTTTCATTGATAAGACATCTTGACATGTCACATAGGTTATTATACTGTCTATCTCTATATTCCTCAATGAGTGGACAATTAAGCGCATAATGTTCAAGATAGTGATCATATGGCTGGTCACATGCTGTGCATTTGGTTTGATCATCATATGTGTGTCTACCAAATTGCCAGTAGTACTTGTAACCAAGCTTAAGCCTAGTCACTACAATATCAGTCAGTCTGTTCACATTGCAAGTCGCTCCATAAACGTACTTGTCTGCATTCATGTTATCATAGTGGGTTATAGATCTACTCAGGCTTCTAATTGCATTCCTATAACATTCAGATTCATTATTTACTTCTCTCCTAATATTATTCCTAATGCCAATCACAGGTATACCAAAGTTAAATTCTACACTATCCTTCAGGGTACTTTTCATGGCTAGCATATCAACTTTATCATGAAGGAGTAATCCAATGTGTGATGGGATCCATAACAATTGTACAATAATTCCCTTTTCCCGGATTTTTGAGTATCTGTACCTGGCTTCTCCAATGAGCATGTTGTTAGAGTCATTATGTGAATCAAGAGCCTTCAGTGATGGCCTAGAATCAGTAATAATGATAGAGTCAAGCTCAGTGTCATAAGTTAGCTTTAGCTCCATTAGGATGACAAACAATTCAGTTTGCAGTGTAGACGCCTAGCTGTTAATTCTTATGCCTAATTCAACAAAGTTGCTGTCGTTCTTAACTAGGGAGGTGGCAACAAGAGCAGATGCAGCTTTGCCAGCACTCGTGGTATATTACTTGTGATAAATTATTACTACCAGCCAGGAGAGAAATTTCTTCTCGAGCAGTTGCTTTTACAAGTGATTTAAGGAAGGGATTACTAGTAATGAGCTTCTTGGGAGGGGCTTGCAGGTATGTGATATTAAATGAACACATCCTCCATTGAGGGCTGAAATGCTTTTGTCTATAGTGATACAGTTCGTGCAAGTTACAAAACCTAATGTAATTGCATGTTTTCACAGCCCATTTAGATCTATGTGTATTTACTTCTAGACATTTAGTAAGATTCATTTCTTAACATTCTAATACCAGGTACAGTATTAATCTCAATAATCCTATCAGTGATACTAGACACACCAAACTCATTCCTCATATTAAGAACCTTGGTAGGTTTGGGACAGCCAAGAATAATTTTGAGGGCTTCATTTTGCATTAACTCCAATGATCGGAAAGAATATTCTCTAGCTAATATCAACATGGTAGCAGCATAATCAATTAAAGACTTACATAGGTTATGCACATGATTCTCACTATTCTCACATTAGCACCATAGTTGGGGTTGTAGCCAGCAACAGTTTTGAGGGCATTTAGCCTATCTTTGCATTTCTTATTTAGTTGTGGTATGGTGGATTTATTGAAGGGTATGTCAATACCAAGGTATCTGTAAGATTTAACGTAGCTAATGTTTTCACCTAGCAAACAAATGGGTGGGGAATGTCGTTTGTTTGTCAGTATCTTTGTTTCAAATGAAATTATGATGAGGCCTAATCGATTGCAAATTACTTGATCTTCGTTAAGAGTGGTACTCATCATCTTATGGCTTGTATGGATCATAATGTCAGCTTTGCTCACAGCTATGTTTAGGTGAGGCAAGCAGAGCATTAATCAGAGCATTACATAGCAAGGGACTGAGAACTTCCCGTGGTGTACCTAAAGACATTCTTTAGACTCGCTTCTGAAGCCTTCGTAGAAAACAGAGGATATTCTATTTCACAGATATCCTGTTTTCCAACTGAATAACCTACCATCAATATTCATTTTGGCTAGTTCATGTAGTATAACGGTTCTGTTTGCGATATCAAATCCTGATTTTAGATATATAAATTGGTAAAACTATTAGAGATGTATGCAGTGAGAAAGGTGGAAATACAATTCTGCACATCTTTTCCTTTCATGAACTCATAAAGATGAGAGAATCTATACTAACGGTATTTCTATTTCACGTCGACAACTGCTGGAGAAGCTAATAAGGTCATCAGATATTATAAGGCCTGCGTCAGGACATTTGTTTTCTGAAAGCGTTGATATAGTGAGAGACCGTGATAAAAATGAAGAAAACTGTATGTGAGTGTGTTATAATATATAAGATCCTCACATGTTTTTAAAGCACTGTATTATATTATACTATGTATATATGCGAGAGGTGTACATACACAGAGTTTTCTTTAATTCATATTTTAGGGATTAATGTATTTACTCCTGAATGGCATTTACAGTCGATAACTTTTAAACTTCAACTTTGAGAGTATGAACAAAGTACTATTGTGTGTTAACAGTGTACTGAGAACACAGGAAGGACGTCATACGTTCAGTCCAGCAGGTGGTGGTCACGTCTCACTAGTCTTGTACTAGCAGCCTTGGAAACTAAACGTGTTGTCGCATACTCTACTAGTAGCAAGAGCATTGGTGAGAAAAGTTTTACCTGTTGTCACTAATGCGATTTAGAAGAGCACTTTCAGGCACTGTCTTGACTTAACTTTGAATACTATTAAGTAGGAATGTTAAGTCTTTCGTATTTAGTATTATCAAGCTGTACATGATTTAGTTATATATACTAGACTTGTATCATTTCCAAGGATTAGGATTTCGCAAATCTGTCCACATTGAAATGCTTATGGCACTCATCCAACCACAATATTAAATTGTCCAAATCATTATCAGGTTCTGCACTGTTCTTCGGCCTATTTTTTTTTCAGTCGGCTAAATTACTCCTGTCGCTTTTTTTTATATTAATATTATCCTTCATTTTATGCTTCCCAACGAGTTTATATTCGTTACGTATAAAGATCAGAATTGCGCAGCATAATTTAAATGACTGAGAACTTACAAATAATGATGTACAGAGTTGTATATCTTTGAAATTTCTTCTGTTTTTACTTCTTGATATAAATTCAAGTAGGCTACTAGCTTCATTGCGGACACTAGGCACTGCTGTATTGACTTCATATTTTTACTAGCTAGGGCGCCCAAATACTTTAGCATCCGGTATATTTCAGTTCTACACTATTTTATAGATGTCAGGGTTATTTTCACTAGAAATTATAGAAAATTAAGCCATTTTAGAATATTTATAGGGAGAATAATGGCGTCTGGCAGTATGATTAGTATATAGCTCTTAAAATTTCTCTGCCTTAACGCTGTGGTTTGTGACTCATGTTGTGGTTGTAACCGTCCTTGTCAATGTTAGAAAGCCAGTGCGCGTGCGTGGGCACCTATATGTGGTTGTAGGGGTCGAGTCTCGGCTCCTATTCTTCTGGCTTCGAGAGCCTTATCGTACCTTTTCTTAAAGCTATGTATGGATGTGTGTACCCTCAAGTCACTTGTTCCAGCCCCAAATTTAGACCATGTGGCCTGTCTTATACACTTCATATTTCATAAACTGTTTTGCTGAATTTATATATACATACACACACACACACACACACACATATATATATATAAAAATATATATATATATATATATATATATATATATATTTATATATATATATTCATATATATATACATATATATATACATATATATAATATATATATATAATATATATAATATAATATATATATATATATATATATGTATATATATATATGTATGTATATATATGTATATATATACATATATATACATATATATATACATATATATATATACATATATATATATATATACAGATATATATATATATATATATATACATATATATATATATATATATATATACATATATATATATACATAATAACCCAGAGGGTTAGCCACCCAGAGTAACGTAAGAAAGTCTGGAGTTTACCTGGAGTTTACCTGGAGAGAGTTTCGGGGGTCAACGCCCCCGCGGCCCGGTCTGTGACCAGGCCTCCTGGTGGATCAGCGCCTGATCAACCAGGCTGTTGCTGCTGGCTGCACGCAAACCAACGTACGAGCCACAGCCCGGCTGATCAGGAACTGTCTTTAGGTGCTTGTCCAGTGCCAGCTTGAAGACTGCCAGGGGTCTGTTGGTAATCCCCCTTATGTGTGCTGGGAGGCAGTTGAACAGTCTCGGGCCCCTGACACTTATTGTATGGTCTCTTAACGTGCTAGTGACACCCCTGCTTTTCATTGTACGTCATCGAGGATTGACTTATTATATTAGGGTACTTTTGAGCTTGTCCCACCCCCAGGATGCGACCCACAAAACAGCCAGGTAACACCCAGGAACCTACTTACTGCTAGGTGAACAGGGACATCAGTGCAAGGAAACATGCCCAACGTTTCCACCCGGGGTCGGACCATGAACACTCAGTACATATATGAGGCGTGTGTCTCACCCCTTGGTCGTCCTTAGCAAATGAAAAAAAAAGTGTACGAAATATAAAGCTTGTATGCAAAGGTAGACCACATGGGCTAAGTCTGGGGCAGGAACACGTGACCTGAGGGCAAGGTTATACTGTCTGGCCTTGTTAGATGCAGAAATTATGTGATGAAACAGTATCCGATTCGAGGATTTTGCGCTTGCACATACAGTTTGTTTTATATGTGATCAACTTTCCTAAATGATTGTCATCGCTTGTATAATTTTTTTGAGGAGAAAAACAAACAAATTAAACTTCATTCAGATAATGTTTCGCCTGTACACGAGTTTTTTTTTTTTTTCAAGTCAATGACTAGGTAGTTTTCAATTACTAGTTTTGTGTATCATCTACAACTCGTCGGTATTCCCGTGCTATCTACTGTTACGTGTAGGCTTTAGTTTTGATGACGAAAAATGGCCAAACTTTGAGGCTGAGGTATACAGTACTTGTATTTTCTATTTTATTTTTACCACTTGTGACACTGATAGGCTTTGCACATTAATGAAAACTGCAGCTTTAGAATTATGTAATAAGTAAAGCTTGTGTAACTAGCATATTACGGTGGTCTGGTGGCTAAAACTCCCGCTTCACACACGGAGGGCCCGGGTTCGATTCCCGGCGGGTGGAAATTCTGACACGTTTCCTTACACCTATTGTCCTGTTCACCTAGCAGCAAATAGGTACCTGGGTGTGGGTCGCATCCTGGGGGACAAGATTAAGGACCCCAATGGAAATAAGTTAGACAGTCCTCGATGACGCACTGACTTTCTTGGGTTATCCTGGGTGGCTAACCCTCCGGGGTTAAAAATCCGAACGAAATCTTATCTTATCTTATCTTAAGTTTACATACGAAGTTAGGCATGTAAAGCCTAGTCTAAAATTTTAGCTTTCACATAAAGTTAGAACTCAACTTTTCTTTAGTAGAGTGAAATGTTTTTACAGGATAGCCTTAGAATATTTACCAAGAAATCTTGGAGTATAATTCCAGTCCTAGACAAATCCATGAAAACTTGACATTTCGTTAGAAAGAACATGTTACTGCATTACTCTCATACATTTTCAATAATTTACGCTGCTAGTTCACTCATACTTTCACTTATTCATTCTCACTTACTTTTTGTTTTACACGAGGTTTTACAAGGTTAAGTTTAGGTTCCTAACCTTATTTACAAACTAAGAGATGTTACCTATATCAGCTTAGAAAGCCTAGTGCCAGTAATTTTTTTCCCCCCCGAGCTAACAATAGTATGTCATTTCAGCAGGTCGAGACGCAGTCCCTTCCCACTCCTGTCTAACTTGCTGGAGGGTAGGTAAACCATCTCTCTCTTCATGGCTGCTACCTCTGTCACCCCCAGCACTACCTTCACCATGCAGCACCGACTGCTGTCTACCCTGCGACTACGAAGTGCCATCTGTCTCCTACTGGGAATCTTTCTGCAGATGTCTCCAGTCAAGTGTTTCAACCTGGAGACGCGGGAGTCCCAGGTGTTCACATATCCGTATATGAGCACACAAGGCCGTGAATCTTATTTCGGGTTCTCCGTTGCTCTACTGCGCCGCACAAACACCACATCCTGGTAAGTACTGAAATTTAAGTCTCATCACGGTCTCGCAGCCTACCATGCTAACCCGTCAATCTGAAGGACGGGTTAGCTATGCACATTATGGTGTGACAAAGGTCTTGGCGGACGTAAGGTAGCCTGCAAGTAACTATTCAAGATGATACATGTGTGTTTATCTAAATCTTTGTCGATATTTTCATACTTTTCGTCCGCCTTCTCAGTAAGATTAGTTGTACATTGATTAATTATGTTGTTTCACTTTACTTCATTTTACTGCTCTGTTGTTACTAACTCACTGTTCTCCATCACTTCCTGGGTAGTCACTCATCCTATTGATAAACAAATCATGGATTCGTCTGTGTATGCCTCATACATTTTGTCTTGACGTTTCGCTTAGTCTCGCCTCTTTCGTTTCGTTTTTGTTTCTCTACCTGTATGTTTCACCTGCTTCTCTTTCTGTACATCTCACCTCTCTTTGTACATCTCACCTCTCTCTGTACATCTCACCTCTCTCTATATCTCACTCGTTTCTCGTCCTGTACATTTCACCCGTGCTTTTCCTGTACATATCACCTGTGTTATCTTGTTAGTTTGATGATACGGTATATAACTGTATTGACTAGAGCGCTGAATGACCTTAGATGTTAATACGCTTTGTAAACTGACAACTTCCAAACTTAATTTGTTTCTCGCGTAGGTATATCTGTATAACAGCAAAAAAATCATAAAACTATAATTGTCAGCCCCAGGGTATTTTAGGTTATCACATTTGACATATACAAAACTACAATGACTACTACTCATGCCAGGTTAGTGGTGGGAGCACCTCGAGCAAATTCCAGCCACTACAACCCAGAGAGATTCTTTGAGCCCGGGGTTGTCTTCAAGTGCAGCCTCCTAGACCAGACATGCACTGAACTCTTCATTGATCCAACAGGTATTATTTTCATTTTAATGTTTTTCCTCAGTGCGAATATACTGATTTATCAGTATACTGAATTATGAGGATTTATACGCACAATTTTGGATATCATTTTTTTTTAATCTAAACTTGGTAACGACGTGGTGTCAGCTAAGAGCTTGAATCCCAGTAGAGGACATAGAGTTTTCGTATATATATATAATATATTATCATTTTCCATTTTCAGCAAATAATTTAACTCAAAACCAACACAACGAATTTACGTACCAAGACTTCAAGAATGAAGGGTGGCTGGGGGCTACTTTGGATTCCCAGCCTCAGTTTCGCCAGGGACGTCAGGCTACTGGGGTAAGTACATGTAAACTCCTGTGACTTGCTCTTGGAAAATTCAGTGACTTCAAACAAAACTTTGATTAAATATCTAGCGTCTACTGGTTGTCAAAAATAAAATTAAATATTAGAAGTTACACAATTTAATCTCTGAGAGTCCTCGCTCAGTTCTCGGCTTCTCCATTGTGATAACTTTGTTAGTATGGACAAGTTACTTAGTTTCCGGTCAGGTGCGTAAAGTTGACGATAAGCGAGGCAGCGTTTGTTAAGACGTTTTTGGTGTTTGTCCGGTGAAGGATTATGCAGAATGTCTTGGTTTACTAAAGGGCGTGTAGAATGTCTTGGTTTAGTGAAGGATCATGTAGAATGTCTTGTTTTAATAAAGGATCATGTAGAATGTCTTGGTTTAATAAAGGATCATGTAGAATGTCTTGGTTTAATAAAGGATCATGTAGAATGTCTTGGTTTAATAAAGGATCATGTAGAATGTCTTGGTTTAATAAAGGATCATGTAGAATGTCTTGGTTTAATAAAGGATCATATAGAATGCCTTGGTTTAGTGAAGGATCATGTAGAATGTCTTGTTTTAATAAAGGATCATGTAGAATGTCTTGGTTTAATAAAGGATCATATAGAATGCCTTGGCTTAATAAAGAATCATGTATAATGTCTTGGTTTAATAAAGGATCATATAGAATGTCTTGGTTTAGTGAAGGATCATGTCGATCATACCGAATATATGTCGGTAACAAAAATTAAAATTCAGGCTTCCAAATGAACAGCACTGAGGTAATGAAAGTATATAGAAGACATGTCCGACGTATGGATGACTGGTTTAGGAGACCTTTTCCTTGGAGCTTCCTCAGTGTTTATCTCGCCACAATCTCAATTCAATTCAATTCAATTCAAACTTTATTCTCTATAAGTATTATAATGCTGAGTTTACATAATTTGGTTATTGTGTGGTTTACATGTAGTAAAATAATAATTACAGAGTGTACCACTAGAACGCCTAGCATGGCTAGGCATTTCGGGCAGACTTATATTAAATCTTAGGTTTAAAATGTTACAGAATTATGAGATAAGTTGGTATTACCTGGAGAGAGTTTCGGGGGTCAACGCCCCCGCGGCCCGGTCTGTGACCAGGCCTCCTGGTGGATCAGCGCCTGATCAACCAGGCTGTTGCTGCTGGCTGCACGCAAACCAACGTACGAGCCACAGCCCGGCTGATCAGGAACTGACTTTAGGTGCTTGTCCAGTGCCAGCTTGAAGACTGCCAGGGGTCTGTTGGTAATCCCCCTTATGTGTGCTGGGAGGCAGTTGAACAGTCTTGGGCCCCTGACACTTATTGTATGGTCTCTTAACGTGCTAGTGACACCCCTGCTTTTCATTGGGGGGATGGTGCATCGTCTGCCAAGTCTTTTGCTTTCGTAGTGAGTGATTTTCGTGTGCAAGTTCGGTACTAGTCCCTCTAGGATTTTCCAGGTGTATATAATCATGTATCTCTCCCTCCTGCGTTCCAGGGAATACAGGTTTAGAAACCTCAAGCGCTCCCAGTAATTGAGGTGTTTTATCTCCGTTATGCGCGCCGTGAAAGTTCTCTGTACATTTTCTAGGTCGGCAATTTCACCTGCCTTGAAAGGTGCTGTTAGAGTGCAGCAATATTCCAGCCTAGATAGAACAAGTGACCTGAAGAGTGTCATCATGGGCTTGGCCTCCCTAGTTTTGAAGGTTCTCATTATCCATCCTGTCATTTTTCTAGCAGATGCGATTGATACAATGTTATGGTCCTTGAAGGTGAGATCCTCCGACATAATCACTCCCAGGTCTTTGACGTTGGTGTTTCGCTCTATTTTGTGGCCAGAATTTGTTTTGTACTCTGATGAAGATTTAATTTCCTCATGTTTACCATATCTGAGTAATTGAAATTTCTCATCGTTGAACTTCATATTGTTTTCTGCAGCCCACTGAAAGATTTGGTTGATGTCCGCCTGGAGCCTTGCAGTGTCTGCAATGGAAGACACTGTCATGCAGATTCGGGTGTCATCTGCAAAGGAAGACACGGTGCTGTGGCTGACATCCTTGTCTATGTCGGATATGAGGATGAGGAACAAGATGGGAGCTAGTACTGTGCCTTGTGGAACAGAGCTTTTCACCGTAGCTGCCTCGGACTTTACTCTGTTGACGACTACTCTCTGTGTTCTGTTAGTGAGGAAATTATAGATCCATCGACCGACTTTTCCTGTTATTCCTTTAGCGCGCATTTTGTGCGCTATTACGCCATGGTCACACTTGTCGAAGGCTTTTGCAAAGTCTGTATATATTACATCTGCATTCTTTTTGTCTTCTAGTGCATTTAGGACCTTGTCGTAGTGATCCAGTAGTTGAGACAGACAGGAGCGACCTGTTCTAAACCCATGTTGCCCTGGGTTGTGTAACTGATGGGTTTCTGATGGGTGGTGATCTTGCTTCTTAGGACCCTTTCAAAGATTTTTATGATATGGGATGTTAGTGCTATTGGTCTGTAGTTCTTTGCTGTTGCTTTACTGCCCCCTTTGTGGAGTGGGGCTATGTCTGTTGTTTTTAGTAACTGAGGGACGACCCCCGTGTCCATGCTCCCTCTCCATAGGATGGAAAAGGCTCGTGATAGGGGCTTCTTGCAGTTCTTGATGAACACAGAGTTCCATGAGTCTGGCCCTGGGGCAGAGTGCATGGGCATGTCATTTATCGCCTGTTCGAAGTCATTTGGCGTCAGGATAACATCGGATAGGCTTGTGTTAATCAAATTTTGTGGCTCTCTCATAAAAAATTCATTTTGATCTTCGACTCTCAGTCTGGTTAGCGGCTTGCTAAAAACTGAGTCATATTGGGACTTGAGTAGCTCACTCATTTCCTTGCTGTCATCTGTGTAGGACCCATCTTGTTTAAGTAGGGGCCCAATACTGGACGTTGTTCTCGATTTTGATTTGGCATAGGAGAAGAAATACTTTGGGTTTCTTTCGATTTCATTTATGGCTTTTAGTTCTTCCCGCGATTCCTGACTCCTAAAGGATTCTTTTAGCTTAAGTTCGATGCTTGCTATTTCTCTGACCAGTGTCTCCCTGCGCATTTCAGATATATTGACCTCTTTAAGCCGCTCTGTTATTCTTTTCCGTCGCCTGTAAAGGGAGCGCCTGTCTCTTTCTATTTTACATCTACTCCTCCTTTTTCTTAGAGGAATAAGCCTTGTGCATACATCGAGTGCCACCGAGTTAATCTGTTCTAGGCATAAGTTTGGGTCTGTGTTGCTTAGTATATCTTCCCAGCTTATATGGTTAGGACTTGGTTTACTTGGTCCCACTTTATGGTTTTGTTATTGAAGTTGAATTTGGTGAATGCTCCCTCGTGACTAGTCTCATTTTGTCGGTCTGGGGCTCCACGCATACATGTCTGAACCTCAATTATGTTGTGATCTGAGTATATTGTTTTTGATATGGTGACATTTCTTATCAGATCATCATTGTTAGTGAAGATGAGGTCTAGTGTATTCTCCAGTCTAGTAGGCTCTATTATTTGCTGGTTTAAATTGAATTTTGTGCAGAGATTTAAAAGCTCGTGTGAGTGTGAGTTTTCATCAGAGCTGCCTCCTGGTGTTATTACTGCAACAATATTATTTGCTATATTCCTCCATTTTAGGTGCCTTAAGTTGAAATCCCCCAGGAGCAAGATGTTGGGTGCAGGAGCTGGAAGATTTTCCAGACAGTGGTCAATTTTTAACAGCTGTTCCTGGAATTGCTGGGATGTTGCATCCGGAGGCTTGTAGACTACCACAATGACTAGGTTTTGGTTCTCGACCTTTACTGCTAAAACTTCCACTACGTCATTTGAGGCATTAAGCAGTTCTGTGCAAACAAGTGACTCTGCAATGTACAGGCCAACCCCCCCCTTTTGCCTGTTCACTCTGTCACATCTGTATAGGTTGTAACCTGGGATCCATATTTCGTTGTCCAAGTGATCCTTTATGTGGGTCTCAGTGAAAGCCGCGAACATTGCCTTTGCCTCTGCAAGCAGTCCACGGATGAAAGGTATTTTGTTGTTTGTTGCTGGCTTTAGACCCTGTATATTTGCAAAGAAGAATGTTATCGGACTGGTGGTATTGTTGGTACTGGGGGGGGGATTTTTTTTCCGGCATTAGTATCTGTATCTGTTGGTTTGGAGTGGAGGCCATCGACTGTGGTTCCACTCCAGGAATGACTGGATTTGGTGTACGATTTCTGCCATTTCCTGCCAGTTTTTTTTCCTTCCTGGCACTAAAAAACCTCTCCCTCTTGAGTGGCTGTGGCTACCCAGGTTTTCCCATGGCCTGGATGTTTTGTATCTTTTTGTCCCCTTTAGATGGTATGCCTGGCAATTTAAGTTATAGCACAGTCTTTCCTGTACTGAAGAGGTACACATTTCAGGGTGAAAAAGCTTACAGGAAGGGAGTTTGCATTTTCCTGTTGTCATATGGGCATGGCATTTTCTAGGGTGGTCATAGTTGCATGTCCCATCTGTTTTTCCAGATTTCCCATGCCAGCAGATACCAAGTGCATAGTATGTGCACAGGCTTGGTTTCCGCTTGCCTTGGGTTTCTGTGACTGTATTCCCTGTTGGTGCATGTTTCCCTGTCTTACTTCTATCCTCCCTAGCACCAACAATGGAGCTCCCACCAGTTGTTTTTGGTAATTTATCCTCACTATTGCTATTGGAGTCCTCTTGTTTGCTATTTCCTGCGGTATTTCTAGTTTGCAATATTGGTTT
This sequence comes from Cherax quadricarinatus, assembly GCF_038502225.1. NCBI lineage: Eukaryota > Metazoa > Arthropoda > Malacostraca > Decapoda > Parastacidae > Cherax > Cherax quadricarinatus. The sequence goes on along the minus strand of NC_091305.1, from coordinate 14,836,366 downwards.
TATCTTATCTTTGACTACACTTGTTTCCCTACTATGGCTCCTGTCCCCTATAAGGTCATTTATATGTATTCCTTCCTGCGTATAATTCCCGAATACCTGGACAAAATCTCCAGCTTCACCATTACTGTCTCCCAGGACAGTATCTCCAGCTTCACCATTTCTGTCTCCCAGGACAGCACCTCCAGCTTCACCATTACTGTCTCCCAGGACAGCACTATCAGCCCCACATTTACTGACTACCAGGACATCACCTCCAGCCTTACAGTTTGTGACTACATGGCCAGTATCAAGGGCAGTACCATTCAGCCCAGACTTTTTATGTTCCCATCTGTTGTAGAAAGCTTCCAGGTTTTCTATGAAAGCAGCTTTGATGTTGTCCTCTTTTAATACCCTTGTGATTTTAGTCCACAGATTTTCCTCATTTGGGCATACCCAAAAACACATCTCTGTTTTAATACTGCTTGTAGCTAGTTCTGGGATATCTGCACAAGGGGCGTGACACCAATTTCCACAAAAATGACAATTTATCCATGTGGAAGCCCGTTTGTTTGACTGACCACAGACTACACACAGCTTCATAATGATTTGAATGGTTGATTTACTGCAATTCTACTAGCAACCTCTTGAATATTATATTAATAACCTTAAATGAAGCTCTAGCTATTTGTATTTCTGTTTCTAACTCTTTTTGTATATTGGACAGCTTACCGTCACGTTCCTGATTTTTAATGTTTGTGTTTATAAGGGCGCCTACAACCCCATCCGTTTACAGTCTGCTTTATTGTCCAACGAAACTGTTTGAAACCAGTCCCGGGTTCGGACCAGTCAAGGGTTCGGACCAGTCAAGGGTTCGGACCAGTCGATCTGCTCTGATCAGTGGGTCACTTATTTAAAACATACTGGTCGGTGATTTGAGCTAACACATGAAGGATCTACTGGAAATTATCTACCCGAGTAATATGTGATTTGACTGATACAAAGTGACTAAATACTAGTTGTGAGTTTAGCAATGTGAATGCTTTTGTTTTGGCACTATACATAGTTTCAGTATTGGAGTATCACAGGCCAACTTTTGACTAGTTAAGATTCATTATTTTGAGATTGAGATTGATATTTCTGTTTATGGTCAAATGGGTGAGTGAGTGTAAGTGTGAACCACCAGGTGGTATTCGTATTATTAGTTGACAGGGTGTATCAGGGAGATAAGATGTTTTCTGATGGTAGTTTTGAAGGTGATGAATGTGTCTGCAGTTTTGGAATTTTCAGGTAGGGTGTTCCAGATTTTAGGGCCTTTGACATACATTGAATTTTTGTAAAGGTTTAGTCGGACACGGGGAATGTCATAGAGATGTTTGTGTCTGGTGTTGTGCCTGTGGGTTCTGTCACAACTATCAAGAAAGCGTTTTAGGTCAAGGTTAATATTGGAATTTAAGGTCCTGTATATGTAGATTGCACAGTAGTAAGTGTGGATGTACTGTTCTTCAAGTTTCTCCTACGTATGGACTGATGAAGCCACTGTGTGGCGAAACGTTTCCTCAATAAAGATTCCCAAGAGTTGCACATGTGTCTAATTTATCAACATGTCGGTTCTCTGAACCATTCATCTACAAAACTGAACATGGAGGAAGTTTAGATCTATGAAGAGTGAGGGGGGGGGGGTGTTGCCAGGGATGGGATTTAGTGATTATTCTTACTGCGGCTTTTTGTTGGGTTATTATTGGCTTTAGGTGTGTTGCTGCAGTTGAACCGCAAGCACAGATAGCATAGGTGAGGTATGGATATATAAGTGAATGGTATAGTGTGAGAAGGGCAGTTTGCGGCACGTAGTATCGTATCTTGGAGAGGATCCCAACCGTTTTGGATACTTTTTTGGTTATGTGTTGGATATGGGTGCTGAAGTTCAGGTTGTTGTCGAGGTATAGGCCTAGGAATTTGCCCTCATTATGCCTGGTAATTAGAGTGTTGTCGATCTTAATGTTAATATGCGCATCTCCTGCTCTGCTACCAAACATAATGTAGTAGGTTTTGTCAACGTTAAGTGTAAGTTTATTGGCTGTCATCCAAGTCGATATTTTGATCAGCTCCTCATTAACAATGGTGTTGAGGGTTGCAAGATTAGGGTGAGAGATGACATAAGTCGTGTCGTCAGCAAAGAGAATGGGGTTCAGGTGTCGAGATACGTTTGGAAGATCATTGATGTATATGAGGAAGAGCAGGGGACCAAGGACACTTCCCTGCGGAACTCCAGTATCAAGTGGCTGTGTTGTTGATGCTGTGTCTTTAATGGTGACATACTGATACCTATTAGTAAGGTAAGATTTGAAATATGCAAGCGCATGGCCTCTTATACCATAATGGTCAAGTTTGTGGAGTAGGATGCCGTGGTCTACTGTGTCAAAAGCTTTTCTTAGGTCAATAAAAATTCCTAGTGGATATTCCTTATTTTCCAATGCTGTGTAAAGAAGATCTAGCATTTTTATAATTGCATCGCTAGTGCTTTTATTTTTCCTGAATCCAAATTGGCAGGGGTTGAGTATGTTTTGTGACGTTATAAATGAATATAGTCTCCTGTGCACGAGTTTCTCAAAGATTTTGGATAGCAATGGTAAGTTTGATATTGGCCTATAGTTGTTTAAATCTGTAGGGTCACCACCTTTATGTATTGGTGTAACCTTTGCCGTCTTGAGTAGTTTCGGGAAGGTGCTAGCTTCTAGTGACTTGTTAAAAAGCAATGAGATAGTATGCGAGAGGACATGGGCCACTCTCTTGTACAGTAATGGTGGGACATGAGACAGATTCCCTGAGTTATTTTTAAGTGACTTTATAATCTCGGTGACTTCCGTGGGCTCAGTTGGAGCAAGATAGAAGGAATTTGGGAAATTCCCATCTAGGTAGTCCCCGGCATGGGCATTGGTACGTGGGATTTTATTGGCGAGATTAGAACCTATGGTTGAGAAGAAGTCGTTTATCTTGTTAGCTGTGTCGGTGGGTTGCAGTGGTGTTTCATTAGGTTTAGTTTAGTTAGTGAGCGAAATATCTAAATAAATTGCCCATACGTTGTGCATGTGTCTACACATTTGTCGGCACTAGTTACTTTACGTGATATACAAGAACTAATGAAAGTCAGTGAATACATACTTTTGAGTAATACTATAATAATTGCGAACCAAGTAGGCAGTGTTCCGAGGCAGCAAAAACCTGGCTGGCATCATTCTTAGGCTTCACTGACTGATCATTCGAGTCACAATTAGAGGATGTCGTCCGTATTTTGTGGCAGTCTAGAATATTTCATAGTTGTGGTCACCATATTTGAAGCTCAGTACTCCAATGACAGCGTTCGTCTAGCCTAACCATAGGTACCAGAGTTTGCTTCCCAGGCGGAACGGGTCGTATGGGGAAGTGACCTTACACCTGCTGCCTCTATTCACATATCAGTAAATGGGTACCCGGGTGATAGCTGTTATTTGTAGCATCCTAGAGAAGGATCTAAGTAATAATAAGCCATAATACTGGGTTTTCTTGTGTTATAAAATAATAACTATCTTGGGTTGAATAAGCTTAAAGATATTATTATATTCATAGGAAAGTGATAAACTATTAAGGGTCATACAGCACTATGGGAATGGGAAGTAATCAAAGATGATCCAGGGAAAAGAAGGGTAGCACTACTTTCTTGGATCAAGAACCTCCTACTATTTGCGTCGCCATAAGGCTTCCACCAAGAGCCTTTTTTAAACCAAATGATTTTTTTTAATTCTTATTTAAGTTTTTTTTTTATCATTCTCTTGGCGTGTCTTACAAAGAAAAATCTTGTGTTGTGAATGGCTTAATTCACTTATTAATACTCAATTTCGCTTACTGGGTAGCATATACATCATTTTCTTGTTCCTTCCGGCACAAAAGAGAGAGCCGCTCATACAGTTCTGTAAGTACATCAGAATTTCTGTGCAGTAAATAATTATAAATAAATATTTATAGTTTTCTTCTAAAGGGGGAATATTGTTCACCGAGTAGAAATAATCAGTGTTATCGCTGTTTTATTCTGCCTCTGAATAGTGTGATTTTTTTCAGGAAATAATTTATCAGGACACTCTTGTGTTGGGAATGGCATTCAAATTACTGAAGTACCATACAGTGAATTGTGTAGTGAGTGTTGTTGACTGATCTCTATATTAATTCGTGAGTGTTCCGTGTAGTGGGATCATGGTTACTGCTCTTCACTGCTCCTGACATTAGAATATTTATGTTCAAGATGAACCAGCACATTGTTAAGGTTTCAACTTCAATTTGTGGATTAATTATACATTATTCTAGTAAAGGTATTGTGACTTGTTCTAGTTGATTATGTTAGCTAGGTATATTTGACTCCATATGGAGCTACGTTAATGAACGTAATGACTGCAGAGAAGGAGCTAGAACCAATAATTTTTTTTTTTTTGACCCTGTGAGTGATAGAAACTTTACACAAGCTGTACTGCCGCTAAGGCATCAGGAAACTAATAATAAATACAATAGAGCAAATTTATTTATACCAAAATCAATAGCAGAGATAATTTAGAATGCAGATTTAAACACAGTAAATCTAGTCTAAAGCTCTAGAGAACACAAATAACCCGCACATAAAAGAGAGAAGCTTACGACGACGTTTCGGTCCGACTTGGACCATTTACAAAGTCACACTAACCAGAAGTGGAGCAGGACGGCTATATATAGGCAGGAGAAACTGGTCGATCTCTTTCTGACAGACTTAGGGAGGACAAAAATAGTGTTAGGCTTGCCGACACTAACAATGCTGAGGAAATGGTACTAACAATGCTCTTTTCTGTCACGTCAGAGATCATAGCCATCCTATTGACTGGTCTTCTGCTAAATCTGTCTTCCCTACTTCCAACTCGAACAGTTGCCGTCTAGTTGAATCTTCTCTAATACACAACTTTCCTTGTATGAACCTTAGCCCTGGCTTCGTCTCTGTAGATGACTTCCTCTCCTACTACATTGTAAAATGCTCCAAACTTCAGAACACCCGTGACTTAACCTGACTCCTCATTTTTTCTTTTTCTTTTTCTTCTTCTCCCTCTTCCCCTTTCCTCTTTCCTTTTTCTCCTCTGGGTTGTCTTTCTCTCTTCTGTCTCGTGTTTCTGTTCCTTCTTTATTTATTTCACCACTTCCCCTTTCACCCACCTCTGTGCGCTTGCTCTCCCCGTCAGTGTCAGTCGACTTAGCTCGAGTGGTGACGTGTGCTTACCTAACACATCGACGATCTCGCCTCTCTCGAATTACCCCGTGTTGAGTAGTGCTTGCTGGACCTTCGTCTTCCTCTCCACCATCAGGATTGGTGCGTCGGTGGTTGCCGACCGAAGGGCAGGAAGCCTCTTGCTGCCTGAATTCTCTTCGCCTGTTGACTGCACGCCATACAGCCAGTCTCGCCACCACTCAGGATATACAGTGCTCCATCAAGCTACAGTTCACCTCCTCAGTGTCCTGCGCCAGGCAAGTACGTGTGTCTACTTACACGTACTTGCCTAGCTGAGTACTCTCACTTTTTGGCCGATTGTCACCTCCAATTACATCTTTTCGTAATTAGACGATGCCTTCGTTGCCTTCCACCTCCCACCCCCCTTCCACTCTCCCCCAACCTCCCACACCTGCCTCTGCTTCTACTAAATCCAATTCCTTCTCGCTAAACCTCAAATTTTCTAATCCTGATGCCACTATCTGTCCGGAAAATTTATTATATCAGATCACTGGTGCACCTCAACTTAAAGTCTTCAAAACCAACTCAGGCTTCAAACTCCTTCTTGACAAACATTCCTACGAAGCGTACACCTCAAGCGATACCAGACAAAAACTTCTCAACGCAGGCTTCACCATTATTTGGACTCCTGAGCACCGTGCCAAAAGCACAGTCATTGCTAAACACGTAGACTACTCTCTCCTGACAGCCTATGACACAGACAAAGAAGACTTAATAAAAGATATCAGTACTAAGAACAAAGTCTCTGTTGACGATATTTACAGACCAGAAAACTCTACCATTCTCAAAATACGCTGTTCTACTCCTGCTGACGCCTCTACACTCTTCAGTCAAGGAATCTTTGCCAAGACCATCCGCATTCCTCCAAACGCTCTCTTCACTCCGAACTTCCACCCAATCACACAATGTCTTAAATGCTACAAATTCGGCCACGACAAAAACACATGCACATCTACACAAGTCTGCTCCAGATGTTCAGCAACTGGCCACTTCTGGAATACTTGCAACCTCCCCCTTAAATGTTCTAACTGCGGCGGGTCACACACTGCAGTTGCAAATTCCTGCCCTTCTAGAAAGCACATTCTCTCCTCCCTCAGAGCAAACCAACCTCCCTCCCTACCCAACCCCTTCCCTGCTCCTCCCTCCCCTTCCTTACCTCCCTCCCCTTCCACACCTCCCTCCCCTACCCCCAATGCCTGGGCCTCCCCACGCACTTGGTCTACCTCTTCTACTCTACACACATCAAACACCAACACACAGACTACAAGCACTTCTCCTTCTACACCCACACTAGACTACAAAACTAACTGTCAACTTGCCACTGCTGCCCACTCTGCGATGGTAATCTCACAAGCTTACCAATCAGACTACTCACATGTCCTTAACCTAATCTTGTCTGCTAACAATCTTCCCTCTTTAATTATCCCTCCTTCCTGCTTCTCTTCCAAGCCTCCTACAACCTCTCCCTCCTTCCTCTCTCCCACCCCCCCACTTCCTACTCCCACCAGCTCTCCTCCTCCACTACCTCTCTTCACTACTTCTACACCTCCCACCAACACCCCTACTGCTACTGCTACGACCACCCCTCCCCCCACTTCCTTACCCACTTCATCCCCTTCCAAAGCTTCCACTTCCTCACAGCTTCCTCACAGCTTACCAAAACTTCCACTTCCTCTGCATCCACCTTCGCCCACTCCACCACAACCAAAACCTCATCCAGGTCCAACTCCACCTCCTCCAGACAAAATCCACTCAAACCTAAACCTACCCCAACTTCTAACGGACAGACCAAAGAACATAAAAACAGATCCATCTCTTCCTCCCCCTCCAGGAAACGGGTCCGTAGCACCTACAAACACACATCCACTGATGGCACCACTATCACGGGCTTTAATCCAAACTCCTCCCCCGACATTAACTTTGCTAAGACGAAACCATTAAATCACGTTTAAGGCGATTCAGTTCAACGTACGTTCTTACTTTACAATTAGACACCTACTGGCCGAGCTCCTTGAAGCAGAGAGGCCAGATATTGTTTTGCTAAACAGTACCTGCCTCAAAGCCCCTCAATGTATCCGCCATTATGGTTATACTGCACTACAGTCCCCCTATGATCCCCACGATGGGGTTGCCATCCTTGTCAATTCCAACATAAAACATGAATTTCTCCCAATCCCTTTTATTCACCAACACTGTCTTGCGGTCAGAATACACACCCACCTTGGCCCCTTTATCTTTTTCACCACCTATGCTCGCCCAAACACTACTCTCAACATACACGACCTCTCCTTAGTCTTCAACTACACCAACACACCAACTTACCTACTAGCTGACATGAATGCCAAACACACTGCCTTTCATCACACCAGTAACAACCAACTTGGTCACCAATTACTCAACTTCACAAACCATAAACACCTAATTCATCTTGGCCCAGACTTCAATACCTTCTTCAACCACACGGGCCAAGGCAAACCAGACATCATTCTGGCAAACCGAGCCAGCTCTCTATTTCAACATTACATCTCACCTGGCCCTATTACAGGCTCTGATCACATCCCAGTCATCTTACACATCTCCTCCAACCCTATCCTCATTCCAACCACACCTTCATTCTCCTACAAGAACGCTGACTGGGATGCTTTCAAACAACACATAGACAATATTAACCTCACCTATGACTACAACAACAAACCTATCTCTGACATCGATACTCAACTTGATCTCATCCAGGACACCATTACACAAGCAGCCAACATCGCAATACCAAAGAAAACTCACACCACTCGTTATTCCTTCAAACCGTCACTCAGAACAAGAAGACTAATTATCTGCTACCACAACCGCTTCCTCTACAACACACATAGATTTAATCAAGTCCGATTAGATCTCACTTACCTTAGAAACAACATTTTACACAGCCTAGACCAAGACCACAACAATCACTGGTCACGACTAATACAACAAGCGGACAGGCAGCGTGTTAAAAACACTAAAGCCTTCTGGAACTTTATCAAAAAAATCAGAGGCACTACTCCCACCAACAAATTCAAACACATCACCCACAACAACACACACATCTCAGACCCACAGGCTGCTACCAACATCTTCAAACACATCTGGGAGAACATCTTCCACGCTCACCCACCTCACCCTAACGTTATTCAACACATTCAGAACATAGAACACTGGAACACTGCACACACACAAGAAACAACACCAGACAGCCACATACATCTAGACACTCTTACCTCCTCCCAAGAACTCGACACTCCTTTCACCAACACAGACATTAAAACTCTCCTCAGACACCTTCCTCCAAAGGCTCCTGGTGCCTCTGGCCTAAACCATATTATCCTGAAACACCTTCCTGACTCTATCATTACTGCCTACACAAACCTCCTCAATGCCTCCCTTGCCTCTGGATACTTCCCTTCCCTCTTCAAAGCTGCTACTGCTATCCTCCTTCCTAAACCCAATAAAGACCACTCTGACCCTAGAAACTATCGCCCTATCAGCCTCCTCGAAACTTTAGGAAAACTCTTTGAAAAACTCATTAATCATCGCCTTCGCAGATACCTGGAACATAATTCTCTACTTTCAGATGGCCAGTTTGGCTTCAGAACACACAGATCCACACAGGATGCCATTAACATCATTCTCAACTACATCCACATAAACACAAAACAAAGAAACAGGACAGCCCTGGTTGCAAAAGACGTTGAAAAAGCTTTTGACACTGTGTGGCACGAGGGGCTCAAGTACAAACTCTGCACTAACTTCAACCTGCCTCTCAATACTCGTAAACTCCTCTGCAACTTCCTAGACGGCCGTACCATGAGAATCAAATTCCAAGGCTGTTACTCTGACTACTTCACACTAAATGCTGGAGTACCCCAGGGATCTGTCCTTTCCCCTACCCTCTACATTTTATACACTAACGACATTCCAACACCTATATACCACAACTCCATCACACTAGCCTATGCAGACGACATTACACAACTTATCACTCATGCCAATATAGATACACTCACACACAAAACACAAAATGAGGTTGACAGGATAGCCATCTGGGAACAAAAATGGAGGATCAAAACCAATGCAGCAAAATCCAGCATTACGTATTTTAACTACAGGAAACGTGATCCTCCATTACCTGTCGAACTCAGAACAGCTGACACCCGCACTTACTTCCCTATCACACAATCTGTCACTGTCCTTGGCGTTAATCTTGACTACCTTCTTCGTTTACACGGACACATTCACTCAAGGCATGCAATAGCTAGTAAGGCCCTTGCGGGCCTCTACAAGCTGAAACATGCCTCTCAACGCACCAAACTACACCTCTACAAATCCCTAATACGTCCTCTGATAACTTACTCTCCTCTAGCCCTCTCTCTTGCAGCAAAAACAAACTTACTTAAACTGCAGCGTGTCCAGAACAAGGCGCTGCGCTGGGTGCTTGATGTCAGATGGGAGGACTTCGCCACAAGCGAGTCTCTCCATGCCCAGTTAGACGTCCCTGCGCTGAATCTGTACTGGAAGAGGCTCAGTGACAGACAGATAGACAAACTTGAGACACGACATGACTACTGGACCTCTCTCCTTGACGAAGACATTCGCAGACCCACAAACCAACACAACCTTTTCTACTCCTTGCATGATCCTGCTCCTAACCCTACTTACAAATAACCTTGGATCCGCTGACAGGTACCTTCTAAGACAGGTACCATTCTCTGACCCACGTTCGCCTTAGCTTTTTTGGGTTAAGACATGACTCAGTTCTGCACTCCTCTATAGCTCTAAAGGTCGCAAGTCCCTTACTCCCAGCTCACCCCACCGGAGTCCCAACAGAAGAACCGGAATTTCTCTTTTCAATATCTGTCCCACGATCGCCTTTGCTGCTGGGTTAAGCCCTGGCTCTATTTCTACGACTAAGAACACTCCTCTCCAGCACTATTCTTCGTCTGTCCCGTCTTCCCCGCTCATCCCATTTGGGATCTTACCTGAACTTTCGTTCGTTCGTTCGTTTGTGAGACATCAACCAGACATCATTCTGGCAAACCGAGCCAGCTCTCTATTTCAACATTACATCTCACCTGGCCCTATTACAGGCTCTGATCACATCCCAGTCATCTTACACATCTCCTCCAACCCTATCCTCATTCCAACCACACCTTCATTCTCCTACAAGAACGCTGACTGGGATGCTTTCAAACAACACATAGACAATATTAACCTCACCTATGACTACAACAACAAACCTATCTCTGACATCGATACTCAACTTGATCTCATCCAGGACACCATTACACAAGCAGCCAACATCGCAATACCAAAGAAAACTCACACCACTCGTTATTCCTTCAAACCGTCACTCAGAACAAGAAGACTAATTATCTGCTACCACAACCGCTTCCTCTACAACACACATAGATTTAATCAAGTCCGATTAGATCTCACTTACCTTAGAAACAACATTTTACACAGCCTAGACCAAGACCACAACAATCACTGGTCACGACTAATACAACAAGCGGACAGGCAGCGTGTTAAAAACACTAAAGCCTTCTGGAACTTTATCAAAAAAATCAGAGGCACTACTCCCACCAACAAATTCAAACACATCACCCACAACAACACACACATCTCAGACCCACAGGCTGCTACCAACATCTTCAAACACATCTGGGAGAACATCTTCCACCCTCACCCACCTCACCCTAACGTTATTCAACACATTCAGAACATAGAACACTGGAACACTGCACACACACAAGAAACAACACCAGACAGCCACATACATCTAGACACTCTTACCTCCTCCCAAGAACTCGACACTCCTTTCACCAACACAGACATTAAAACTCTCCTCAGACACCTTCCTCCAAAGGCTCCTGGTGCCTCTGGCCTAAACCATATTATCCTGAAACACCTTCCTGACTCTATCATTACTGCCTACACAAACCTCCTCAATGCCTCCCTTGCCTCTGGATACTTCCCTTCCCTCTTCAAAGCTGCTACTGCTATCCTCCTTCCTAAACCCAATAAAGACCACTCTGACCCTAGAAACTATCGCCCTATCAGCCTCCTCGAAACTTTAGGAAAACTCTTTGAAAAACTCATTAATCATCGCCTTCGCAGATACCTGGAACATAATTCTCTACTTTCAGATGGCCAGTTTGGCTTCAGAACACACAGATCCACACAGGATGCCATTAACATCATTCTCAACTACATCCACATAAACACAAAACAAAGAAACAGGACAGCCCTGGTTGCAAAAGACGTTGAAAAAGCTTTTGACACTGTGTGGCACGAGGGGCTCAAGTACAAACTCTGCACTAACTTCAACCTGCCTCTCAATACTCGTAAACTCCTCTGCAACTTCCTAGACGGCCGTACCATGAGAATCAAATTCCAAGGCTGTTACTCTGACTACTTCACACTAAATGCTGGAGTACCCCAGGGATCTGTCCTTTCCCCTACCCTCTACATTTTATACACTAACGACATTCCAACACCTATATACCACAACTCCATCACACTAGCCTATGCAGACGACATTACACAACTTATCACTCATGCCAATATAGATACACTCACACACAAAACACAAAATGAGGTTGACAGGATAGCCATCTGGGAACAAAAATGGAGGATCAAAACCAATGCAGCAAAATCCAGCATTACGTATTTTAACTACAGGAAACGTGATCCTCCATTACCTGTCGAACTCAGAACAGCTGACACCCGCACTTACTTCCCTATCACACAATCTGTCACTGTCCTTGGCGTTAATCTTGACTACCTTCTTCGTTTACACGGACACATTCACTCAAGGCATGCAATAGCTAGTAAGGCCCTTGCGGGCCTCTACAAGCTGAAACATGCCTCTCAACGCACCAAACTACACCTCTACAAATCCCTAATACGTCCTCTGATAACTTACTCTCCTCTAGCCCTCTCTCTTGCAGCAAAAACAAACTTACTTAAACTGCAGCGTGTCCAGAACAAGGCGCTGCGCTGGGTGCTTGATGTCAGATGGGAGGACTTCGCCACAAGCGAGTCTCTCCATGCCCAGTTAGACGTCCCTGCGCTGAATCTGTACTGGAAGAGGCTCAGTGACAGACAGATAGACAAACTTGAGACACGACATGACTACTGGACCTCTCTCCTTGACGAAGACATTCGCAGACCCACAAACCAACACAACCTTTTCTACTCCTTGCATGATCCTGCTCCTAACCCTACTTACAAATAACCTTGGATCCGCTGACAGGTACCTTCTAAGACAGGTACCATTCTCTGACCCACGTTCGCCTTAGCTTTTTTGGGTTAAGACATGACTCAGTTCTGCACTCCTCTCTAGCTCTAAAGGTCGCAAGTCCCTTACTCCCAGCTCACCCCACCGGAGTCCCAACAGAAGAACCGGAATTTCTCTTTTCAATATCTGTCCCACGATCGCCTTTGCTGCTGGGTTAAGCCCTGGCTCTATTTCTACGACTAAGAACACTCCTCTCCAGCACTATTCTTCGTCTGTCCCGTCTTCCCCGCTCATCCCATTTGGGATCTTACCTGAACTTTCGTTCGTTCGTTCGTAGGTGAAGAATGCTTATATTGCCATTGTGTCGGTATTTTATACCATTTATTTCCAAAAGTGCCATTGTCATAGAGCTGTGTCTTTGTGCGTTTTGAGCTGAAGTGCTTGCGACGTGTGTTTGCGTCGCCTTTTCACAGTAACATGTGCCTGTGCCGTGTCCAGTCATTGCAAGCTGATATGCTCACGAGAGATATAATGCTGAACATTATGTTTTCATTGATTAGCAGTTGGGTATAGTCCTGACACTTTTCCTCCTTACACTTTTCCTCCTTAAGATTTTTTCCTCTCCCCGACTATCTTCTTCATCCTGTCCCCACTTGCCCCTCGCCCCTAGTGGGCCCTTACCTGTGAGTCCTCAGTTCAGTTCTGGTTAGTGTGACTTTGTAAATGGTCCAAGTCGGACCGAAACGTCGTCGTAAGCTTCTCTTTTATGTGCGGGTTATTTGTGTATCGTTCCAGTCACGGTATTGTGCCTTTTTTGTTATTGAACTAGAGAACATTACCGATTTTGTCACGAAAAGATACAATATTAAATCTACCCTCCCCAGTGAAGAGGATGGAAGATAATTGCATTGCTGAAACGAAAACTTTTAAGTTCTTATAGATTTTGAACCCACTGTGGAATACTTGACACTATCCTCCTCGTTCCACTGAAGTCTCCCTGCTAAGTAAGATTGACAGACTATTACAACCCAACCTGTGCGTTAAAATACGACAGTATAACATAACTTCTTATGCTTCCACAGTGTAACCATTATAAATAGGGTAACCGCACACTGTGGTTGAACTTGCTTTTTTATTTACCAAAATGTAGAATAACCATCTTCGTGTGTGAGTGCAGGTGTGCGCCCCAAGATGGAGGAACCAGTATTACTTGAAGACTTACCTAATGAATGGCGCTTGCTACTGGCTCTCACAAGACCTTCCTGATGCCCCAGCACAAAAGCGAGTCCCGCTCATACAGTTCTGTAAGTACACCAGATTTTCTGTGCAATATATATATATATATATATATATATATATATATATATATATATATATATATATATATATATATATATATATATATATATATATATATATATATATATATATATATATATATATATATATATATACATATATACATACATACATACATACATACATACATACATACATACATACATACATACATACATACATACATACATACATACATTTGTAGATGAATGGTTCAGAGAACCGACATGTTGATAAATCAACATGTCGGTTCTCTGAACCATTCATCTACAAACCTGTCAGACAATTTATCAATATACATACATACATACATACATACATACATACATACATACATACATACATACATACATACATACATACATACATGCGTACATACATGCATACATAAAGGGACCACGGACGGTTCGGGCCTCCGTCCGTATTTCTGTTTATTCATTGACAGTCGTTCATTACGACTTAAATTGAGTTCATGGACTGTGGCTTTGAGGGAGGTAAGGATAAATTTACTGTAAAACTACAGGGGTTGTGGGAAAAGACAGTATGGTTACAGATGGTAGCCACTGACAGACAGGACACAACAGTACCCTCTGTGAAACTCATATTAGAAGCCCCTTAGCTCAATGGTAAAGCGCTGAACCTATTATTATCGGGACCACGGTTAGAGCTCCCTGTCCATCTTTCTGCTTGTTCATATATAAATACATTATCTCTCAGTCCACAGCAGGATTCGAACCTGCACACTGCATCAGAATACGCAATACTATAGCCACACAGCCAGATCCCCAGATATAAGTATGAGCGCCTAGCCAAAGCTAGGCGGTCACTCCCAGAATCAATTTGGCCAGTGTTGAGACTAATTATGTGGGGAGCTTAACACTTTTATAGAGCTCCGGACACCACATGGATTTGTTAGATGAACTCGCTGGTATTCGAGTCTTTGGGCATGCATACCTGAAACCTTGCTTGTAAGATTGATTTGTTTAATAAAAAAAAGGCTGATACAATCTGTGCCAAGTGTTTATGTCTATTATAAAGTAACGGTGAGGAAGAGTAAAGGTGCCAGGATCGTGTCTTGTGTGCGTGTGCTAGGGAGCCTGAAATATTCTTACATGTTTTCAGGGATCAGTATCTCCTGGGAAAAACGTTTGATAACTAGGAAGGTTTTTGGAGCTAATGCCTATAGAAAATAAGAGTCGCAATACAGTTTCCGGAACGATTCACAAATTCAAGACTTGGACATAAAACGACGTTTCTATTTGTCGTAAACAGGCCAAATTAATAATGGCCTGAAACGACCGAAACGTCTGGTTTCATCTCCAATTTGTTTGTAGTTTAGTTACGAATTTAATACCTATATCCTCCTATCCCTAACAAAGAGAATAACGTAAATTCTGTGTATATATACTGAGAGATAACAATTCTCAGTGTATATTCCTTGGGTAACCTACAACGAAGAGATTATAACTAAAATTCACGTAATTACTGTGGCAAGAGAATATCCACTGCAGTAACTTTCCATATATATGTTAAGTATAATTATGGACAAATGATAAAATAAAAATTCACAACATATATTAAACCAAAATAGAAATAATCTGCTTTAGTATGGTGGTTACATCATGTAGACAGTTTAAAAGCAATGAGTTGCATCAAGTATCGAATAGTATGTAATAAAACACCGCATAGGTTATTTAATCTATTTCAAAATGTGAAAAAAAAGACTTACAAACCACATCTAACTGTGACATCAGGACAATGAAAGTTTTTTTTTTCTTAAGTGCGAGATAGAGTGCCAAATAGCAATGCCCGAGTTTCGAGTGAATTTGAGCTTCGTGTAGAGCGTTCGCAGTAAAGCGAATAGAATACCTCGGTTCATATCAAGAAATATAAATAACAGAATCCTCAGGTTATTCAGTTCTATATACTTGGAGACGGTTTCGGGGGTCAACACCCCCGCGGCCCGGTCTGTGACCAGACCTCGTGGTGGACCAGGGCCGATCAATCAGGCTTTTACTATTGGCCGCACATAAACCGACGTACGAACCACAGCCCGGCTGGTGAGGTACTGACTTTAGGTGTCTGTCCAGCGCCTTCTTGAAGAGAGCCAGGGGTCTATTGGCAATCCCCCCGTATGTGTGCGGGGAGGCAGTTAAACAGTCTTGGGCCCTGACACGTATTGCGTTGTCTCTTAGCGTACTCGTAGCTCCCCTGCTATTCACTGGGGGAATGTTGCACCGCCTGCCTTATTTAGATTATACTGCGCAGTTCTGGTCAGCGTATTAAAGAATGAATATAAATGCGCTGGAAAACGTACAAAGAAGGATGACAAAGTTGATCCCATGTATCAGAAATCTTTCCTACAGGGATAGACTGAGGGCACTGAATCTTCACTCCCCAGAAAGGCGTAGAATTAGGGGGGATATGATTGTATAAATGGAAAACAAAAATAAATAAAGGGGGCGTAAATAACGTGCTAAAAATATCTAACCATGACAGAACTCGCAGCAATTGGTTAAAATTAAAAAAAAAAAAGATTTAGAAAGGATGTAGGAAAACACTGGTTTGCTAATAGAGTTATAGATGAGCGGAACAAACTCCCGAGTAACGTCATTGAAGCTAAAACAGAGCACACCTGTTAATTCCATCTCACACTGGTCTTCAGGTGCAGGATAGAAGTGATGAATTAGCTAAGTTATATGCCTTCAAAGAGGGAGTAGATTACAATCTTGGGCTGTCAGTTAGCAGTTTGAGAATAATAATACGAAAAGATTGAGGGAGATGGACATCTGCCAGTCTATCATCATTCTGTCATGCAGGAGGAGCCACATATCTTTGGTGCATCAAAGAAAATAAGCAGACTCTTGGGTGTCACTACCGCCCGGCTCCAGCTGGGATACAAGTATCTTTGGCAGGTTAAATCACTACCACCAGATGTAGACCAAACGAAATGTAAACTGCCTGATGGACATTTGTCACACTTTGCGTCATTTTGTGTTGGAATGCGATAAAATTAATGAATTCAGAGACAAGACACTCAGAAATGTTCAAGAAAAGTCAAAGTATTTTATCCACAGTGGTATATTACAAGCCATTCTGGAAAATACCCAACTTTGATCACTGTAAATAAAGTATTACCACTGTGTGTGTGTGTGTGTGTGTGTGTGTGTGTGTGTGTGTGTGTGTGTGTGTGTGTGTGTGTGTGTGTGTGTGTGTGTGTGTGTGTGTGTGTGTGTGTGTGTGTGTGTGTGTGTGTGTGTGAGAGAGAGAGAGAGAGAGAAAGAGAAAGAAAGAAAGAAAGAAAGAAAGAAAAAGAAAGAGAGAGAGAGAGAGAGAGAGAGAGAATTAATGTCTGCATGGATAAATCATTGCGATTGTGACCGGATATAACCATGTATATAGTTCATTACCACTGTAGCTTGTTTAGCTGGAAATATAAACACAAATGCAGTATAATGTGATCCTTTATTGACAACGTTTCACCCACGCAGTGGGCTTTTTCAAGTCACACACGTGTGTGACTTGAAAAAGCCCACTGCGTGGGTGAAACGTTGTCAATAAAGGATCACATTATACTGCATTTGTGTTTATATTTCCATTGTGTCGGTATTTTATACCATTTATTTCCAGCTTGTTTAGCTATCAAAAGTTTGCGGCCCAGTCCCTGGACCCATTATGTGCTTCTGTAATTTTTTGACTACCACCTCAGGATGGGTATGGGGTACATAATAAAGATGTTAAACTAAACTAAGCTAAAACGTTGTGTAGTTTTAAAGATAGGTTAGACAGATGCATGAACATAAGAATGGAGGAACACTGCAGAAGGCCTGCTGGCCCATACAAGGCAGGTCCTTATCAAAACCACCCCTACCCTGACTTACTTGGGCCAATAACTCCGATGCAGTACTCCTTCTTTTTTAAGCGGATGTGACTTGGACCTAACTAGCTTGGGCCAGTGGGTGGCCTAGCATGGGCCAATAGGCCTGCTGCAGTGCTCCTTCTTTCTTATGTTCTTAAAAGGACAAAGGATCTATTCTTTGGCAAGGCGAGGCGTCTAAGGTAGTCTTATACCTGCCGCTGTTCACCTAGAAATAGATACCGTGGGTCATATCCCAGGGAAGAGGACCTAAAGATCTCAACTGAAATAAGCCACAATGCTTGGTTTTCTTGAATTTTTAATACTCCCGAATGATAAATAAGGCCTTTGTGAACATTAAAATGGTATAAAATACCGCTTCTATCAACTTTTCTGTACTCGACTGAAGAAGCCTACTGTGTAGGCGAAACGTTTCGAAATAAAGATAGCTAACTGTTGCATGTGTGTTAGGTAAGACACATATGCAACAGTTAGGTATCTTTATTTTGAAACGTTTCGCCTACACAGTAGGTAAGACACAATGCAGTCTGGAGAAGAGCATTGTTCCGTTGTCTGAAACAATATGTTGAAGTGACAGAATCGGGCCTTATATAGGTATCTTTATTTTGAAACGTTTCGCCTACACAGTAGGCTTCTTCAGTCGAGTACAGAAAAGTTGATAGAAGCAGAAGATACTTGAAGACGATGTAATCAGTCCATCACCCTTAAAGTTTTGAGGTGGTCAGTCCCTCAGTCTGGAGAAGAGCATTGTTCCGTTGTCTGAAACAATATGAAGTTGAAGTGACAGAATCGGGCCTTATATAGTCCCAGGAGGTGAGACGTAGGTTGATTTGGGAGGGCAGGTCCTTCTCAAACCCAGCCGTTCTCACTAGTAGAGGTTGTCGAAGTAGATGGTCTGTACCAAGATACCCTTGTGTTGCAGTGTCTGACAGAATGAACATTAAAATGGTATAAAATACCGACAGATTGTTAGGTAAGACACATATGCAACAGTTAGGTATCTTTATTTTGAAACGTTTCGCCTACACAGTAGGCTTCTTCAGTCGAGTACAGAAAAGTTGATAGAAGCAGAAGATACTTGAAGACGATGTAATCAGTCCATCACCCTTAAAGTTTTGAGGTGGTCAGTCCCTCAGTCTGGAGAAGAGCATTGTTCCGTTGTCTGAAACAATATGAAGTTGAAGTGACAGAATCGGGCCTTATATAGTCCCAGGAGGTGAGACGTAGGTTGATTTGGGAGGGCAGGTCCTTCTCAAACCCAGCCGTTCTCACTAGTAGAGGTTGTCGAAGTAGATGGTCTGTACCAAGATACCCTTGTGTTGCAGTGTCTGACAGAATGAACATTAAAATGGTATAAAATACCGACAGATTGTTAGGTAAGACACATATGCAACAGTTAGGTATCTTTATTTTGAAACGTTTCGCCTACACAGTAGGCTTCTTCAGTCGAGTACAGAAAAGTTGATAGAAGCAGAAGATACTTGAAGACGATGTAATCAGTCCATCACCCTTAAAGTTTTGAGGTGGTCAGTCCCTCAGTCTGGAGAAGAGCATTGTTCCGTTGTCTGAAACAATATGAAGTTGAAGTGACAGAATCGGGCCTTATATAGTCCCAGGAGGTGAGACGTAGGTTGATTTGGGAGGGCAGGTCCTTCTCAAACCCAGCCGTTCTCACTAGTAGAGGTTGTCGAAGTAGATGGTCTGTACCAAGATACCCTTGTGTTGCAGTGTCTGACAGAATGAACATTAAAATGGTATAAAATACCGACAGATTGTTAGGTAAGACACATATGCAACAGTTAGGTATCTTTATTTTGAAACGTTTCGCCTACACAGTAGGCTTCTTCAGTCGAGTACAGAAAAGTTGATAGAAGCAGAAGATACTTGAAGACGATGTAATCAGTCCATCACCCTTAAAGTTTTGAGGTGGTCAGTCCCTCAGTCTGGAGAAGAGCATTGTTCCGTTGTCTGAAACAATATGAAGTTGAAGTGACAGAATCGGGCCTTATATAGTCCCAGGAGGTGAGACGTAGGTTGATTTGGGAGGGCAGGTCCTTCTCAAACCCAGCCGTTCTCACTAGTAGAGGTTGTCGAAGTAGATGGTCTGTACCAAGATACCCTTGTGTTGCAGTGTCTGACAGAATGAACATTAAAATGGTATAAAATACCGACAGATTGTTAGGTAAGACACATATGCAACAGTTAGGTATCTTTATTTTGAAACGTTTCGCCTACACAGTAGGCTTCTTCAGTCGAGTACAGAAAAGTTGATAGAAGCAGAAGATACTTGAAGACGATGTAATCAGTCCATCACCCTTAAAGTTTTGAGGTGGTCAGTCCCTCAGTCTGGAGAAGAGCATTGTTCCGTTGTCTGAAACAATATGAAGTTGAAGTGACAGAATCGGGCCTTATATAGTCCCAGGAGGTGAGACGTAGGTTGATTTGGGAGGGCAGGTCCTTCTCAAACCCAGCCGTTCTCACTAGTAGAGGTTGTCGAAGTAGATGGTCTGTACCAAGATACAAGGGTATCTTGGTACAGACCATCTACTTCGACAACCTCTACTAGTGAGAACGGCTGGGTTTGAGAAGGACCTGCCCTCCCAAATCAACCTACGTCTCACCTCCTGGGACTATATAAGGCCCGATTCTGTCACTTCAACTTCATATTGTTTCAGACAACGGAACAATGCTCTTCTCCAGACTGAGGGACTGACCACCTCAAAACTTTAAGGGTGATGGACTGATTACATCGTCTTCAAGTATCTTCTGCTTCTATCAACTTTTCTGTACTCGACTGAAGAAGCCTACTGTGTAGGCGAAACGTTTCAAAATAAAGATACCTAACTGTTGCATATGTGTCTTACCTAACAATCTGTCGGTATTTTATACCATTTTAATGTTCATTCTGTCAGACACTGCAACACAAGGGTATCTTGGTACAGACCATCTACTTCGACAACCTCTACTAGTGAGAACGGCTGGGTTTGAGAAGGACCTGCCCTCCCAAATCAACCTACGTCTCACCTCCTGGGACTATATAAGGCCCGATTCTGTCACTTCAACTTCATATTGTTTCAGACAACGGAACAATGCTCTTCTCCAGACTGAGGGACTGACCACCTCAAAACTTTAAGGGTGATGGACTGATTACATCGTCTTCAAGTATCTTCTGCTTCTATCAACTTTTCTGTACTCGACTGAAGAAGCCTACTGTGTAGGCGAAACGTTTCAAAATAAAGATACCTAACTGTTGCATATGTGTCTTACCTAACAATCTGTCGGTATTTTATACCATTTTAATGTTCATTCTGTCAGACACTGCAACACAAGGGTATCTTGGTACAGACCATCTACTTCGACAACCTCTACTAGTGAGAACGGCTGGGTTTGAGAAGGACCTGCCCTCCCAAATCAACCTACGTCTCACCTCCTGGGACTATATAAGGCCCGATTCTGTCACTTCAACTTCATATTGTTTCAGACAACGGAACAATGCTCTTCTCCAGACTGAGGGACTGACCACCTCAAAACTTTAAGGGTGATGGACTGATTACATCGTCTTCAAGTATCTTCTGCTTCTATCAACTTTTCTGTACTCGACTGAAGAAGCCTACTGTGTAGGCGAAACGTTTCAAAATAAAGATACCTAACTGTTGCATATGTGTCTTACCTAACAATCTGTCGGTATTTTATACCATTTTAATGTTCATTCTAACTGTTGCATGTGTGTCTTACCTAACAACAAATAAGACCTTTGCAAGTGAAGGTCCATATCCCAGCCTAGGGTACCTTACCCTTCTCATAGGTTCTCTGATGACATCTCCCCCCCCCTCCTGTGACATCCTCGTTGCTGTCAACAAGATATCACTTGCCCTCGGCCGTCAAACTTCGCCCTTATGGCTTATGTCGGTAGAGGCGTATATCCCAGCTCAAGCATTACCTGTTGGTGAATAGCCAGTGAAGGTCGCTCAACTTCACTAATAAAAGGCAAATGTAGTCCCTGTTCACAAAAAGAAGAGCAGAGCAGAAATCAGCAACTACAGACCATTGTCACTCCTGCCAGTCACTGGTAAGATCCTTGAGACAATAATCTCAAGACAAATGACAGATTTTTTTGACTACCACTCACTACTTTGTGATCGTCAATATGGCTTCGGGAAAGGTTACTCTGCTGCTGATCTGTTGTTAAACCTATCCACTAAGTGGAAACAGTCACTGGATGAATCCAAAGTCAGCTGTGTGGTAGCACTGGACATTGCTGGCGCTTTCGACCGGGTGTGGCACCAGGGCCTCTTAGCAAAACTTCAAGCACTGGGAATTGCAGGCTCTACGTTATGTCTCCTCAGTGATTACCTTCATGGTAGATCTCTAAGTGAAGTACTCAATGGAATGGAATCAGCAAGACATCCTATTGGGGCAAGTGTTCCACAAGGAAGCGTACTGGGACCATTGTTACGGAATGTCTACTTCAACGACCTTCTTCATCTCATCCCAGAATCACATGCATATGCAGACGACTGTACACTGACATTCACTTATCCAAGAGAAGAAATACCAGCTGCTCTAAGCTATATCAATCACCAGCTGAGAGCTATATCAGCTTGGGGAAATAGATGGCAAGTAACATTTGCACCTGAGAAAACGCAAATGATGATCGTCTCTAGGCACCATGATGGTAATGCTGGTGCAGTAGTAAGGATGAATGGGAGGATGTTGGCACCTGGAGAAGAAGTTGATATCCTTGGGGTGAAATTTGACTCCAAACTAACCATGAAGAACCATGTTGTAAATCTTGCAAACAAGGCAGCCAGGAAGCTTACAGCACTTCGCCGTATCTCGCATCTGCTTGACAGTAGGGGTTGCAAGATTCTGTACGAGGCACAAGTACGCTCACACCTTGAGTATGCTCCACTTTCTTGGTTTGCCTGCCCCCCCCCCCTCTCATCTGCGACTGCTTGACAGAGTAGAGAACAGAGCAAGATGCCTCATCTCTCGCCTGGACCCATCCTGGATAGATCTGTCATTTCAGCAGAGCCTTCAACATAGGAGGGTTGTGGGTGGCCTTACTGTTATGTACAAGGCCAATATTGTCAAAGTACCACACTTGGATCCACTTCGAGGACAGCGTGAAACAAGCTTTTATGCCACAAGACGGGCAGAAAGCAGCAACTTCACTCTGGCTGTACCCTTCTCCAGAACATCACTCCATCTGAGATCATATATACCCAGGATGACTCGGGTATGGAACACATTTGTACAGCATAATGATGTCAACGAGATAAAGTCAGTTGATCAAATGAAAATGCTGGCCCACAGATGGCTCCAACTTCATCCTGTTCCCTACTTGTATGTCTCATAACAATAAAAATGCTTTCAAATGAGCTGATGTAGGTAACAGCTCTTAGCTTGCCAATAAAGTTAGGAATCCTTAACCTGTAAATAGCTTGTCAATAAAGCTAGGGATCTTTAACCTTGTCAAACCCTGTGTAAAAAAAAAAAAAGGTATGACACCGGATTGGTGTTCCCTTTTATAATATAGTATAATGTAATGTAATAATACCTATTTCTACAAGTACATGTACAAGGGATACAGGCCTAGCTGACATCAATGACATACTACTATATAAACAGCCTAATAATAGGAATCAAATCTCTGTTCCTGACTTCTGCTTGGCTGATTTCACTGGACTGAGAAATTACCTGGGTGGGCTGAACTGGAATGACCTGACTATGGGTCAGGTAGGTAGGTGGTGATAGTTGCCGATATGACGTTTTCCAGAGCATAGTTCTAGCTGCTCAGACAACTTATGTTCCAGATTGGGAAATCAGATCAAACAAACATGATCCTAAGTGGATAAACAATAGATGAAAACATTTCATTAGTCAAAAGAGAGGCATATATAGGCGAATCAAAAGAGGAGAGGGGCAGTTAAGAAATCAATATATTCAGTTAAAGAGAAATAAAAAAGGGAATAAGAAAAGCAAAAAGAGATTATGAGGTTATAATTGCAAGAGAATCGAAGACTAACCCAAAAGGATTCTTTCAGGTATACAGAAGTAAGATTAGGTATACAGAAGTAAGATAGGCCCACTCAAAAGTTACTCGGGTCAGCTCACTGACAATACCAGCTTTGAAAATAGGTATCACATATGCCATTTTCCACTTATCTGGCACTATGCCAATTTGTAGTGATATATTGAAAAGATCAACCAAGGGTTTGCTAAGCTCCTCTTTACATTCCTTTAGAACCTTGCATACAGTTCATCAGGGCCTGGGGATTTGTTAGGTTTTAATTTATCTGTCTAGGGACCATGTCACTTGTGACCCTAATCGTGCATAGTTTTTTTATCGTCCTGTTCTACATAATTTATTATTTCTGGAATATCGCTTGTGTCTTACTGTGTAAAAACTGAGAGGAAGTAATTATTGGATTTTCAGGAAGGATGGAATATCGCTTGTGTCTTACTGTGTAAAACATGAGTAGATGTGGGTGGGTGTGAGTTAGACTGATAGCTTGTGCTAGGTCGGTTGCCGTGTTCCTCCCTTAAGTCAATGTGACCTGACCTGACTAGGTTGGGTGCATTGGCTTAAGCCGGTAGGAGACTTGGACCTGCCTCGCATGGGCCAGTAGGCCTTCTGCAGTGTTCCGTCGTTCTTATGTTCTTCTTAAGTGTTAAAAATTCTACACATGTCCTTAAGTACCTTACCACCCTTTATATACAAAAAAGTGTCACAAGTGCTATCTCCAATCATTGCAACACTTTAACAAATCCATCGAATCCTCCACCTTCCCTACAGTACTCAAAATAGCAAGGGTCACCCCGATACACAAAGGAGGAGACGAAACAGAGTTGAATAACTATAGGCCAATATCCAACTTACACCCTCTCTCAAAAATCTTTGAAAAATTAATTCATAAACGAATCTACTCCTACCTTATCTCCCAAAACATACTCAACCCCTGCCAATTTGGATTCAGGCCTAATAAAAATACTAATGATGCTATTATACACATGCTAGAACATATATACACTGCAATAGAGAAAAAAGAAGTCCCACTGGGGATCTTCATTGACTTACGTAAAGCTTTTGATACAGTTGACCATGACTTGCTCCACGTAAAATTGTCACACTATGGTATAAGAGGGCACTCCCTCAACTACCTCAAGTCATACCTCAGCAACAGAAGCCAATATGTGTACGCAAATGGGGCAAACTCTTCTGCGCAACCAATTACAGTTGGTGTCCCACAGGGAAGTGTCCTTGGCCCTCTTCTCTTTCTCCTATACATAAATGACCTTCCAAATGCTTCGCAATTACTCAAACCCACACTATTTGCAGATGACACTACATAGGTCTTCTCTCACCCGAGCCCAGTCACACTAGCCAATACTGTAAATACCGAATTACAGAAAATATCTACCTGGATGAGGACTAACAAACTTACACTAAACATTGACAAAACCTACTTCATTCAGTTTGGTAACAGAGCTACAGATGTCCCTCTTAACATAATGATAAACGGATCACCTATCACAAAGCTAACAGAGGGAAAATTCTTAGGAATCCACCTTGATAATAGACTCAAATTTCATACACATATACAACAAATTTCTAAGAAAATTTCCAAGACCGTAGGCATACTATCGAAGATACGGTACTATGTTCCACAGTCAGCCCTCCTGGCCCTATATCACTCTCTTATTTACCCCTATCTCACCTACGGAATTTGTGCATGGGGCTCAACAACAATTAACCATCTCAGACCACTAATTACCCAACAAAAGGCTGCAGTTAGAATGATAACAAATTCTCACTACAGGCAGCACACTCCACCAATATTCAATACACTAAACCTACTCACCATACAAAACATCCATACTTATTACTGCACCTATTACATACATAGAACACTTAACTCTGATATTAACCCTCCCCTCAAACATCTCCTTGCCAACCTCAACAGAACACATGACCATAACACAAGGCACAGATCACTCTTTGATGTTCCTCGTGTTCATCTCACACTATGCAAAAACTCAATGCACATAAAAGGCCCTAAAATCTGGAATTCATTACCTGTAAATATAAAAGAAACACTACCTGTTTATAAATTCAAGTCTCTACTCAAAGATCACTTACTCACCCAAAACCAAATAAATACTGAATAACTGAACCTTATAAATTGTATATCTTAAATGTTTCTCACAATTATATCACATAAATGTTAAACCTAAAACCGAATCTAACTTTATTATTTTTTAAATACACTACCTAACAGAATCCTTCATATGACTAAATGCAACCATATGACCTGTCCTTGTAATACTCACTTGTGCTTTATAGTAATCTGTTTACATTAATGTTTTATCACTGACTTCATCATTGCTTAGTTAATCTTAAGTTAATTCTAAGCCAGCCCGTAATGCTATGCATAGTATAAGTGGCTTTGGCATGCTGCTCTTATCTGTATTTTTTTGTACCTCTGTATGTGTGCTCAAATTTATAATAAATAAATAAATAAATAAATAAATAAATAAATCCGTGACAGGTCCTTAGCTTCGAACTACAGTGGTACCTCGGGATACGAACTTAATTCATTCCAGAAGGCTGTTCGAGTGCTAATACCGAACGAATTTGTTCCCATAAGGAATAATGTAAATTAGATTAATCCGTTTCAAATTCCCAAAAATACACTTACAAAAGCACTTATGCTGCTGGGTCTGGTGCCGTGCTCCTTCCTTGAGTGGTGACCAGACTGGGTGGGTCAGTGGGCTAATCCCGGGGGGGGGGGGACATGGACCTGCTCCGCATGGGTCAGTAGGCCTGTTGCAGTGTTCCTTCTTTCTTATGTTCTTAATTGTTCATGTTTTGAGCTGTTTGTATCAATAATTGCCGAGGCAATTCGTAGCCATCTTGAAAAGCATAAATTGATCAATGAATCTAAACACGGTTTTATAAAAGGGCATTCCTGCCTTACGAATTTATTTTTTTTTTCAATAAGGTATTTGAGGAGGTAGATCTTGGTAATGAGTCCCACATCAGAGACTATTGTGGAAAATTAAGGTTCACGGAATAGAATTTTTTTCCTGGATAGAGGCATGGTTGACAGATAGGCAGCAGAGAGTCTGCATATATGGGGAGAAATCAGAGTGGGGAAGCGTTACGAGCGGTGTTCCACAGGGGTCAGTGTTGGGCCCTTTGTTGGTTACAATCTACATAAACGATATAGATGAGGGAATAAATAGCGATATAAATAAGTTTGCCAATGACAAAAAAATAGGCCGATGAATTCATTCGGCCGATGACATTAGAGCACTCCAGGAAGATTGAAATAAATGAATGGTTCAGAGAACCGACAAGTTGATAAATTAGACACGTGTACCCCTCAAGGAAGGTTCCTTGATGTTGGTGAGGGGCTGTTGATTTAGGGAATTGGATCTGTGCTCCGGTTCCCCGAATTAAGCCTGAATGCCTTCCACATCCCCCCCCCAGGCGCTGTATAATCCTCCGGGTTTAGCGCTTCCCCTTTGATTATAATAATAATAATAATAGACACGTGTAACACTTGGGTATCTTTAATGAGGAAACGTTTCGCCACACAGTGGCTTCATCAGTCCATACAAAGAACAGTATGGACTGATGAAGCCATTGTGTGGCGAAACGTTTCCTCATTAAAGATACCCAAGTGCTGCACATGTGTCTAATTTATCAACTTGTCGGTTCTCTGAACCATTCATCTGCACTCCTGTCTGACACAGCAACATCTTGGGATCTTAGTACAAGGAATTCTTCACTTGCCTAACCCTTGGGCTTGACCTACTTCCACATTGGTCAGATGTTGTGGAAATTATTTTGGAGTCAAAAAAAAATAATCCACGGAAACGTTTATGGTGTAAGCATAAGCAGCCCTTAATATAACCGCTTACATAAACACTCGTATATAATATTTGACATTTTAGACATACAGTGTATTTAAGTCGCTACACAGAGTATACAATAATCTTATGAGAAAATAACATTGTTATAGGACCTAGAATAGTTAGAAATAGGTCAAATTCAGTAGTATAGATAGTAGCTAGTGTTTCAGGAGAGATCAAGAGAGACGCTGGTTAGTCAGAATTCACTTGTCTAGAAGATTGGATGTGTGACCTAGAGTACCCAGGTCACCGGCAATTCTTACTAAGGAAGAGGAACTTTTTGCCAACGAAGCTGCCTCGAACACCGAGGATAACTGCTAATATCCTTTCAAGCCCCAGCAGACTGGGTTTACGTTTTATTCAGTATTATTGGCTAATTTTACTGTTGAAGCTTGAATCGAAGACGTCTTGCTGGGAGATTTTGGCGGACAAGTAACATCGTAACCCGCCAGTTTCTGAGGTATCGTGTAAGGAAGTGAAGCTCTCCCTCTATTTCAAGTAAGTAGAATTGAACATTAAAATGGTATAAAATACCGACAGGTTGTTAGGTAAGACACATATGCAACAGTTAGGTATCTTTATTTCGAAACGTTTCGCCTACACAGTAGGCTTCTTCAGTCGAGTACAGAAAAGTTGATAGAAGCAGAAGATACTTGAAGACGATGTAATCAGTCCATCACCCTTAAAGTTTTAAGGTGGTCAGTCCCTCAGTCTGGAGAAGAGCATTGTTCCATATTATGAAACAATATGGAGATGAAGTGACAGGATGGAGGTTTATATAGCGCCAAGAGGTGAGACGTAGGTCACTAGAAGAGGTAAGAACTCAGATGTTGGGAGGTCAGGTCCCTCTCAAATCCAGCCGTTCTCACTAGTGGAGGTTGTCGAAGTTGATTGCAGGTCTGTACCAAGATACCCTTGTGTTGCAGTGTCTGACAGATTGAACATTAAAATGGTATAAAATACCGACAGGTTGTTAGGTAAGACACATATGCAACAGTTAGGTATCTTTATTTCGAAACGTTTCGCCTACACAGTAGGCTTCTTCAGTCGAGTACAGAAAAGTTGATAGAAGCCAGTAGGGAAACACTAATTAATAATCTTGAGGTTAATGATGAGCTTGGGGAAAGTGATCACAAATCACTCAGTTTTAATATATCATGGAATTCCCCTAATAATGGTAATCAAGTCTCAGTCCCTGACTTTCGCTTGGCTGATTTCATAGGACTGAAAAATTACTTAGGTGGGCTGAACTGGAATGACCTGACTAAGGGTCAGGTAGGTGGAGATGGTTGCCGATATGATGCTTTCCAGGGCATAGTTCTAGCTGCTCAGTCAAATTATGTTCCAAATAGGGAAATCAGATCAAACAAAAATGATCCTAAATGGATGAACAATAGATTAAAATATCTGATTGGTCAAAAGAGAGGCATATATAGGCAAATCAAAAGAGGAGAGGGGCAATTGAGAAATCGATATATTCAGTTAAAGAGAGAAATAAAAAAGGGAATTAGAAAAG
This sequence comes from Cherax quadricarinatus, assembly GCF_038502225.1. Classification (NCBI taxonomy): domain Eukaryota; kingdom Metazoa; phylum Arthropoda; class Malacostraca; order Decapoda; family Parastacidae; genus Cherax; species Cherax quadricarinatus. The sequence continues at coordinate 14,807,190 of NC_091305.1, read as the reverse complement.
CAAAAAGAGATTATGAGGTTAAAGTTGCAAGAGAATCGAAGACTAACCCAAAAGGATTCTTTCAGGTATACAGAAGTAAGATCAGGGACAAGATAGGCCCACTCAAAAGTTCCTCGGGTCAGCTCACTGACAGTGATAAGGAAATGTGTAGAATTTTTAACACATACTTCCTCTCAGTTTTTACACAGGAGGATACCAGCGATATTCCAGTAATGATAAATTATGTAGAACAGGACGATAATAAACTGTGCACTATTAGGGTCACAAGTGACATGGTCCTTAGGCAAATAGATAAATTAAAACCTAACAAATCCCCAGGCCCTGATGAACTGTATGCAAGGGTTCTAAAGGAATGTAAAGAGGAGCTTAGCACACCTTTGGCCAATCTTTTCAACATATCACTACAAACTGGCATGGTGCCAGATAAGCGGAAAATGGCAAATGTGATACCTATTTTCAAAACAGGTGACAGGTCCTTAGCTTCGAACTATAGACCAATAAGCCTAACCTCCATAGTGGGAAAATTTATGGAATCAATAATTGCCGAGGCAGTTCGTAGCCACCTTGAAAAGCATAAATTAATCAACGAATCTCAGCATGGTTTTACAAAGGGGCGTTCCTGCCTTACGAATTTATTAACTTTTTTCACTAAGGTATTTGAGGAGGTAGATCATGGTAATGAATATGATATTGTGTGTATGGACTTCAGTAAGGCTTTTGACAGGATCCCACATCAGAGACTATTGAGGAAAATTAAAGCACATGGAATAGGAGGAGAAATTTTTTCCTGGATAGAGGCATGGTTGACAAATAGGCAGCAGAGAGTTTGCATAAATGGGGAGAAATCAGAGTGGGGAAGTGTCACGAGCGGTGTTCCACAGGGGTCAGTGTTGGGCCCCCTGCTGTTCACAATCTACATAAACGACATAGATGAGGGCATAAAGAGCGACATCGGCAAGTTTGCCGATGACACCAAAATAGGCCGTCGAATTCATTCTAACGAGGACATTCGAGCACTCCAGGAAGATTTGAATAGACTGATGCAGTGGTCGGAGAAGTGGCAGATGCAGTTTAATATAGACAAATGCAAAGTTCTAAATGTTGGACAGGACAATAACCATGCCACATATAAACTAAATAATGTAGATCTTAATATTACGGATTGCGAAAAAGATTTAGGAGTTCTGGTTAGCAGTAATCTGAAACCAAGACAACAGTGCATAAGTGTTCGCAATAAAGCTAATAGAATCCTTGGCTTCATATCAAGAAGCATAAATAATAGGAGTCCTCAGGTTGTTCTTCAACTCTATACATCCTTGGTTAGGCCTCATTTAGATTATGCTGCACAGTTTTGGTCACCGTATTACAGAATGGATATAAATTCTCTGGAAAATGTACAAAGGAGGATGACAAAGTGGATCCCATGTATCAGAAACCTTCCCTATGAGGATAGACTAAGGGCCCTGAAACTGCACTCTCTAGAAAGACGTAGAATTAGGGGGGATATGATTGAGGTGTATAAATGGAAGACAGGAATAAATAAAGGGGATGTAAATAGTGTGCTGAAAATATCTAGCCTAGACAGGACTCGCAGCAATGGTTTTAAGTTGGAAAAATTCAGATTCAGGAAGGATATAGGAAAGTACTGGTTTGGTAATAGAGTTGTGAATGAGTGGAACAAACTCCCAAGTACCGTTATAGAGGCCAGAACGTTGTGTAGCTTTAAAAATAGGTTGGATAAATACATGAGTAGATGTGGGTGGGTGTGAGTTAGACCTGATAGCTTGTGCTACCAGGTCGGTTGCCGTGTTCCTCCCTTAAGTCAATGTGACCTGACCTGACTAGGTTGGGTGCATTGGCTTAAGCCGGTAGGAGACTTGGACCTGCCTCGCATGGGCCAGTAGGCCTTCTGCAGTGTTCCTTCGTTCTTATGTTCTTAGAAGATACTTGAAGACGATGTAATCAGTCCATCACCCTTAAAGTTTTGAGGTGGTCAGTCCCTCAGTCTGGAGAAGAGCATTGTTCCATAGTATGAAACAATATGGAGATGAAGTGACAGGATGGAGCTTTATATAGCGCCAAGAGGTGAGACGTAGGTCACTAGAAGAGGTAAGAACTCAGATGTTGGGAGGTCAGGTCCCTCTCAAATCCAGCCGTTCTCATAAGACTAACGTTGGAGTGTATTATGACCAAGAAGTGCCTAATGCAAGGGCCTCTAAACAGAACCTCAGAGGTACTCGTACTAGAACATGCGTGTTCTGTGAAGGCGAACACACTAACACGAGTTGCTCTAAGTATACAACACTGAGCAGTAGGCAACAGAGACTAACAAAGTTGCAGCTATGCTTAAGGTGCTGTGGGGGACACGAGGCAGAAGATTGCAGGACACATCTTTGGGAGTGCTATAACTGCCGGAAAGGTAAGCACCATACAGCACTGTCCCAATAATTTAAGGGAACCCCAGGCTAGTAGGGACGTTTCTCGGGTAGAGATAGAAAGCGAATCCTAGCCTGAAGTAGTAGCCAACGTGATTGTGGAAGAAGTCTCTAATCCGAGTGAGTACTACAGAGGTGCTGCCCTACCTACAGCCATGGCAGGGGTTGTGAATGGGAACAGGTCCGAAACAACTCGATTATTCTTTGACTCTGGAGCACAAGTGTCTATGATAACAGAAGTTGGTGGATATATTAAAGTTGAAGGCCACCAGCAGAGTTAGTACAGCATTGGGAGGAGCTATAAGTCAGGTCCCGCCCAAATCTTACGATGTTGTGGATGTCACGATTAAATTAGGTGGACACCACAGACATATTAAAGCCTTGGTAGTAAAGACGCTACCCATGGCAATTACAGCCAGAGGTCTTGCTGCAGCACCCAAGCGGCAGAAAGACTGGCGTAAAGTTGGCAGATGACGCGATTACCACTGACAGTAAAAAATATAGGTATCCTGGTAGGAGCCAGCCAGATAGATGACTTCCTGTCCACACGACGGACTAGTAAGGAAGGAATTTGGTTTATACAGATCCCCAGTAGGATACATCATTGGTGGCAAGATTTCACCAGAATTCCCTGCAACGCCAGAGAGGGGATAAGCTGACAAAATGATAGCTGAGGGAGCAGTTATGAGTATTAGTACACACGATGAATTGCCAGGAAACTAAAACCAAGTAGGGCGCGATGAACACTCAGCCACCTTGGGAAAACATTTTTATGGGGTACCTAAAAGGGTGGATAGACTGTCATTAAACCCAGGGAACCTCGTATCAGTTGGAAGAAAGGCTACCAGGGCATGTGGGCAACTGGGTGGGAAAGTACAGAGCCACTCGGACAAGGCTAGACATGCCAAATACGTTAAAGTTAAAAGGAAGGGTGTTAAGACCACCAGAACCAACAAGTTTCCACCTCCAGAGATCCACATGATGGAAACTGGACAGTTGAAGTTAGACCATAGTCTGCTTAACGAGAGTGGCCGGCAGTCGTGTCCAGGGCCCGCTGTGGGGCCTCGAGGGAGGTGAACTTGATGTAGACCTAATGTCTGCCTTTCGTCGGCGGGAGGATGTGGAAATTATTTTGGAGTAAAAAAAAAAATATTCCACGGAAACGTTTATGGTGTAAGCATAAGCACACCTTAATATAACCGCTTACATAAACACTTGTGTATATAATATTTGACATTTTAGACAGATTTAAGTATTTACACTGTACAATAATCTTATGAGAAAATAACATCGTTATAGGACCTAGAATTTTTAATAGTGATCTTGAGAACACACACATGTTATAGGCACAAAATAATATTAGGTTGCTTTACCTGGAGTTTACCTGGAGAGAGTTTCGGGGGTCAACGCCCCCGCAGCCCGGTCTGTGACCAGGCCTCCTGGTGGATCAGCGCCTGATCAACCAGGCTGTTGCTGCTGGCTGCACGCAAACCAACGTACGAGCCACAGCCCGGCTGATCAGGAACTGACTTTAGGTGCTTGTCCAGTGCCAGCTTGAAGACTGCCAGGGGTCTGTTGGTAATCCCCCTTATGTGTGCTGGGAGGCAGTTGAACAGTCTCGGGCCCCTGACACTTATTGTATGGTCTCTTAACGTGCTAGTGACACCCCTGCTTTTCATTGGGGGGATGGTGCATCGTCTGCCAAGTCTTTTGCTTTCGTAGTGAGTGATTTTCGTGTGCAAGTTCGGTACTAGTCCCTCTAGGATTTTCCAGGTGTATATAATCATGTATCTCTCCCTCCTGCGTTCCAGGGAATACAGGTTTAGAAACCTCAAGCGCTCCCAGTAATTGAGGTGTTTTATCTCCGTTATGCGCGCCGTGAAAGTTCTCTGTACATTTTCTAGGTCGGCAATTTCACCTGCCTTGAAAGGTGCTGTTAGAGTGCAGCAATATTCCAGCCTAGATAGAACAAGTGACCTGAAGAGTGTCATCATGGGCTTGGCCCATGATAACCAAATAAAGTCAAACAATGACTTGTTTCTGATCAGAAGAGACATTCTCTATTTCACAGAAGCTAATTCGAATAATATAATTGGTACACGATAACTTACACAATTTAACACCAAGAGATCATTTCCATGGAATAAAACACATAAGCACTGAAAGTTTAAAGCTTATCAGAAGATGCATTGTCCTCTTATTACACAGAATCAAACAAAATTTGTACCTTTTTTTTTTTTGATGAGATATCAATGGGATTTTGACATTGGATTAAAGAGCTTAAAAAAACATATAGGCTGTGTTTGTTTTGACTGTTATCCTTGAAGTTAGAGAGCAAAAAAAATTTTTTGCACAATTTTATGGGTCCTAGGGCTTTCCAATTTTTACTAAATTGGGAAGATGTACAATGCTCTAGTTGACATCAGATGAAAGATAAAGGCTGGGTTAATAATGACCCAGAGCATTTTAGCGATAATGTCAGTAGATTCCATAAAAATATGTTGAAATTATTTTTTTTTTAGATGTTTTTCGAGGAAAAAATCATTAACAAAAAGCTGTTCACAATATGGGAAATCTTCTCTGGGTGTTTGTAGAACCATCATTCCTCAATACCATCTGCAAAAATCATGACAATCCAATGAATATGTAACGAGAAAAATGGATTAGAATGTCAATAACTTATTACTGAGATTTTTTTTATTTTAGCGTGTGTGAAACTTGGGTAGTCGTGCCCCACCGTTCAGCATACTATACCCTTCTTATCTTCTCTTCAGCCTGCCGGCTACTGAGGGGTTTACTGTATGCTCTCCTTACTAGCCAGCACACAAGTTGCCATGTAGAGTATTTACAATGAAATAATCATAAAAATCGTAATTTTGGGAGGGAAAAAAAAAAAAACTCCTAATTGCTAACATGTATTTTTGCTGACAGCAAAACAAAAAAATACATTTAATGAAAAACATGCTTAGAAATATGATAGAAACAAGCTGATTACATCAAAATGTTGCCAGAATTTTGCACTATTTTTCAGTAAGAAAACATTTTTTTCCATAATTTTTCAATTTTAATATATTGTTTACTGGAAAAAGGCTCACCCCTCCCTTAAGTCTTTAATATCCCAGCAAAAAGTTGCAGTGTGATTGATTACTAACTCCTGCATTAGACAACACACTCCACCTCTTTTCAAGAAGCTTAACTTCCTTAATATACAAAACATCCTCAAAACATCCTCAAAAATCGAACGTATCACATATCGAACGTTTCGAAAATAGGACCATTTTTTCGGACAAACTGTGTCCCTATTATCGAACGCGCCCTTATTTTCGGACCACTGGATACGGGACCTGTCTGCCGCCCGCTCTGTCCGCGTCCCTGCGCAGGTGCCGTGAGCAGTCTAGCTTTGTTTATGCTTGAGTGAACACTAACCTGCGCTCTCATTCATGCATTTTATGATTATTTCATTGTGTTTAGTGCTTGTGGGACTGTGAAATAAGCTGCCATGGGCCCAAAGAAACTTGCTAGTGGTACCCCTGTGGTAAAGAAAGTGAGAAACACCATAGATGTGAAGAAGGAAATAATACAGAAGTATGAGAGTGGTGTGAGACTTGTTGAGCTTGCCAGGATGTATGGGAAAAACAAGTCGACTGTCGGTTCTATCCTGTCAAAGAAAGAGCAAATCAAGGAAGCTGATGTTGTGAAAGGTGTTAATATAGGGAGTGGATGAGGTGCCTTCTTCAAAGATTAAGGAGATTTGTGCCAAGTGGAATGATGTCCAAATGTTTGTGCAGAAGTACCACCCTGAGCAAGCTGAAACAAGCCATCTTTGCAACAAGTTCAGTGACAGAACCATGTCCCATTTTAGGGAAATGTTAAAGAGGCGCCAGAAACAGAGGACTGTGGACAGTTATTTTGTGAGACAGGGGTCCCGTGACTCTCAAGCTGGTCCTAGTGGTATTAAAAGACAGAGAAGGGAAGTAACCCCAGAGAGGGCTTTACCTGAAGTCCTCATGGAGGGGGATTCTTCTTCCAAACACTAACCCCAACTCCCTCTCTCCTCCTCCCTATCTTCCAGATGCCATCACCAATCTTCAATAAAGGTAAGTAAAAATGTTATTTTATATGTATTACTATACATAATTAAAAACTATAGTATTTATTGTATGTAAAACTGTAATTAATCTCTATAAAATGTATTTTTTGTGTGAATATTTTTGGGTTTCTGGAACGGATTAATTGTATTTCCATTATTTCTTATGGGAAATATTGCTTCGAATTTCAGACTTTTTGAATTTAGAACTAGCTCCTGGAACAGATTAAGTTCGATTTTTGAGGTTCCACTGTATTATGCCTACTACATACACAGAACACTATACTCTAATGTAAACCCTCCTCTCAAACTTCTCCTTGATAACTATAACAGAACACACAGCAGTAATACAAGATACAGATCACTCTTCGATATCCCTCGTGTTCATCTTTCCCTATGCAAAAATGCTATTCACGTAAAAGGCCCGAAGATCTGGAATTCATTGCCAGAACACACTAAAGGACCCCTGTGTGCAAATCAGTTTAAGGCCCTAATAAGAAATCACCTCATTACCCAAAATTAACCAGACAAACTGTACCTAATCACTACCAGTTTCTCAAAAGTTACTCATATTGTGTTGATGAATGCTCAACTACTTACTACTTCGAAATTAGAGTGTCTTGTTTTTCATTGTTTTAAATAGTACTAGATTGTAATACAGTACATCATAATTTAAATTGTTCGATTGTAATACCAAATTTTATTGTTTTAAATAGTACTAACCTGTAATACATCGTGTTTACCTGGAGTTTACCTGGAGAGAGTTCCGGGGGTCAATGCCCCCGCAGCCCGGTCTGTGACCAGGCCTCCTGGTGGATCAGAGCCTGATCAACCAGGCTGTTGCTGCTGGCTGCACGCAAACCAACGTACGAGCCACAGCCCGGCTCGTCAGGAACCGACTTTAGGTGCTTGTCCAGTGCCAGCTTGAAGACTGCCAGGGGTCTGTTGGTAATCCCCCTTATGTATGCTGGGAGGCAGTTGAACAGTCTCGGGCCCCTGACACTTATTGTATGGTCTCTTAACGTGCTAGTGACACCCCTGCTTTTCATTGGGGGGATGTTGCATCGTCTGCCAAGTCTTTTGCTTTCGTAGTGAGTGATTTTCGTGTGCAAGTTCGGTACTAGTCCCTCTAGGATTTTCCAGGTGTATATAATTATGTATCTCTCCCGCCTGTGTTCCAGGGAATACAGGTTTAGGAACCTCAAGCGCTCCCAGTAATTGAGGTGTTTTATCTCCGTTATGCGCACCGTGAAGGTTCTCTGTACATTTTCTAGGTCAGCAATTTCACCTGCCTTGAAAGGTGCTGTTAGTGTGCAGCAATATTCCAGCCTAGATACCTGGAGTTTACCTGGAGAGAGTTTCGGAGGTCAACGCCCCCGCGGCCCGGTCTGTGACCAGGTCTCCTGGTGGATCAGCGCCTGATCAACCAGGCTGTTGCTGCTGGTTGCACGCAAACCAACGTACGAGCCACAGCCCGGCTGATCAGGAACTGACTTTAGGTGCTTGTCCAGTGCCAGCTTGAAGACTGCCAGGGGTCTGTTGGTAATCCCCCTTATGGGTGCTGGGAGGCAGTTGAACAGTCTCGGGCCCCTGACACTTATTGTATGGTCTCTTAACGTGCTAGTGACACCTCTGCTTTTCATTGGGGGGATGGTGCATCGTCTGCCAAGTCTTTTGCTTTCGTAGTGAGTGATTTTCGTGTGCAAGTTCGGTACTAGTCCCTCTAGGATTTTCCAGTGTCATCATGGGCTTGGCCTCCCTAGTTTTGAAGGTTCTCATTATCCATCCTGTCATTTTTCTAGCAGATGCGATTGATACAATAGTAAATTGTTTTAGATTGTTACATTGTAATACTGTTATCTTTACAACTAATTCAATAGTGTAATAAGTCTCTACTAGACTTATCAAAACCATGTAGCATTACCTGATAGAATATTCAAATCTGTACTCACTGTAACTCATCTAATGACCATATAAACTGTGTATTATTGCCTTCCTAATCTTAAGTTAATCTTTAAGTTTACCCGAAATGTTCTGCATACAAAGGGGCTTTTGGCATGTACACCCAACTATTATATTCCTCTGTACATCCATGTAATTTGTCAAAATAAACATCTTAATCTTAAACCCATTACCCTTATAGTATGCTCCTCACATAGCTACAAATTAGTTTATTGATGTGGTCTTAGAACAGAACCCCATCGTTAAGTGAGGAGAGGTTGTATATACACAGTACAGAAGGACCACTGCATATACAGCAGGTTAGGTTCTGGACTACTGCTAAGATAAGATACAATCACTATAAAATCACTATAAAAGGCAACGTAGTCTTTTTTAACTTTCAAATTCATATAAAAGCCTGATAATATGTTTACACTATCATATTAAGTGAGCAATAGAGCTAGGCCTAAAAATTGCATATACAGTACACACATTACTTACCTAAAAAATATTTTCATCCTTAGCTTATAGTGAGTGGTAAATATATTTATTACAGGAAGTCTTTATAAATGAATGGGTATAATTGAAAACCACTGCATTAGCGAAACACTAAAGCAAATCTCTGTAAAGCGGGGCCTGCCTATATTCTTACGTGATTAAGAGTTCATAAATTATCATTTCCTGGAGTTTTCCTGGAGAGGGTTTTGGGGGTCAACACCTCCGCGGCCACGCCTGAGACCAGGCCTCATGGTGGATCAGGGCCTGATCAACCAGGCTGTTACTGTTGGCCGCACAAGAACCGACATGCGAACCACAGCCAGGCTGATCAGGTACTGACTTTAGTTCCTGTCCAGTGAATCCTTGAAGACAGACAGGGGCCTATTTGTAATCCCCTTTTATGTACTGGGAGGCAGTTAAACAGTCTTGGGCCCTGACACTTATTGTGTTGTCTCTTAGTGTACTCATGGCCCACCTGCTTCTCATTGAAGGAATGTTGCATCTCACTGAACACTGTTGAACATGTTGTGGCTCACTGAACACTGAGTCATATTGGGACTTGAATTTCTCATCATTTCTTTGCTGTCATCTGCGTAGGTCCCATCTTGTCAAAGCAGGGGTCCAATACTGGATATTGTTTTCGTCTTAGATTTGGCATAAGAGATGAAGTATTTTGGGTTTCTTTCAATTTCATTGATGGCTTTAAGTTCTTCCTGAGATTCTTGTTTCCTGTAAGATTCCTTAAGCCTAAGTCTGATACTTGCTATTTCTCTGACCACTGCCTTCCTTCGTTTTCAGATATACTGGCCCCTCTCAGCAACTCTGTGATTCTTCACCTTTGCCTGTATAGGGAGTGAGACACTTTCTAGTTTACATTTTCTCTTCCTTTTTCTTAATGGAATGTGCCTTGAGCAGACCTCAGGTGCCACAGAGTTAATTTTTTCTAGGCAAAGGTTCATATATGTGCTGATTAGGATATCTTCCCAGCTTGTTTCATTTAGCACATGGTTGACTTGTTTCCAGTGTGTATTTTTTAATGAAGTTGAATTTTGTGAAAGAACCCTCATAACTGACCACATTTTGCTGGTCAGGATCCCTGTGCATACATGACTGTACCTATTATGTTGTGACCTGAGTATATTGTCTTTGATACAGTTATACTGTATTAAGTATCGGATCATCGTTGTTGGTGAAGATGAGGTCCACTGTATTTTCTAGTCTTGTTGGCTCTATTATTTGCTGGTTTAAGGTGAATTTGGTGCAGAGATTTAATAGCTCATGTGTGTGTGAATATTCATCTGAGCTGCCTCCTGGAGTGATTTCTGCTAAAATATTATTTCAATAAAGCCTAGAGATAAGGCCTGTGTTTCTATCACAACAATTTATTGAACATAGAATCCTGGGCTACCTGGTGGTGATCCTGCGCTAGACTACATCACACACCATATGTTGGTGCCCATGACGCACGCCAAACTGTTGTTGTTGTTAAGGGCCCCTAGAGGTGGTGCAGTATTATCCTGCTGCTGCTCCCCACAGGACCAGTATCACTACACTACACTCCTCCATTTTAGGTGTCTCAAGTTGAAATCCCTGAGTAGCAAGGTGTTTTGGGCAGGAGTTGGGAGATTTTCCAGATAGTGATCAATTTTCAAAAGCTGTTTTTGGAATTGATTGGAATTTGCTTGTATACAACCACAATGACAAGGTTTCGGTTTTTGATCTTTACTGCCAAAACTTCAACTACTGTGCATTATTTGAGGTGTTTTGTAATTCTGAGCAAATGAGCAACTCTGTGACATAAAAGCTGATTCTTCCTTTGTTACCTGTTTAGTCTGTTGCATCTGAATAGGTTATAACCTGGTATCCATATTTATCAAAATGATCCTTTATGTGGGTCTCTGTGAAAGCTACAAACATTGCATTTGACTCCATGAACAGTCCCTTGATGTAAGGTATTTTGTTGTTTGTTGATGGCTTTAGACCAGCAGTTCTTAACCTGGGGGTTGTGACCCCTTGGGGGGTCGTTTGGGGTTTCTTGGGGGGTTATAAAGGGTTCAAGAGAATATAATTTATTTTCATATATTTGAATTAGCCAGTTGGGCTTTTACCAGTTTGGTGAGTGGCAACACTGATCACACATGCGGTGGTCTGCTACAGTAAACACATCAACCACAACCAGTCACTCAGTCAGTTCATAGCTATGGTGGGGGATGTCTGTATGTCACTCTTGCTCTGTGACTCCCAAGGCGGTTTCCTGTTTGCACTATGTCTGCCAAGAAGCGTACGTACAATGAAGCCTGTCTCAAGATGGGTTTCACAAGCATCATTCAGAACTCTGTGGTCAAGCTGCAATGTATCGTTTGCACTAAAGTTTTGAGTCACGAGAGTATGAAGCCAAGAAAGCTGCAGGTCCATTTTGAGTCTTACCACAGCCATCTGGTGGACAAAAGCTTGGACTTTTTCAAATGAAAAGAAGCTTCTCTGAAGGCCAGTTGTATCGATTCCACTGGTCACTTTGCTCGTCAGAATGAAGCAGCATTGGAGGCTTCATATAGAATTGATCTAAAAATCGTGCAGACCAAAAAGCCTCATACCATTGACAAAGACCTGATTAAGCCTTGCATTCTGGAAGCAACAAAGGTGGTTCTTGGAGAACAGCAGGCAAACAAGTTGAGGGCAATTTCCCTTTCGAATGATACAGCCAGAAGTCGGATCTCGGACATGAGTGAGGACATTCTGTTGCAGGTAGTGGCTGCTGTGAGTAGTAGTCCAGTGTATTCATTTCAACTGGACGAGTCAACAGATGTTGCTTCATGTTCCAACTTCTTGTTTATGCTCGTTATCTTGACAGGGAAGTTATGAAGGAGTACTTGTTTTCTGAACCATTGGCCACAATCACTTGTGGAGAAGAAATTTTCAAACTCCTTGAAGCCTTTCTCCATAAACACGAGCTAGGCAGGGAAGCACTTGTCGGGGTGTGTACAGATGGGACTCCTTCTATGTCTGACTTCAAAACTTTCTTGAAGAATGTTGCTCTGCATGTCTCTTTCACTCACTGTATGATTCATCAGCATGCTTTGACAATGAAGACTCTCCCACCTGGACTTCAAGAAGTGCTCACAGGCGTTGTAAATATTGTGAACCGTATCCGAGGGAGCGCAATGACTTCAAGGATTTTTAAAGTGCTTTGTGCAGAAATGAGTGCCGACTTCTTTGTTCTCTTATTTCGCACAGAGGTATGTTGGCTGTCACGTAGCAAGATTCTAAATCGCGTTCTACAACTTCGAGAGGAAATAACAATGCTGTTGGAACAGGGTCGTATAGCAAAGGAGAATCTTTATGAAAAGATGCGGGATGACTGTTTTGCAACAGAGGTTGCCTACTTGGCAGATTTCTTCTCTGAAGTGAATTTCCTGAATATTTCACTCCAAGGAAACCTTACAATGCTGCATACAGCTCGTGAGAAAGTGGCAGCGTTCAAGTGTAAGATTCAACTTTACCAGAAAAGAGTTGAGGACGGTGACACAACTTTCTTAACTCAGATGACGACTCTCCTGGATTCTATGCCAGATGCTGAATGCAGTTTCCATGAGGAGATGTCAGCTCATCTTTTGGCAGTGAATGACGCCATCAAAAGTTACTTTCCAGGACTGGGCGACTTCTGTACTGATGCGTGATCTACAAACCCTTTTCAGTCAAGGACAGTGCTATCATTTATACTGATGTTGCTGCTAAGGTAGAATTTCCTCAGATTTGTGAGGATTCTCAGCTGAAAGTCGACTTTACTGAACAAGAGCTCCCGACATTTTGGGCAAAAGTGCAGGACGACTGTCCCATTCTTTCGATGCGTGCACTGACCATGTTGATCCAGTCCCCATTAACCTATCGTTGTGAGGTTGAATTCTCAGCAGTGGTAACACTGAAAACAAAGGCATGCAATAGGCCCGTGATCGATGCTGACATGAGGTGTTGCCTCTCGAGCACTGCTCGTCACTTTGATGGACTTATTTTTTTTTTATTATCACACTGGCCGATTCCCACCAAGGCAGGGTGGCCCGAAAAAGAAAAACTTTCACCATCATTCACTCCATCACTGTCTTGCCAGAAGGGTGCTTTACACTACAGTTTTTAAACTGCAACATTAACACCCCTCCTTCAGAGTGCAGGCACTGTACTTCTCATCTCCAGGACTCAAGTCCGGCCTGCCGGTTTCCCTGAATCCCTTCATAAATGTTACTTTGCTCACACTCCAACAGCACGTCAAGTATTAAAAACCATTTGTCTCCATTTACTCCTATCAAACACGCTCATGCATGCCTCCTGGAAGTCCAAGCCCCTCGCACACAAAACCTCCTTTACCCCCTCCCTCCAACCTTTCCTAGGCCGACCCCTACCCTGCCTTCCTTCCACTACAGACTGATACACTCTTGAAGTCATTCTGTTTCGCTCCATTCTCTCTACATGTCCGAACCACCTCAACAACCCTTCCTCAGCCCTCTGGACAACAGTTTTGGTAATCCCGCACCTCCTCCTAACTTCCAAACTACGAATTCTCTGCATTATATTCACACCACACATTGCCCTCAGACATGACATCTCCACTGCCTCCAGCCTTCTCCTCGCTGCAACATTCATCACCCACGCTTCACACCCATATAAGAGCGTTGGTAAAACTATACTCTCATACATTCCCCTCTTTGCCTCCAAGGACAAAGTTCTTTGTCTCCACTCACTCTTTTTCCCTCATCAATTCTATGATTCACCTCATCTTTCATAGACCCATCTGCTGACACGTCCACTCCCAAATATCTGAATACGTTCACCTCCTCCATACTCTCTCCCTCCAATCTGATATTCAATCTTTCATCACCTAATCTTTTTGTTATCCTCATAACCTTACTCTTTCCTGTATTCACCTTTAATTTTCTTCTTTTGCACACCCTACCAAATTCATCCACCAATCTCTGCAACTTCTCTTCAGAATCTCCCAAGAGCACAGTGTCATCAGCAAAGAGCAGCTGTGACAACTCCCACTTTGTGTGTGATTCTTTATCTTTTAACTCCACGCCTCTTGCCAAGACCCTCGCATTTACTTCTCTTACAACCCCATCTATAAATATATTAAACAACCACGGTGACATCACACATCCTTGTCTAAGGCCTACTTTTACTGGGAAAAAATTTCCCTCTTTCCTACATACTCTAACTTGAGCCTCACTATCCTCGTAAAAACTCTTCACTGCTTTCAGTAACCTACCTCCTACACCATACACTTGCAACATCTGCCACATTGCCCCCCTATCCACCCTGTCATACGCCTTTTCCAAATCCATAAATGCCACAAAGACCTCTTTAGCCTTATCTAAATACTGTTCACTTATATGTTTCACTGTAAACACCTGGTCCACACACCCCCTACCTTTCCTAAAGCCTCCTTGTTCATCTGCTATCCTATTCTCCGTCTTACTCTTAATTCTTTCAATTATAACTCTACCATACACTTTACCAGGTACACTCAACAGACTTATCCCCCTATAATTTTTGCACTCTCTTTTATCCCCTTTGCCTTTATACAAAGGAACTATGCATGCTCTCTGCCAATCCCTAGGTACCTTACCCTCTTCCATACATTTATTAAATAATTGCACCAACCACTCCAAAACTATATCCCCACCTGCTTTTAACATTTCTATCTTTATCCCATCAATCCCGGCTGCCTTACCCCCTTTCATTTTGCCTACTGCCTCACGAACTTCCCCCACACTCACAACTGGCTCTTCCTCACTCCTACAAGATGTTATTCCTCCTTGCCCTATACACGAAATCACAGCTTCCCTATCTTCATCAACATTTAACAATTCTTCAAAATATTCCCTCCATCTTCCCAATACCTCTAACTCTCCATTTAATAACTCTCCTCTCCTATTTTTAACTGACAAATCCATTTGTTCTCTAGGCTTTCTTAACTTGTTAATCTCACTCCAAAACTTTTTCTTATTTTCAACAAAATTTGTTGATAACATCTCACCCACTCTCTCATTTGCTCTCTTTTTACATTGCTTCACCACTCTCTTAACCTCTCTCTTTTTCTCCATATACTCTTCCCTCCTTGCATCACTTCTACTTTGTAAAAACTTCTCATATGCTAACTTTTTCTCCCTTACTACTCTCTTTACATCATCATTCCACCAATCGCTCCTCTTCCCTCCTGCACCCACTTTCCTGTAACCACAAACTTCTGCTGAACACTCTAACACTACATTTTTAATCCTACCCCATACCTCTTCGACCCCATTGCCTATGCTCTCATTTGCCCATCTATCCTCCAATAGCTGTTTATATCTTACCCTAACTGCCTCCTCTTTTAGTTTATAAACCTTCACCTCTCTCTTCCCTGATGCTTCTATTCTCCTTGTATCCCATCTACCTTTTACTCTCAGTGTAGCTACAACTAGAAAGTGATCTGATATATCTGTGGCCCCTCTATAAACATGTACATCCTGAAGTCTACTCAGCAGTCTTTTATCTACCAATACATAATCCAACAAACTACTGTCATTTCGCCCTACATCATATCTTGTATACTTATTTATCCTCTTTTTCTTAAAATATGTATTACCTATAACTAAACCCCTTTCTACACAAAGTTCAATCAAAGGGCTCCCATTATCATTTACACCTGGCACCCCAAACTTACCTACCACACCCTCTCTAAAAGTTTCTCCTACTTTAGCATTCAGGTCCCCTACCACAATTACTCTCTCACTTGGTTCAAAGGCTCCTATACATTCACTTAACATCTCCCAAAATCTCTCTCTCTCCTCTGCATTCCTCTCTTCTCCAGGTGCATACACGCTTATTATGACCCACTTCTCGCATCCAACCTTTACTTTAATCCACATAATTCTTGAATTTACACATTCATATTCTCTTTTCTCCTTCCATAACTGATCATTTAACATTACTGCTACCCCTTCCTTTGCTCTAACTCTCTCAGATACTCCAGATTTAATCCCATTTATTTCCCCCCACTGAAACTCTCCTACCCCCTTCAGCTTTGTTTCGCTTAGAGCCAGGACATCCAACTTCTTTTCATTCATAACATCAGCAATCATCTGTTTCTTGTCATCCGCACTACATCCACGCACATTTAAGCAACCCAGTTTTATAAAGTTTTTCTTCTTCTCTTTTTTAGTAAATGTATACAGGAGAAGGGGTTACTAGCCCATTGCTCCCGGCATTTTAGTCGCCTCATACGACACGCATGGCTTACGGAGGAAAGATTCTTTTCCACTTCCCCATGGACAATAGAAGAAATAAAAAGGACAAGAGCTATTTAGAAAAAGGGAGAAAAACCTAGATGTATGTATATATATATATGCATGTGCGTGTCTGTGAAGTGTGACCAAAGTGTAAGTAGGAGTAGCAAGATATCCCTGTTATCTAGCGTGTTTATGAGACAGAAAAAGAAACCAGCAATCCTACCATCATGCAAAACAGTTACAGGTTTTTGTTTCACAGTCATCTGGCAGGACGGTAGTACTTCCCTGGGTGGTTGCTGTTTACCAACCTACTACCTACTGGACTACCTGGAGTTTACCTGGAGAGAGTTTCGGGGGTCAATGCCCCCGCGGCCCGGTCTGTGACCAGGCCTCCTGGTGGATCAGCGCCTGATCAACCAGGCTGTTGCTGCTGGCTGCACGCAAACCAACGTACGAGCCACTGCCCGGCTGATCAGGAACTGACTTTAGGTACTTGTCCAGTGCCAGCTTGAAGACTGCCAGGGGTCTGTTGGTAATCCCCCTTATGTGTGCTGGGAGGCAGTTGAACAGTCTCGGGCCCCTGACATTTATTGTATGGTCTCTTAACGTGCTAGTGACACCCCTGCTTTTCATTGGGGGGATGGTGCATCGTCTGCCAAGTCTTTTGCTTTCGTAGTGAGTGATTTTCGTGTGCAAGTTCGGTACTAGTCCCTCTAGGATTTTCCAGGTGTATATAATCATGTATCTCTCCCTCCTGCGTTCCAGGGAATACAGGTTTAGAAACCTCAAGCGCTCCCAGTAATTGAGGTGTTTTATCTCCGTTATGCGCGCCGTGAAAGTTCTCTGTACATTTTCTAGGTCGGCAATTTCACCTGCCTTGAAAGGTGCTGTTAGAGTGCAGCAATATTCCAGCCTAGATAGAACAAGTGACCTGAAGAGTGTCATCATGGGCTTGGCCTCCCTAGTTTTGAAGGTTCTCATCATCCATCCTGTCATTTTTCTAGCAGATGCGATTGATACAATGTTATGGTCCTTGAAGGTGAGATCCTCCGACATAATCACTCCCAGGTCTTTGACGTTGGTGTTTCGCTCTATTTCGTGGCCAGAATTTGTTTTGTACTCTGATGAAGATTTAATTTCCTCATGTTTACCATATCTGAGTAATTGAAATTTCTCATCGTTGAACTTCATATTGTTTTCTGCAGCCCACTGAAAGATTTGGTTGATGTCCGCCTGGAGCCTTGCAGTGTCTGCAATGGAAGACACTGTCATGCAGATTCGGGTGTCATCTGCAAAGGAAGACACGGTGCTGTGGCTGACATCCTTGTCTATGTCGGATATGAGGATGAGGAACAAGATGGGAGCTAGTACTGTGCCTTGTGGAACAGAGCTTTTCACCGTAGCTGCCTCGGACTTTACTCTGTTGACGATTACTCTCTGTGTTCTGTTAGTGAGGAAATTATAGATCCATCGACCGACTTTTCCTGTTATTCCTTTAGCGCGCATTTTGTGCGCTATTACGCCATGGTCACACTTGTCGAAGGCTTTTGCAAAGTCTGTATATATTACATCTGCATTCTTTTTGTCTTCTAGTGCATTTAGGACCTTGTCGTAGTGATCCAGTAGCTGAGACAGACAGGAGCGACCTGTTCTAAACCCATGTTGCCCTGGGTTGTGTAACTGATGGGTTTCTAGATGGGTGGTGATCTTGCTTCTTAGGACCCTTTCAAAGATTTTTATGATATGGGATGTTAGTGCTATTGGTCTGTAGTTCTTTGCTGTTGCTTTACTGCCCCCTTTGTGGAGTGGGGCTATGTCTGTTGTTTTTAGTAACTGAGGGACGACCCCCGTGTCCATGCTCCCTCTCCATAGGATGGAAAAGGCTCGTGATAGGGGCTTCTTGCAGTTCTTGATGAACACAGAGTTCCATGAGTCTGGCCCTGGGGCAGAGTGCATGGGCATGTCATTTATCGCCTGTTCGAAGTCATTTGGCGTCAGGATAACATCGGATAGGCTTGTGTTAATCAAATTTTGTGGCTCTCTCATAAAAAATTCATTTTGATCTTCGACTCTCAGTCTGGTTAGCGGCTTGCTAAAAACTGAGTCATATTGGGACTTGAGTAGCTCACTCATTTCCTTGCTGTCATCTGTGTAGGACCCATCTTGTTTAAGTAGGGGCCCAATACTGGGCGTTGTTCTCGATTTTGATTTGGCATAGGAGAAGAAATACTTTGGGTTTCTTTCGATTTCATTTATAGCTTTTAGTTCTTCCCACGATTCCTGACTCCTAAAGGATTCTTTTAGCTTAAGTTCGATGCTTGCTATTTCTCTGACCAGTGTCTCCCTGCGCATTTCAGATATATTGACTTATGGACTTATGGCTGATGGACTTATGGCTGCAAAACAATTTCAACCCTCCTACTGAGTGAATGAGTAGTAGGTTTTGTACGATGTTCAATAGTTCTGTGGAATTTGCAATGTTCTGGCATTTGTAGAGGCTATGTGGAATTTTTCAAGGTTTTTATTCTGTAACATTTTGAATAAAGCATGGTCTTCCCATCATTTTGTTTTATCTTACCTTTTCACAAGGTTCATCATTTCAAAATTTATTACAGGGGTCACGGTAATACCCTGAAGAGTCTCGGGGAATCATAGGACAAGAAAGGTTAAGAACCACTGCTTTAGACCCTGTATGTTTGCAAAGATAAATGTCGTTATATTGATGGAATTTAGGGGGGCTTTGTTTGCTGGCATTAATATCTGTTGTTCTGGAGTGGAGGCCAATGACTGCCCCTCCAGTCTAAAACTTTTTCAGTTGGTGTAGGATTTCTGTCATTTCTTGCCAGTCTTTTTTTCCTTCCTGGCACTGAAAAATCTCCTTCATTGGAGAGGCTTTGGCTTCCCTCTTTTGTTTCCCATGGTCTGGGTGATCTGTATCTTCTTGTCCCCTTTAGATGGTGTGCCTGATGTCTAAAGGTGAAATAAGTTCCAAGAGGAAAAGTTGCATCCTCCTATTGTCATATGGGTTCTGCATTTTTGGGGATGGTCAGAGTTACATGTCCCACCTTTTTTTCCAGATATACCATGTCTGCAGATACCCAAGGCATAGAATTTGCGTAGATTGGATTTTTGTTTGCCAGGATTTTTTGTGGCTGTATTCCCTATCGGTGCATTTTTTTCTGTTTCTCCACTCCCTACAGCCCCTGTATGGACATCAGCGCTTCCACCAGTTTTTACTGGTAATGTGTCAACACTATTCCCTGCGACAACATCCCCTGTTGTTCCATCTCCAGCAGTATCGCTACTTTGTACCTCTGGAAATTGTATAATGTTGTCTTTACCTGTTTCATCACCAGGGCCACTGTCTCCATTTGGTGCACTGTCCTCAAGGATAACTCCATCCTCATCTGGTGCACTATCCTCCAGGACAACGCCAGCCCCATCTGGTGCACTGCCTTCCAAGACTGCCCCATCCAACCCACTCATTTTATTTTCCCATCTGTTATACAAGGCTGTCATATTTTCTAAGAAGGAAATTTTGTTGGTGTTCTTGTTTTTTAATATAGATGTAATTTTCTCCCACAGGTGCATCTCGCTTGGGCAGACCCAAAGACATTATTACAATCATAACTAAGCGTTAAACCTATAAGAATCTCATAAATGATAACTGTGTTATATACTTTACCTGTAATTTTAATATGTTTCATCTTCCCTACAGCAAAACAGACATTCTACATTGGTGATCGTGCCCTATTTTATTACTCACATGGTGAAGCTGGAATGTCATTGCACTTTACTGACGATCCTACAGAGATGATCATTGGAGCTCCAGGCGTCTTTAACTGGAAAGGTATCCAACCAGTGCTAATTAAAGGATTTTAAAAGCTACACTAGTTTGTTTTTTGTAGCACGTACAGTATAGTTAAAATCAAACTAGTGCACATTAATTTATTATTATTATTATTATAATCAAAAAGAAGCGCTAAGCACATTAATTTAAACTTTTGCTGTTTCTGTTTAATGTACTAAACATTAAATCTACTATGTTTTCCTGCTCTGATCTACTGGGTACGTGATGTTTCATAAGGTTAATACAACAATTATGGTAGCTATACTTACCTAACCTTTCCTTCTTGTTAACCAGTGTAGCATATACATTTTTTAACTGTTTCATTTATGTGTTCTCTGGCAATTTTTTTTAAACAACTTCTAAGTGTTTCTTTGTATGATAATCACAAAATTTTGTCACCCATCTATACATGCACTTTATGTAGTTTGACTTAATTGTATCACATGACATTCAGCATTAAATTGCATTTTTCCATTTCCTCAATATACCTACCAAAGTCATCTTCAAAGATTTATAATAATTTTTATTGCATATTTGGCACAAGTTTTTTGCAGCATCCATTAACAAATTCATGTAGTTTTCTATTCCTTTAGATAAGTTAGTTGACTTTTTTTTCCCCCTTGCACTTTTTCACCCTAATGGAAATACAAATTGGAATAAAGATCATAATGAATAAAAAATGCATAAACTGTGGCCATTATATTTTCTCATAAATCAGTGATGATCTGTTGTTCTATTCTAATAACCACATAGGTACAGTAATTCGTTACAAAGATGTTGAGCCTCCAGTCCCAGGAGAGATCTCCAAGCGTCGTCGCCGCCGCCAAGCTCTAATAAGCGAGAGTCAGATGTTCACCAGTCAGTTTGTGCCTAACCCTTACTTCACTGCACATATTGGAGATTTTGATCTCATGGGTTATGCTGTTACATCAGGAAGGTTCATATCCGAGGATACTATACTTTACGCTGGTGGAGCACCGCGTGGCGCTCTTTCTCATGGCAAGGTATGAATGTTGGCACAGAATACTTCCATAATTTTATTGTAACTATGAACATTAAATATGTGATTATAATGTATCATTGTGCACAAAATCGATATGCAATACAGTCTCTAGACGTTAATAGCTTTACTGTTGATTTTTCATGCAAATTACTTTTTATGCATTCAGAATATTGTATGTATAAGGTTATAGATGAAAGTTTTTCTTTTTCGGGCCACCCTGCCCTGGTGGGAATCGGCGGATGTGTTAATATAAAAAAAATAATAAAATAATATGTATAATAATGTATAATAATATGGATTTAGAAAAAGCATATGATATAGTGGATAAGGGAGCAATGTGGCAGATGTTGCAAATGAATAAAATAGGTAGTAAGTTACTAAATGGTGTAAAGAGTTTTTATGAGGATAGTGAGGCTCAGGCTGGGGTGTGTAGGAGAGAGGGAGATTACTTCCCAGTAAAAGTAGGTCCTAGGCAGGGTTGTGTAATGTCACTATGTTTGTTTAACATATTTATAGATGGGGTTGTAAAAAGAAGTAAATGCTAGGGCATTGGGGAAAGGGGTGGGATTAAATTATGGATTTAAATAATGGATTTAAGTTAGTTAAATTTAGAATTAGAAAGGACATAGGTAAGTACTGGTTTTCAAACAGAGTTGTGGATATGTGGAATGGACTTCCGAGTAGGGTGATCAAGGCTAGGACCTTGGGTAGCTTTAAAAAGAGATTGGAGAAATATATACGTAAGTGGGAGGGGCTGGGTTTGATTGGTGTTGTGGGTACAGGAGTAAATTCTTGGGTAGTTCAGTGTAGGGGTGGTTTTGATAAGGACCTGCCTTGTATGAGCCAGTAGGCCTTGTGCAGTGTTTCTCCATTCTTATATTGTTATGAATCAAATACAAAATGGGAGTTGACACAGTTACATTTTGCTGATGATACTGTGCTTTTGGGGGATTCTAAAGAAAAGTTGCACAGGTTAGTGGACGAGTTTGGGAGGGTGTGTAAAGGTAGAAAGTTGACAGTGAACATAGATAAGAGTAAGGTGATGAGGGTATCAAATTTTTTTTTTTTTTTTTTTTTTTTTTCAACAAGTCGGCCGTCTCCCACCGAGGCAGGGTGACCCAAAAAAGAAAGAAAATCCCCAAAAAGAAAATACTTTCATCATCATTCAACACTTTCACCACACTCACACATTATCACTGCTTTTGCAGAGGTGCTCAGAATACAACAGCTTAGAAGCATATACGTATAAAGATACACAACATATCCCTCCAAACTGCCAATATCCCAAACCCCTCCTTTAAAGTGCAGGCATTGTACTTCCCATTTCCAGGACTCAAGTCCGACTATATGAACATAACCGGTTTCCCTGAATCCCTTCACTAAATATTACCCTGCTCACACTCCAACAGATCGTATCAAATGATTTAGATAAAGAAAAATTTGATATTGCATTGGAGGGAGGGTGTATGGAAGAAATGAATGTTTTCAGATACTTGGGAGTTGACTTGTCAGTGGATGGGTTTATGAAGGATGAGGTTAACCATAGAATTGATGAAGGAAAAAAGGTGATTGGTGCATTGGGGTATGTGTGGAGACAAAAAACGTTATCTATGAAGGCAAAGAAGGGAATGTACGAGAGTACGTATAGTAGTGCCAACACTCTTATATGGGTGTGAAGCATGGGCTGTAAATGCTGCAGTGAGGAGGTGGCTGGAGACAGTGGAGATGTCCTGTCTAAGGGCAATGTGTGGTGTAAATATTATGCAGAGAATTTGTAGTGTGGAAATTAGGAGGTGTGGAGTTACTAAAAGTATTAGTCAGAGGTCTGAAGAGGGGCTGTTGAGGTGATTTGGTCATTTAGAGAGAATGGAGCAAAGTAGAATGACTTGGAGAGCGTATAAATCTGTAGGGGAAGAAAGGCGGGGTAGGGGTCGTCCTGAAAAGGTTGGACGGAGGAGGTAAAGGAGGTTTTGTAGGCGAGGGGCTTGGACTTCCAGCAAGTTTATTCTCTATAAGGATTACAATGCGGGGTTTACAGATTTTGGTTATTGTGTAGTTTACATGTAATAAAATACTAATTACAGAGGGGGCCACAAGAACACCTAGCATGGCTAGGCATTTCAGGCAAACTTAGATTAATTCTTAACCCTAAATTATTACAAATTGTGGAGTAAGTTGACTAAATACTAAGTGACTAAATACTGGTTTGTTAGTTTAGCAATGTGAATGCTTTTGTTTTGGCACAATACATAGTTTCTATATTGGAGTATCACAGGCAAACTTATGACTAGTTAGGAATCATTATTTTAAGATTAAGATACGTATTTCTATGCTTATAGTCAAATGGGTGAGTGAGTGAGTGTAAGTGTGAACCACCAGGTGGTTTACATGTAGTTAGTCGACAGGGTGTATCAGGGAGATAAAAGGTTTTCTAACGGTAGTTTTGAAGGTGATGAATGTGTCTGCAGTTCTAGAGTTTTCAGGTAGGGTGTTCCAGATTTTAGGGCCTTTGACATACATTGAATTTTTGTAAAGGTTTAGTCGGACACGGGGAATGTCGTAGAGATGTTTGTGTCTGGTGTTATGCCTGTGGGTCCTGTCACAACTATCAAGAAAGCATTTGAGGTCAAGGTTAATATTGGAATTTAAGGTCCTGTATATGTAGATTGCACAGTAGTAAGTGTGGATGTTCTGAACAGGGAGTAAGTTTAGATCTATGAAGAGTGGGGGGGTGTGTTGCCAGGGATGGGATTTAGTGATTATTCTTACTGCGGCTTTATGTTGAGTTATTATTGGCTTTAGGTGTGTTGCTGCAGTTGATCCCCAAGCACAAATAGCATAGGTGAGGTATGGATAAATGAGTGAATGGTATAGTGCGAGAAGGGCATTTTGTGGCACGTAGTATCGTATCTTGGAGAGGATCCCCACCGTTTTGGATACTTTTTTTGTTATGTGTTGGATATGGGTGCTGAAATTCAGGTTGTTGTCGAGGTATAGGCTTAGGAATTTGCCCTCATTATGTCTGGCAATTAGAGTGTTGTCAATCCTAATGTTAAGTTGAGCAGCACCTGCTCTGCTACCAAACATAATATAGTAGGTTTTGTTAGTGTTAAGTGTAAGTTTATTGGC
Organism: Cherax quadricarinatus; assembly: GCF_038502225.1. Classification (NCBI taxonomy): domain Eukaryota; kingdom Metazoa; phylum Arthropoda; class Malacostraca; order Decapoda; family Parastacidae; genus Cherax; species Cherax quadricarinatus. The sequence goes on along the minus strand of NC_091305.1, from coordinate 14,782,985 downwards.
TATCATCCAAGTTGATATTTTGAGCAGCTCCTCATTAACAATGGTGTTGCGGGTGGCAGGATTGGGGTGGGAGATGACATAAGTCGTGTCGTCAGCAAAGAGAATGGGTTTCAGGTGTTGGGATACATTTGGAAGATCATTGATGTAAATGAGGAAGAGCAGGGGTCCAAGGACACTCACCTGTGGAACTCCAGTATCAAGTGGCAGTGTTGATGATGCTGTGTCTTTAATGGTGACATACTGCTACCTATTAGTAAGGTAGGATTTGAAATATGCAAGCGCATGGCCTCTTATGCCATAATGGTCTAGTTTGTGGAGTAGGATGCCGTGGTCTACTGTGTCAAAAGCTTTTCTTTGGTCAATAAAAATTCCTAGCGGATATTCCTTATTTTCCAATGCTGTGTATAGCAGATCTAGCATTTTTACAATTGCATCATTAGTGCTTTTATTTTTCCTGAATCCAAATTGGCAGGGGTTGAGTATGTTTTGTGCCATTATAAATGAATACAGTCTCCTGTGCATGAGTTTCTCGAAGATTTTGGATAGCAATGGTAAGTTTGATATTGGCCTATAGTTGTTTACATCTGTAGGGTCACCACCTTTATGTATTGCAAGTGTGCGTGAGCATGTTAGATAGGAGTGAATGGAGACTGATGGTTTTTGGGACCTGATGAGCTGTTGGAGTGTGAGCTGGGTAATATTTTGTGAAGGGATTCAGGGAAACCAGTTAGCCGGACTTGAGTCACGGCCGACGTGTTTAAAAAAAAAAAAAGTACAATAATTTGACAATACCTGAAATTAGTAATAAAATACAGTACTGATAATAAATAATATAATAGATTTCTTTCTGTAAGATTCTTGTCTTGACACTGGTAAAGTGCTTTAGATACATGGAAGTGAATGTACCTTTCCCTTCCTCAGATCAACCTCAGTTGCCTCCCACTAACCACACTCTGTATGGTTTTTTGTGTGTTTAACTCTTCTTCACTGTTGTATTTGTTTGAAATTTTATGTTCCAGGTTCTTATCTTCGCTTTCCCTGACCATGAATCTCAAAGCTTGTTTGTGATAGCAGAGTGGCAGGGCACACAGCTAGGAGAGAACTTTGGAGCATCACTTGCTGCTGCTGACATAAATGGTGATGGACTTAGTGATCTGGTGGTGGGCTCCCCAATGTACTCCCTACCAGATATTCCTGATATGGGTAAAATTCAGGTCTATCTCAGCAGTAGGGTAAGCTTCTTATTATGCTATAAATTTCATCATCTGCATGCAGTTCTTGAATGTTCTTTAATGAATGATAAATTAAGGCAATAAGTGGTTCATGGAACTGCCCACAGACAGAAATCTTTCATATTTGTTTACATAAATATAAAATGGTATGTAATAAATTCCATTCCAGCTTTTGTTATAATTGTACTAATCTTAATACAGAATCAAGTACCAGAGTTATTAAACATTGGCTACTTTGGATCCCAAACCCGCAATGCCAGGTTTGGCACCACCCTGGCTTCTCCTGGTGACCTTAATGCTGATGGCTTCCAAGGTAAGCCATTCTTCTTAAAGGTTTAATTGTGTGACTTAATGTGTTTTCATCGTCACTGAATGTTACTTATTTAGGTACAAATGAACCCACATGGAGCAAATAAGGTTAAGAGATAGAGAGCATTTTCACTGTTGAGCTTTACCAAGTCATGAGTCAAGTCATAAGTCAACCTGTCAAGGCATGATGATAAAGCTTGACACTGAATGTAACATTATCAGAATAAAGACTTCTCTATAAGATGTGTTTCCTTATCATAATTGCTGAGTCTATTTGTCAGTCAACCCATATTGTAATCTACCACTAAATATTTAGTAGACTGCCACGTTTCATGTGTCCAGGCACTGTGTTACCATTACCACTTACATTGTGGACATAGTCTGCTTAATCGACTACTGGACATAAACAGAAGCCCAGTGAGTTGAACTTAGTCCACTATACTGATAGACTACTGGACATACCAAGACTAGAGTACAATATTACTGTACAGTACAGCTGTACATGTACCTGAAAAGGAAAGAGTTAAAAGTACAGTACAATACAGTTTGAGTAGAGTAGAGTAATTTTTCTTACCTTTTCCGGCAATTATATGGGAATACTGTGCATCTGAAAGTTCGTGATCTAGTGGTGATTCATACCTAGAATAATTTCTTGTGTGTAAAGCTGTAGCAGTAACATTGCAGATGGTATAGAAGACCACACCATCTGCTTGACAGTTAAGGTCAAACGTTTCTTGGCACCATCACTTGCTTTAGAGGCCATTGTTAATAACACTCTACATGGCACTTGAATACAATAACAGAAAACATTGTAAATCAAGAAAAAATTGGAAATGGAAATGAAATAATGATAGAAAGTAAGTGCATACTCAGACAATAACAAACTGATGTGAGCTGAATCACTGGCCCCATTGCACAGGAACAATGAAAATTGATGTGTCTATAACAAAGCCTTAATCGAACAAACTAGTGATTAATCAAACTTGGTCAACTTTATTGATGGTATGACTAGACCAAACATTTGTGCAATATAGCAGATTTCATCTGCTGCATTGCAGACACATTGAACCATTGTCGTCATATTTCTTGTCCGTTTTATCTCATATCCTCTTTACTGAGTTCTCTTATATCGAGATTTTACTGTAGTTCCGATTTTAGAAAGGTAACCCGCCCAAAATGTTTTAGCCTACTGTGGCACTCTTGTCTATTTAATTTTCTCCATGTTGGCTCAGTTGTGCCATTCACCAGTGTTATTAGTTTTGTGTTGGGATTAAATGTTTTATTTTTAGACATAACTAAAGAAGCACGAGCAATAAGTACTCTACACCAGTAATAATGTATAAACTAGAATTTAAAGAAAAATCTATATTGTAAATAAATTACAAAATAAAATTTTAAAATGTACACCATCTACATTGTAAATAATTTTTTCAAAGTTTTACCTTACAGAATCTTCATCAAATTGAGTAAATTTAGGCTTGCCATGTGCTCTACATCCAATCATACTTAATATGTACTTTTTGACATTTACACACTTAATTATCTATAATACAGCATAGAGTTTTCAATATGTATAACTTATGCCCTGAGCATCACCACAAAATATCCTACCACATGCTACTTATCTGTTACCTGGAGGGAGTATCAAGATCAATGACTTTGCTGGCCAGTTCGTGACCAGGCTTCATGATGGATCAGGGCCTGATCAATCAGGCTGTTACTGCTGGTCACATATAAACTGACGTATGAGCTACAGCCTGGCTGGTCAGGAACTAACTTTGGTGCCTCTCCCGTGTCTACTTGAAGACGGCCAGGGGTCTATTGGTAATCCCCCTTATGTATGCTGGTAGGCAATTGAACAGTCTTCAGGCCCTGACACTTATTGTGTTGTCTCTTAACATACTCATGGCACCCCTGCTTTTCATTGAGGGGATGTTGCATCTCCTGCCAAATCTTTTGCTTTTGTAGGAGTGATTTTCATGTGTAGATTTGCAAGATTACAGGTACGTCTTGCTACTTCTACTTACACTTAGGTCACACTACACATACATGGACACGTTTATTTATACACACTCATCTGAGTTTTCTTTGATTTTATCTTAATAGTTCTTGGTCTTATTACTTTTCCTTTTATATCCATGGGGAAGTGGAATAAGAATCTTTCCTCCGTAAGCCATGCGTGTTGTAAAAGTCAACTAAAATGCCGGGAACAATGGGCTAGTAACCCCTTTTCCTGTAAAGATTACTAAAAAGAATAAGAAGAAGAAAATTGTCAAAGTGGGAAGTCTGAATGTGCGTGGATGTTGTGCAAATGATAAGAAAGAGATGATTGTGGATGTTATGAATGAGAAGAAACTGGATGTTCTGGCTTTAAGTGAAACAAAGCTGAAGGGGGTGGGAGAGTTTCAATGGAGAGGAATAAATGGGATTAGGTCAGGGGTTTCAAATAGAGTTAGAGCTAAAGAAGGAGTAGCAATAATGTTGAAGGATAAGCTATGGCAGGAAAAGAGGGACTACAAATGTATAAATTCAAGGATTATGTGGAGTAAAATAAAGATTGGATGTGAAAAGTGGGTTATAGTAAGCGTGTATGCACCTGGAGAAGAGAGAAGTGTAGAGGAGAGAGAGAGATTCTGGGAAATGTTGAGTGAATGCGTGGGGAGTTTTGAATCAAGTGTGAGAGTAATGGTGGTTGGGGATTTCAATGCTAAAGTGGGTAAAAATGTTATGGAGGGAGTAGTAGGTAATTTTGGGGTGCCAGGGGTAAATGTAAATGGGGAGCCTTTAATTGAGCTATGTGTAGAAAGAAATTTGGTAATAAGTAATACATATTTTATGAAAAAGAGGATAAATAAATATACAAGGTATGATGTAGCACGTAATGAAAGTAGTTTGTTAGATTATGTATTGGTGGATAAAAGGTTGATGGGTAGGCTCCAGGATGTACATGTTTATAGAGGGGCAACTGATATATCGGATCATTATTTAGTTGTAGCTACAGTTAGAGTAAGAGGTAAATGGGAAAAGAGGAAGGTGGCAACAACAAGTAAGAGGGAGGTGAAAGTGTATAAACTAAGGGAGGAGGAAGTTAGGGCGAGATATAAGCGACTATTGGCAGAAAGGTGGGCTAGTGCAAAGATGAGTAGTGGGGGGGTTGAAGAGGGTTGGAATAGTTTTAAAAATGCAGTATTAGAATGTGGGGCAGAAGTTTGTGGTTATAGGAGGGTGGGGGCAGGAGGAAAGAGGAGTGATTGGTGGAATGATGAAGTAAAGGGTGTGATAAAAGAGAAAAAGGTAGCTTACGAGAGATTTTTACAAAGCAGAAGTGTTATAAGAAGAGCAGAGTATATGGAGAGTAAAAGAAAGGTGAAGAGAGTGGTGAGAGAGTGCAAAAGGAGAGCAGATGAAAGAGTGGGAGAGGCACTGTCAAGAAATTTTAATGAAAATAAGAAAAAATTTTGGAGTGAGTTAAACAAGTTAAGAAAGCCTAGGGAAAGTATGGATTTGTCAGTTAAAAACAGAGTAGGGGAGTTAGTAGATGGGGAGAGGGAGGTATTAGGTAGATGGCGAGAATATTTCGAGGAACTTTTAAATGTTAAGGAAGAAAGGGAGGCGGTAATTTCATGCACTGGCCAGGGAGGTATACCATCTTTTAGGAGTGAAGAAGAGCAGACTGTAAGTGTGGTGGAGGTACGTGAGGCATTACGTAGAATGAAAGGGGGTAAAGCAGCTGGAACTGATGGGATCATGACAGAAATGTTAAAAGCAGGGGGGAATATAGTGTTGGAGTGGTTGGTACTTTTGTTTAATAAATGTATGAAAGAGGGGAAGGTACCTAGGGATTGGCGGAGAGCATGTATAGTCCCTTTATATAAAGGGAAAGGGGACAAAAGAGATTGTAAAAATTATAGAGGAATAAGTTTACTGAGTATACCAGGAAAAGTATACGGTAGGGTTATAATTGAAAGAATTAGAGGTAAGACAGAATGTAGAATTGCGGACGAACAAGGAGGTTTCAGAGTGGGTAGGGGATGTGTAGATCAAGTGTTTACATTGAAGCATATATGTGAACAGTATTTAGATAAAGGTAGGGAAGTTTTTATTGCATTTATGGATTTAGAAAAGGCATATGATAGAGTGGATAGAGGAGCAATGTGGCAGATGTTGCAAGTATATGGAATAGGTGGTAAGTTACTAAATGCTGTAAAGAGCTTTTATGAGGATAGTGAGGCTCAGGTTAGGGTGTGTAGAAAAGAGGGAGAATACTTCCCGGTAAAAGTAGGTCTTAGACAGGGATGTGTAATGTCACCATGGTTGTTTAATATATTTATAGATGGGGTTGTAAAAGAAGTAAATGCTAGGGTGTTCGGGAGAGGGGTGGGATTAAATTATGGGGAATCAAATTCAAAATGGGAATTGACACAGTTACTTTTTGCTGATGATACTGTGCTTATGGGAGATTCTAAAGAAAAATTGCAAAGGTTAGTGGATGAGTTTGAGAATGTGTGTAAAGGTAGAAAGTTGAAAGTGAACATAGAAAAGAGTAAGGTGATGAGGGTATCAAATGATTTAGATAAAGAAAAATTGGATATCAAATTGGGGAGGAGGAGTATGGAAGAAGTGAATGTTTTCAGATACTTGGGAGTTGACGTGTCGGCGGATGGATTTATGAAGGATGAGGTTAATCATAGAATTGATGAGGGAAAAAAGGTGAGTGGTGCGTTGAGGTATATGTGGAGTCAAAAAACGTTATCTATGGAGGCAAAGAAGGGAATGTATGAAAGTATAGTAGTACCAACACTCTTATATGGATGTGAAGCTTGGGTGGTAAATGCAGCAGCGAGGAGACGGTTGGAGGCAGTGGAGATGTCCTGTCTAAGGGCAATGTGTGGTGTAAATATTATGCAGAAAATTCGGAGTGTGGAAATTAGGAGAAGGTGTGGAGTTAATAAAAGCATTAGTCAGAGGGCAGAAGAGGGGTTGTTGAGGTGGTTTGGTCATTTAGAGAGAATGGATCAAAGTAGAATGACATGGAAAGCATATAAATCTATAGGGGAAGGAAAGAGGGGTAGGGGTCGTCCTCGAAAGGGTTGGAAAGAGGGGGTAAAGGAGGTTTTGTGGGTGAGGGGCTTGGACTTCCAGCAAGCGTGCACGAGCGTGTTAGATAGGAGTGAATGGAGACGAATGATACTTGGGACCTGACGATCTGTTGGAGTGTGAGCAGGGTAATATTTAGTGAAGGGATTCAGGGAAACCGGTTATTTTCATATAGTCGGACTTGAGTCCTGGAAATGGGAAGTACAATGCCTGCACTTTAAAGGAGGGGTTTGGGATATTGGCAGTTTGGAGGGATATGTTGTGTATCTCTATACGTATATGCTTCTAAACTGTTATATTCTGAGCACCTCTGCAAAAGCAGTGATAATGTGTGAGTGTGGTGAAAGTGTTGAATGATGATGAAAGTATTTTCTTTTTGGGGATTTTCTTTCTTTTTTGGGTCACCCTGCCTCGGTGGGAGACGACCGACTTGTTGAAAAAAAAAAAAAAAAAAAAAAAAAAAAAAAAAAAAATTTTTTTTTAGTCCCTGTAAGATTTTCCAGATGTTTATTATCATGTATCTTTCTCACCAGCATTCCAGGGAGTACAGATCAAGGGATTTCAACCATTCCCAGTAATCTATGTTCTTTATTGTACTTATATGTACCATGAAAATATTCTCTGTGTATTCACCTGGTCTGCAGTTTTGCCTGCCTTGAAAGGGGCCATTAGTGTACAGCAATATTCCAACCTAGAGAGAACAAACTATTTGAAGAGAATCATCATGGGCTTGGCATCCCTAGTTTTGAAGGTTCTCATTATCCATCCTCTCATTTTCCTAGCAGATGTGGTAGTTACATCATTGTGATCTTTGAAAGTGAGATCCTCTGACATTATCACTCCCAGGTCATTCACATTATTTTTTCGCTCTCTCGTGTGGTTGGAATTTGTTTTATGCTCTGATCCAGTTTTTATTTCCTCAGGTTTTCTATAGTGGATTTATTGAAACTTCATATTATTTTCTGAGGCCCATTTAAAAACTTGGTTAATGTCTGTTTGGAGATTTGCAGTGTCCTCAATGGACGACACTGTCATGGAAATTCTGGTATTGTCACCAAAGGAGGACACTGTGCTGTGGCTTACATCTCTGTCAGATATGAAAATGAAAATTTAAAAATTACATATAATTTTTTTTATAATGTTTCTGTTTTCCTTTTGAAAATGATCATTGAGGTAGTCTTGGGTATTATTCTGTAGGCCACTGCCATATTATTAATACGTAAATCATTTTACTATACAAATTGTTGACCTTCTAGATGTGGTAGTGGGAGCACCATGGGAGGGAGATGGTGCAGTGTATGTTTACATGGGCTCTGCTGGTGGGCTGAGGCAAAAGTATTCACAAAGAATTACTCCAGAGACTTTCCCAGACCAGCTCTCAGGATTTGGTATGGCTTTGTCTCGAGGAATTGACATTGACAACAATGACTATCCAGGTTAGTATTATAATTTGGCTTTTTATGGCTAAAATGATTTAATATATACTATTGTAAATCTGAAATGGTAATTCTCAGTAAAAAATGCAGTATATTATTTATAATTTTATGATATTCTTATATAACAGATATTAAAAACATGAAATATTGCAAAATTACTTTACATCAAAACAAATTGCTGTGATTAGTTATACATACTGTAATTTCTCCCAACTGATTCCCCTAATATCACACTAATAAATGAATATAATGAAAATATATAATTTTTCTAGTATGAAGTGTATTTCTGTATAGGATTTGATAACAATAGTTATTACAAAAACCTAAGATTTGTCTACTCCCCTCCTGGTACACAGGAAAGGGAAAAATAAAGGGAGGAGAGGGGGGAAGTTAGGATGAAGAGAGAGAGAGATAGAAAGCAAGAGTGAGAGAGAGAGGAAAGAGAGAGAAAGGAAGAAAGCTAAGGGTAGTCTTTTTATATTCTTGTATAATTTGGCAAATTCACCTTTATTCTTAAATTCTAGATTTGGCGATTGGCAGTTTTATATCTGGCCACGTCGTTGTGATAAAGACTCGTCCAGTGGCAACCCTCACAGGCTACCTGACTGCCTCACCACCTACTATATCCCTGAAAGACAAGGCCTTCCAGCTCTCAGCATGTATCGAATATAAAGGCTATAAAGTTCCAAGGCATTTCTGTAAGTCATACATGTAATGTGCCTCTTCATAATGGTATAAGTTTATTCAGAAATGCTATGTATAACCAGAAGCTTTCCAATTAAGTCTGTTGAATATGTTACTTATTTCTTTATCAGTTTCATATTATACTTTATAGAAATAAAGATTTTCAATAATAAAACAAATAGGTCAATGAAAAAGCAATAAAGAAAATGACAATAAATATACCTATTGTTAATGAGCCATAAAATACAAAGGTGTTAAAAACAGAAATGCAGTGGTACCTCGGGATATGAACAGCTCAAAACACGAACAATTATGCAAGTGTATTTGTATAAGTGCTTTTATAAGTGTATTTTTGGGGGTCTGAAACATACTAATCGAATTTACATTATTCCTTATGGGAACAAATTCGTTCGGTACTAATCGAATTTACATTGTTCCTTATGGGAACAAATTCGTTTGGTATCAGCACTCGAACAGCCTTCCGGAATGAATTAAGTTCATATCCCAAGGTACCATTGAATCTTGACCACTGCAACCACAATTAGGCAAGTACACACACTTAAAACTGTAATAGTTTACCACAGTGTTAAAATCTGTATGATATACACACTCAATACCTGCAGTGGTCTGCCACAGCCAGGACTTGAGGTTGTCTAATACAACCTGTTAAGACTGTGGTTTTTACACACAAGTGTTTTTATCTTGTTTTCCCTTTCTTTCAGCTTTTATCTTAATGCTTTTTCTGTAGCTAGGATACAGAATTATTCTTAACCCGTAAACGTATATATATGCGTTTTTACCGCTAGTGCCCCAAACGTATATATTTATAAGTTTTATTTTTCCTGCCTTCAAATTTGGCACAATTGGCCTGAGATGCCTTGTCAGCATAGAGTGGGTTCTAACACTCAGTGTGCGTTGTATTAAAAAAATCTGGGACCCCTTAGTGCCTTGTGGGAGCACCAGTTCAAATGAGTGCCAGCTAGAGCAAACAGCGCAGCAAACACCTTGGATTCACTGATGTCATGTAGTATTAACACTCCCATTTTAAGAGGAAAGTGATTTTGACCCTGAGTTTAGTGACTTTGAGGTAGATGTGGCCAAAAGTGGCTGAGGAAATATAAAAAAAAACTCCATAATAACCCATGTGCAATATTTGTGCAACACTTTCAGAAAGTCTTATAACGTATGCCCTAAGTAAAGAGAAACAATTCTGGCTGGCTGGCTGGCTGACTGGCTGATTGGCTGGCTAGCTGGCTGGCCATCTGCATGGCAGCCAGCTGTGTGGCTGGCCGGCTGCTGGCAGCCTGGCTCTATCTCCATTTGTCTGTCTGTATCTATGGCTATCTCTGTCTCTCTGTCTCTATCTGTCTCTGTCTATCCCTGTCTATCTCTGTTTGTCTCTGTCTATCTCTTTCTATCTGCCTGTCTATCTCTGTCTCACAGGTACACATTGACGATTGACGATTGGACAAACACTTTTCTTAACAAAATACTTAGACTATACAACAAACATTGTCCTGTAAAAATGAAACAGATCACGAATAAACAGCTCGGTTGCCCATGGCTAACCAGCAGCATTCTGAAATCCATTGATATGAAACACCAATATGAAAAGCAATATAGACAGGGCTTAATACACAAAGATATTCTTAAACAATATTCATCAGTTCTCACCAAATTAATAAAGAAAGCCAAACAACTGTACTACTCCAGCAGATTCACTGACATAGGAGGAGATATAAAAAAGACCTGGAAAAACACTTTCCCAGATTCTGGGGACCCACAAACTGAAATAAAACCAAGAATATTGTCCTAACCAAACCTAATGAAACACCACTGCATCCCACTAACACAGCTAACAAGATAAACGACTTCTTCTCAAACATAGGATCTGATCTCGCCAGTAAAATCCCATGTACCAACACCCGTGCCGGGGACTACCTAGATGGGAATTTTCCAAATTCCCTCTATCTTGTACCAAGTGAGCCCACGGAAGTCACCGCAATTATAAAGTCACTCAAAAATAACTCAGGGAATCTGTCTCACGTCCCACCAATACTGTATTGTACAAGCGAGCGGCCCATGTCCTTTCACATGCTATTACATTACTTTTTAACAAGTCACTAGAAACTAGCACTTTCCCTACACTAAGGCAGCAAGGGCTACACCAATACATAAAGGTGGTGACCCTACAGATGTAAACAACTATAGGCCAATATCAAACTTACCATTGCTATCCAAAATCTTCGAGAAACTCGTGCACAGGAGACTATATTCATTTTTAACAGCACAAAACATACTCAACCCCTGCCAGTTTGGATTCAGGAAAAATAAAAGCACTAATGATGCAATTGTAAAAATGCTAGATCTGCTTTACACAGCATTGAAAAATAAGGAATATCCGCTAGGAATTTTTATTGACCTAAGAAAAGCATTTGACACAGTAGACCACTGCATCTTACTCCACAGACTTGACCATTATGGTATAAGAGGCCATGCGCTTGCATATTTCAAATCCTACCTTACTAATAGGTATCAGTATGTCACCATTAAAGACACAGCCTCATCAGCATGGCCACTTGATACTGGAGTTCCGTAGGGAAGTGTCCTTGGTCCCCTGCTCTTCCTCATTTACATTAATGATCTTCCAAACGTATCTGGAGTTTATCTGGAGTTTATCTGGAGAGAGTTCCGGGGGTCAACGCCCCCGCGGCCCGGTCTGTGACCAGGCCTCCTTAGATCAGTGTCCTAGGATGCGACCCACACCAGTCGACTAACACCCAGGTACCCATTTTACTGATGGGGAACATAGACAACAGGTGGAAAGAAACACGTCCAATGTTTCTACTCTGGCTGGGAATCGAACCCAGGTCCTCACCGTGTGAAGCGAGAGCGTTAACCACCAGGCCACCAGAGCACCAACACCTGAAACCCATTCTTTTTGCTGATGACACGACTTACGTCATCTCCCACCCTAATCTTCCCACCCTCAACACCATTGTCAACGAGGAGCTGCTCAAAATTCTGACTTGGATGACAGCCTATAAACTTACACTTAACACTGACAAAACCTACTACATTATGTTTGGTAGCAGAGCAGGAGATGCGCAAATTAACTTTAAGATCGACAACACTCTAATTGCCAGACATAATGAGGGCAAATTCCTAGGTCTATACCTCGACAATGACCTAAATTTCAGCACCCATATCCAACACGTAACAAAAAAAGTATCCAAAACGGTGGGGATCCTCTCCAAGATATGATATTACGTGCCGCAAACTGTCCTTCTCACACTATACAATTCACTCATTTATCCATACCTCACCTATGCTATTTGTGCTTGGGGATCAACTGCAGCAACACATCTAAAGCCAATAATAACCCAACAAAAAACCACAATAAGAATAATCACTAAATCCCATCCCTGGCAACACCCCCCCCCCCCACTCTTCATAGATCTAAACTTATTCCCTGTTCAGAACATCCACACTTACTACTGTGCAATCTACATCTATAGGACCTTAAATTCCAATATTAACCTTGACCTCAAATGCTTTCTTGATAGTTGTGACAGGACCCACAGGCATAACACCAGACACAAACATCTCTATGACATTCCCCGTGTCCGACGAAACCTTTACAAAAATTCAGTGTGTGTCAAAGGGCCTAAAATCTGGAACACCTTACCTGAAAACTCTAGAACTGCAGACACATTAATCACTTTCAAAACTACAGTTAGAAAACATCTTATCTCCCTGATACACCCCATCAACTAACTACATGTAAACCACCTGGTGGTTCACACTTTCACTCATTGACTATAAACACAGAAATACGAATCTTAATCTTAAAATAGTGAATCCTAACTAGTCATGAGTTTGCCTATGATACTCCAATATAGACACTATGTATTGTGCCAAAACAAAAGCATTCACATTGCTAAACTCACAAACTATAATGTAGTCACTTAGCCTTAATACCATAATCTGTAATAATTTAAAGTTTAGAATTAATCTAAGTCTGCCCGAAATGCCTAGCCATGCTAGGTGTCCTAGTGGCCCCCTCTGTAATTAGTATTTTAAAACATGTAAACCACACAATATTCAAAATCTGTAAACCCCACATTGTAATCCTTATAGAGAATAAACTTGATTGAGTGATTGATAAATACAAGTATACATAGTGTAAATTACCTAGGATAACCCAAAAAATCCAGACAAAGTGCTATACTCTGCTTGAAGATATGAGTAAATGTGATGACCCAGTCTTGTGGCTCTGTGAGACAGAGAGCTAGACAGATAGACAGAGAGCTAGACAGATAGACAGAGAGCTTGACAGACAAATAGACAGACATGTTTGTGTACCAGCAAAAACAAAGCAGGCCCTAATCTTTTCTTATCAAGTCTTATTACTGCACCCTTGCGAATGCTCATCAAATGTCACCTCTTATCAAATGTTATCTCATCTTATCACGTCACTGTCAGGGGTGGACTTTGTTTTTCATGCTTCAAGGGAACTTATTATTTTATTATTATTACTTATTCTCCTTCTCCTCCTCCTCCTCCTCCTCTTCCTCCTCCTCTTCCTCTTCCTCCTCCTCTTCCTCTTCCTCCTCCTCTTCCTCTTCCTCCTCCTCCTCTTCCTCCTCCTCATCCTCCTCCTCCTCTTCCTCCTCCTCCTCTTCCTCCTCCTCCTCTTCCTCCTCCTCCTCCTCTTCCTCCTCCTCCTCCTCTTCCTCCTCCTCTTCCTCCTCCTCTTCCTCCTCCTCCTTTTCCTCCTCTTCTTCCTCCTCTTCTTCCTCCTCTTCCTCCTCCTCTTCCTCCTCCTCCTCTTCCTCATCCTCCTCTTCCTCCTCCTCCTCTTCTTCCTCCTCTTCCTCCTCCTCCACTTCCTCCTCTTTCGTCGTCGTCATCATCATCATCTACTTCCACATATCCAAAACATTGCTGGGACCTATAAATGCTTTGTATATACACCTACCATCCGACTTACGACCTGCTCGACATACGACGACTCGACTTACGACCGTGTTTTTTATGCCAAATTTCTTGGAAATAAACAAGTGTTTGTGTTGTACACAGTGTTTATCCTAAACCTTACAGTATAAAATACAGTACTAACAGCATAAAAAGTAAAGTAAAACATGAAATACCAAAATAAAACAATAAAATAAAGTCATTACAAAAATATGTTGATATTCAGTAGTAAAGTTCGACTTACGTCCATTTAGACTTACAACCGGTTTCTCGGCACCAAACTCGGTCGTAAGTTGGATGGTTATTCCAAGACAATAGTAAATGACCAAGGCAGATGTAAATGTCCTCCTGTCAATGTGTTTGTGACAGTGTGAGTACAATTTCAGTACCTAATACTAGTATCAGAACAAAGATTAGTTATGAAATGACAAGAGCTACTATAAATTGTAATTATCAGAACATAAAAATTATATAAAATAATATGAAAAAATGGAAAAAAGATATATTAGCAACACTTCTGCAAGCAGCAGTGCTCCATGTTGCCACCAGGTGATCTCCAAGTGCCAACTTTGAGGCCTCATATCTCGGTAAGTACTGACCCTAAATTTTTTTTTTTATCCTATAACACTTAGAAAAAATGTGCTCTTTCTTTCAATAAAAAAAAATGTTTATTTTTCAAAATATTCGGGGCAATGGGGTAGTGAACGTATACATATATGTATACGTTTGGACCGTTTACGGGTTAAAATACAGTATGTATAGGCTTTACTGTTTAAATAAACTTTAAAACATTTTGTAGATAATGCACTTACTTTAATTAGTAAACTTACTTATTGAATACATTTTTATATATGTAAATTACTTTTTTATTTACAGCTATCCAGGGTAACATATCTCTTGATTATGGATTTCTGCCTCCACGAGCTTTCTTCACAGATACCAGTGCCTATACCCAAGTGTTTGATAGCTCCATCACCTATGGACAAGCTGTGTGTAAACAATATGCAGTTACAGTCAAGGTATGTGTCATTGTAGGAAACAAATTGAATAACATAGTCAAGAAATGACATAGGTGTAGAGCAAAATATTTATTGTGGCCACATTTTACACCTATGTAGAGCTTGACATAGAGAAAAATAATGTAACTGTAAGAAGCTAGTTATTCCCTTTTCTTCATTATTGTTGACAGTCTGCCTTTACAACAAGACTGGAGAAGTTTAAATATAAACAGACCATTTTAAGTTTTTAATTCCTCAACAAATGGTGAACACTTTTCAGCAAATGGGTCTATGAAGGATGAGGTGAATCATAGAATTGATGAGGGGGAAAGGGTGAGTGGCATACTTAGGAGTCTGTGGAGACAAAAAAATTTGTCCATGGAAGCAAAGAGGGGAATGTATGAGAGTATAATTATACCAACACTTTTATATGGGTGTGAAGCATGGGTGATGAATGTTGCAGCGAGGAGAAGGCTGGAGGCAGTGGAGATGTCAGGTCTCAGGGCAATGTGTGGTGTGAATATAATGCAGAGAATTCATAGTTTGGAAATTAGGAGGAGGTGTGAGATTACCAAAACTATTATCCAGAGGGCTGAGCAGGGGTTGTTGAGGGGGTTCGGACATGTAGAGAGAATGGAACAAAACAGAATGACTTCAAGAGTGTATAAATCTGTAGTGGAGGGAAGGTGGGGCAGGGGTCGGCCTAGGAAAGGTTGGAGGGAGGGGGGTAAAGGAGGTTTTGTGTGCAAGGGACTTGGACTTCCAGCAAGCATGTGTGAGCATATTTGATAGGAGTGAATGGAGATAAATTGTTTTTAATACTTGATGTGCTGTTGGAGTATGAGCAAAGTAACATTTATGAAGGGATTCAGGGAAACTGGCAGGCCAGACTAGAGTCCTGGAGATGGGAAGTACAGTGTCTGCACTCTGAAGGAGGGGTGTTAATGTTGCAGTTTTATAACTAGTGTAAAGCACTCCTCTGGCAAGACAGTGATGGAGTGGATGATGGTGAAAGTTTTTCTCTTTCTGGCCACCCTGCCTTGGTGGGAATCGGCTGATGTATTAATAAAAATAATAATAAATAAATACTTTATTCTGTTCTATTTACAACTGTTTTGAGAAGTACTATACAGTTGACCCTTGGACAACATGGGGGTTAGGGGTGTTTACACCCCAACCCCCTCCTGTGCAGTTGAAAATCCATGTATAACTTTTCACTCCCCAACAACTCAACTGCTAAGGGCCTACTGTTGACTGGAAGCCTTGCCAATAACATAAGCAGTTGATTAACACATATTTTGTTTGTTATATGTATTATATACTATATTTTTACAATAAAGCAAACTAGAGAAGAGAAAATATTAAGAAAATCATAAGGAAGAGAAAATACATTTACAGTACTGTACTGTATTTATTGATACCATAGATTTGCATCGTCTGTTTACAAGATGAATTGTCTGCCAATACCTACATCATTATTGTCTTATATGATGGAGTGTGAGAAAAGTAACATTTATGAAGGGATTCAGGGAAACCAGCAGGCCGGACTTGAGTCCTGGAGTAAGTAAGTAAGTAAGTTTATTCAGGTATGCACAAATACAGTTACATAGAATTATCATGCATAGCAGCATATGTGTAGAGAACCTAGGATAACCCAAAAAAGTCAGACTGAGTGACTTATTTCCATTGGGGTCCTTTTACCTTATTATTATAATATAAAGGTTATAATATTTTCTTATTATTCTATAATGAAGATAACATCTTATTATCATACTAAAAAGACTATCTTCTACAAGAGGGTCATTAAGACTATCTACAATACGAGGGTCATTACTAGGAATAAGGTAAAATTTACACGTATGTTAGCTAAAAAATAGAAAATCATTCCCCTCCCTTTCTGTAGCTACATTCATCAGACACCTTTTGGCACTCTTCTTGAACTGGTTCATGCTATGACTGGCTTTGACATGTGCGGGTAGTCTGTTCCATTCCTTTATTGCTGTACAATAAAAGGTGTTTGATGCCTGGCCAATGACTGTGAGTACTACAAAGTTGTGCTCTCTCCCCCTAGTACTATGATTGCTTTGGTTTCCAACCTTGACAAAATTGACAGCAAGATATTCTGGACACTGTTTGTGAGCAATTTTATAAACATGATTTAGCTTCAGTTGTTTTACTCTGTCTTCAACATTCAGCATATCCAACTGCTGTAATTCATCCTGGCCTACATGTTCTCTTGGTCCCAGCCCCAGGATGAATCTTACGATTTTGTTCTGGGTGATTTGTAGTCTATCTTTCAGTTTTTTTTGTCAAGGCAGAGTACCATGAAGAGCATGTGTAATCCATATGGCATTGTATAAGGGCTAGACATAGGGTCCTGCGAGCCTCAGAGGGTAGACACTGTGCTTGTCTATACAGGAACTTCAGTCTGGTATTCGCTTTCTTTACTACACTGTTCCGTATCAATTCTCCTGACATGCATGGGTCAAAGGGGATTCCCAGATATTTTACTGATGAAACCAAAGTGATGGGCTCCCCATTACACTGGACATTAAAATTATTTACCCTTCTCAGTTTATGTTTCATGCCAAAGAGAATGGCTTCAGTTTTCCCGAGGTGTAATGATAGTTTGTTGTCTACTAACCATTTGCTGCAGGACTCCAGTTCCAGTGGAGATGGGAAGTACAGCGTTTACACTCTGAAGGAGGGCTGTTAATGTTGCAGTTTTATAACTGTAGAGTAAAGCACCCCTCTGGCAAGACAGTGATGGAGTGAATGATAAAAGTTTTTCTTTTTCAGGCCACCCTGCCTTGGTGGGAATTGGCCGATGTGTTAATAAAATAAAAAAAATGATTAAAAAACATATTATACATGTTATACATATTACTAACACTAAACATCAAAATTTAAAAGATAATGTGTAAAACATTGTAGATGTTATACATATTACTAACACTAGACGTCAAAATTTAAAAGATACAGTGGAACCCTGAATATTGGCTATAATCCGTTCCAGAAGGTTGGCCTAAATTCGAAGCAATATTTCCCCTAAGAATTAATGTAAATACAATTAATCCGTTCCAGACACCCAAAAATAATAAAAAAAAATAATTTTGTAAAGTTTAACATACGCAAAACAATTAACATTTAAATTATTATTACATACCTGTATTGAAGACTCTTGTTGGCATATGGAAGACAGGGAGGAGGGGAGAGGGAGGAGGAAAGGTTATTGTTTAGAAGGGGAATCCCCCTCCAGTATCAAGTCCCTCTCTGGGGTTACTTCCCTTCTTTGTCTTTTAATGGTACTAGGACCAGCTTGAGAGTCATTGGACCCCTGTCACACAAAAAAACTGTCCAGAGAGGTTTGTTTCTGGCACCTTCTTAAGATTTGCCTGAAGTGGGCCAATATGCATTCATAACACCTAACTTTTTCTTAACTTTTTTGGTTGCAAATCTCAAAAAAAATTTCCAATACAGTGGACCATTGGTTTTTGTGTTTAATCCGTTTCAGAACAATCGGCCAAAACTGAAATCAGTTAAAGCCGAAACCATTTTCCCCATAAGAAATAATGTAAATGGAATTAATCCGTTCCAGACACCCAGAAGTATCTACAATTTTTTTTTTTTTTTTTTACCTTCAAGATAGATTTACTTGCACAAAAGAATGAACATTACACATGACACTTACCTTTATTGAAGGCTGTTGTTGTTGGAAGGAAGACAGGGAAGATGGGAGAGGGAAGAGAGTTTATGCTTTAGAAGGGGAATACCCCTCCATAAGGGCTGTAGGTACCTAGTCCTTATCTAGGGTCACTGCCCTCCTTTGTTTTTTAATGCCACTAGGACCAGCTTGAGAGTCACTGGACCACTGTTGCACAAAATATCTGTCCAGATGGGTCTGTTTCTGGCATCTCTTTAAAATTTCCCTAAAATGGGACATGGCATTGTCATTGTAAAAGTCGCCAGCATGGATTGCAATAGCTTTCTCAGGGTGATGTTGCTCCACAAATGACTGCGCTCTAGTCCATATTGCACAAATCTTAATCTCTGAAGAAGGCACCTGCTTCCATCTCTCTTCCTCCTCCTCTGCATCAATTTCCTGTGCTGTGATCTGTTGCTGTTGCAGATGAAGCTCTTTCAGCTCATCAGTGGTTAGCTCTTAATTGTGGTCATTCACCACCAACTCTTCCACATCCTCGCCACTCACATGGAATTCCCCAATGCCACAGTTGATTGCACAATTGATTTCTTTTTTCAGTTCTACAGTGTTCCTCACTTTCTTTAACAAAGCACTGGTACTACGAGATTTCTTTGGGGCCATGGTCGCTTATTTAGCAGTCACATACAAACAAGTGGCAAAAACAATGGATTATTACGAAACGTTTCATATGACCTGGCAGGATATGCTCACTTGCCGAGAAACAATGCTACACTGGCTGAGAATGCATGTGGGAGGCGGCTTTGTCTGCACGCTGGGCACTGGACAGGTTCTGTACAGTCAATGAAAATGGAGGTAATCAACAAAAATGGAACCAAAAAATCGATGAAAAATGTCGGCCAAAACCGAAATTAGTGATAACGGAGATCGACGAAAACGGAAGATCCATTGTATATTTAGTGAAAAAAAATCTTCATACAAGTGGACTCTCTCAGTTCAAACCAGTGTTATTCAGGGGTCAACTATATATTATTTTTGTCTTCTTTAACTTTCATTTGACTGACATACAAATACATACTGACCCATATACAGTATCATAAACACCAAAGGTGTTAGATAAGAGTGAGTGGAGATGCATGGTTTTTGGGACATGACAGTCTGGTGGAGTGTGAGCAGGGTAATAATTTATGAAGGAATTCAGGGAAACTGGTTAGCTGGAAATGAGTCCTGGAGGTGCGAGTACAATGCCTGGACTTTAACCCTTTCAGGGTCCGTCCCGTAGATCTACGGCTTTACGTTCAGGGTCCAAACCGTAGATCTACGCCATGAGCTCAGCTCACTCTGATAAACTGTGAGTGGTACATTTGGGCCTAGATATGAGAGAATACATCTATGTGGTATGTGTGCACCACATAAAACAGATCCTGCAGCACACTGTGTATAATGAGAGAAAAAAAATGAAATCATGATTTTTCGATTAAAATAGCAACTTTGCAGTGTTTTTTCGTATGTTTTTTATAGTTGTATTTGCGATTTCTTGGTCTCATTTGATAGAATGGAAGACATATTACAGAAATAGAGATGATTTTGATTGGTTTTAGCACTGGAAATGGCTTGAAACTGAGCTCAAAGTAGCAGAAATGTTAAATTTTTGCCGATATTCAAGAGTAAACAAACGACCTCACACGTCTAATACACGTCAGCTGGTGGGTCTAATATACATTCACAAATATGGTGATGATATTTATACAATTATTACAGTATTGCATAACAGTAAATCTTCTATTTTTTGGTGTGAATAAAAATTCATTATGTGAATAAAAAATCAAAATGGAATTTATTTGTAAAGCCTCAAAACATAACTAATGAATAGAGGAAATGTTAGTTTAGTGCCAGGAATGCCTACATTGTTCATTCTGGACCCTATTTTGAAATTGGAATATTTTGAACTTTGTGTTAAATTGGCCAAATTAACAATTTCCGATCACTTTATTTTGTAGTTGAAACAGTTGACTTGACGATTTCTTGTGCTCAATCGATAGAATAGAAGTAATACTAGTGAAATAGCTAAGAATTTGGTTGATTGGAATAATGCAATTGGCCTAAAATGGGAGTCAAAGTCGGCAAAATCGCCGATTCGTAAATATCGCTGACACATCAAAATTCGCGAGAGCATAATTTCGTTAATTTTCCACCAAATTTCGTACTTTTTGTTTTATTACCTTCACAAAAAGATTCTCTACGATTTCATAAGAAAAAATAAAAATTTTTTTTTTTTAAATTCTTGGACACTGGTGCGTGACTCCAGATTTGGGCCTTGGACCCTGAAAGGGTTAAAGGAGGGGTGGTTTGGGATATTGGCTGTTTGGAGTGACATCTAAACTTGTATCTAGGTGCCTCTGCGAAGACAGCAGTTATGTGTTAAAAAAAAATCCTCATGTTATATGATGGCCTTATATATGATGTGCAGTTACAGCTGAAATGGGAAGAATTTTATGTACGTTTTTTCTGTTTCTAGGAAGATAAAATAGATGGACGTGAGCCCCTGTTGCTGAAGATGGAATATCAGCTGCCTGAGTTACAAGGAATGCCAATAATTTGTGAGTAGACAAATGGAGAGTGAGAGCTTCATGTGGTGTAATTGATGTTATATGGTCATCCACACACACACACCTAGAGTATACCTGGAGAGGGTTTTGGGGGTCAGTGCCCCTGTGCCCCAGTCTGTGACCAGGCCTCGTGGTGCACCAGGGTCTGATCAACCAGGCTGTTACTGTTGGCTGCACGTAAACAGACGTATGAACCACAGCCCTGCTAGTCAGGTACTGACTTTAGGTGCCTGTCCAGTGTCTTCGTGAAGACAGCCAGGGGTCTATTGGTAATCCCCCTTATGTATGCTAGGAGGCAGTTCAATATTCTTGGTCCCCTGACACTTATGGTGTTTGTCTATCTTAGTGTACTCGTGGCTTTCCTGCTTTTCATTGGGAGGATGTTGCATTGCCTGCTGAGCCTTTTGCTTTCAGTGAGAGTGATTTTCGTGTGCAAATTTGGTACTAATCCCTTTAGAATTTTCCAAGTATATATTATCATGTATCTGTCTCTTGCCTGCATCCAGGAAATATAAGCCAAGGAACTTCAACCATTCCCAGTAATTTAGGTGTTTTATTGTACTTGTGTGTACCTTGAAGGTTCTCTGTATCTTCTCTTTGAAAGTGAGATCCTCTAACATTATCAGCCCTAGGTCCTTCATATTAGTTTTCCACTCTGTTGTGTGATTGGAATTTATTTTATACACCGATATATTTTTAATTTCTTCAAGTTTTTCCATATCTGGATACTAATTGAAATTTCTCTTCAGTGAACTTCATATTGTTTTCTGCGGCCCATTTAAAGATTTGGTTGATGTCTTGCCATGTCTTTGATGGAGGACACTCATGCAAATTTGTGTGTCATCTGCAAAGGAAGGCATGGTGCTGTGGCTTACATCTCTGTCTGTGTCAGATATGAGGATAAGGAACTGGATGGGGGCGAGTACTGTGCCTTGTGGAACAGAGCTTTTCACTGTAACTACCTTAGACTTTACTCTGTTTACTATTACTCTTTGTGTTCTATTTGTTAGGAAGTTATAGATCCAACTGCTAACTTTTCTTTTTATTTCTTTATCATGCATTTTGTGCACTATTACACCATGGTTGCACTTGTCGAAGGCTTTCGCAAAGTATTTGTATACTAATCTGCATTTTGTCTGTCCTCTAAAGTATCCAGGACCTTGTCATAGGGACAGAAAGGAGTGGCCTGCTCTGAACCTATGTTGCCATGGATTGTGTAACTGATGGGTATCTACATGGGTGGCAGTCTTGCTTCTTAGAACCCTCTCAAAGATTTTTATGATGTGGGACGTTAGTGCTATCAGTCTGTAATTCTTCGCTATTGCTTTACTGCCCCCTTTGTAGAATGGAGCTATGTCAGTTGTTTTTAGTGACTGTGGGATGACCCCCTGTGTCCATGGTCCCTCTCCATAGAATGCTAAAGGCACATGATAGGGGCTTCTTGAAGTTCTTGATGAACACAGAGTTCCACAAGTCTGGGCCTGGGACTTAGTGCACGGGCATGTCATTTATTGCCTTTTGGAAGTCATGTGGTGTTAGAATAATATTAGAGATGTTTGAGTAACCATTCATTATGTCATCAACTCTTAGTCTGGTTAGCGGCTCACTGAACACTGAGTCATACTGGAACTTTAGTAATTCACTCATTTCCTTTCTGTCATCTGTTAGTCCCATCTCGTCTAAGCAAGGGTTCAATACTGGATATTGTTTTTGCCTAAGATTTGGAATAAGAAAAGAAATATTTTGAGTTTCTTTCACTTTCATTTATGGCTTTTTGTTCTCGAGTTCTTGTCTCTTGTAAGATTCTCTAAGCTTAAGTTCGATATTTGCTATTTCTCTGGCCACTGCTTCTCTTCGTATATCAGATATACTTGCCCCTTTCAGCAGCTCTGTGATTCCTCTCCTTTGCCTGTATAGGGAGCATCTCTATCTTTTTAGTTTACATCATCTCTTTTTTTTTTCTTAAAGGAATATGCCTTGAGCATATGTCAAGTGCCAGAGTTAATTCTTTCTAGGCAGCGGTTTGGGTCTATGTTGTTTAGGATATCTTCCCAGCTTGTTTCATTTATTACATGGTTGACTACCTCACTGTATGCTTTAATTATTGAAGTTGAATTTGAAGGCACCCTCATGACCGATCACATCTTGCTGGTCTGGGGCCCTCCTCATATATGTCTGTACCTCCATTATGTTGTGATCTGAGTGTATTGTCTTTTGTACAATTATATTTCATATCAATTCATCATTGTTAGTGAAGATGAGGTCCAGTCTTATTGGCTCTTTTATTTGCTGGTTTAAGGTGAATTTGGTGCAGAGATTTAATAGCTCGTGTGTGTGAATTTTCATCTGAGCTGCCTTCTGGGGTTATCTCTGCTAAAACATTATTTGCTACAGTCCTCCATTTTAGGTGTCTTAAGTTGAAATCCCTCAGCAGCAAGATGTATGGGGCAGAAGCTGGAAGATTTTCCACACTAGTCGATTTTCAAAAGCTGTTCCTGGAATTGTTGGGAAGTTGCATCCAGAGGCTTGTATACAACTCACAATGACAAGGTTTTGGTTCTCGATCTTTACTGCCAAAACTCTGACTACATCATTCGAGGTGTTTAGCAGTTCTGAGCATAGGAGTGACTCTGTGATGTACATGCCAATGCCTCCCCCTTTTTGCCTGTTCGCTCTGTCGCATCTGTTTAAGTTATATCCTAAGAACCGTATTTCGTTGTCAGAGTGATCCTTTATGGAGGGTCTTTGTGAAAGCCGCAAACATTGCATTTCACTCTTTGAGCAGCCCACTGATGAAAAGTATTTTGTTGTTCATTGCTGGCTTTAGACCCTGTATATTTGCAAAGATGAACACACACACATTGTAAGAAACTCATATCCTATAATGGCAAACTTCAAAACAGCTTTTAGATGAAAAATTACAAATTGTAGAGATTTTTTTTTTTAACAAGTCAGCCATCTCCCACCCAGGCAGGGTGACCCAAAAAGAAAGAAAATCCCCAAAAAGAAAATATTTTCATCATTATTCAACACTTTCACCTCACTCACACATAATCACTGTAGAGATGGCCTCTATAAAACAATGCTCAGTACAGTGCTGAGAAATGTCCATCAGGCATGCATAGTTAAAAATTCTTCTGTATAACCACCAAATGTGAATAGATTTCGATGGAGTTTGTAACATGCTGTTTTGTAATTTGTATAAATTTATGTAATGAATTGCAATCATTTTATGTAATGAATTGAAATCAAAGAAACGTGTGATCAAGTGTACCTTGAGTTATTGCCATGGTCTTGTATGTGTTAATGTGATTCAAAACAGTTATTGTTGTAGTAGTGTGGTGTTGGCATAAAAAAAATACTTGTTGATAAAATTGAAAAAGTCCGAAGATATGCTGGAACATGGCTCCCAGAGTTAAAAAATGTGAGTTGCAAAGAACCTTTGATAACAGAAAAGTGGTAGGTATATGTGGAACCTTTATTGACAATATTTTGCCCATATATTATTCACATTACATAGTGTGAAATTACATAAGCATCAACTTCAGGAACCATATTATTATTATAATCAAAAAGAAGCGCTAAGCCACAAGGGCTATACAGCGCTGCAGGGCAGGAAGGAAGCGAGGGCATCAGGTGGCAAAAGGGAGGTGGATGAGTAATAGGTTACGGATAACAGCGGAGCAGTGGATGGTGAAAGGGTAAAGGGCAGCTAGAAAGGGCTGAGGGGAGTGTGTAAGGTATCATCATCAGAGTTTGTGGAGTAAATCAGTCGTTGTCAAGAAGTCAATGAGAGAGTCAGGATTAAAGGAGGGTCCATCAGCAAGAAGGGAAGGTAAAGAGAGAGTAGTAGAACGAAGACGGCGTTGGAGGTAAATTCTGCGTGCTCGTTGATAGAGAGGGCAGTCTAACAGAATGTGGCTAATCGATACTGGAACTTGACACTGCTCACAGAGAGGTACAGGGTGCCTCTCCATGAGATACCCGTGAGTAAGACGAGTGTGGCCAATGCGAAGACGGGAGAGAGTGGTCTCCCAACCACGGCACTGATGACAAGAAGACGGCCAGTAACCTATGCTCGGTTTAATAGAATGAAGTTTGTTACCAAGCAGAGTTGACCAACGTTGTTGCCAACGGGCGTGAAGGTGGGCAGCTATTGTAGCAAAATAGTCCAGAAATGGAACACCTCTATAGGAAATTGGTAGGTCATGTACTGCTGACTGCGCAGCAGTGTCTGCCTGTTCATTGCCCTGTACGTCGACATGACCAGGGACCCAACAAAAAATAATATCTTTATGCTTCGTAGAGATACGGCGTAGCCAAAGTTGGATACGGAGAACTAGGGGGTGAGATGTATCAAATTTTCGTATAGCCTGTAGAGCACTAAGGGAGTCTGAGACTACCACAAATGATGACACAGGTATAACGAGCTTGTTTGGTAGCTGTAGAGCGGTGTTAATGATATACGTCTTCGGAGGCTTCTTACTTTATTGATAACTAGTGTTGGGTTACACAGGCTTGTGTGTTTGTGCCCATGGCCCGGGCAGGGCCATGCCCACGAGAGAGAGCTGGGAGGCCTTGTGTCTTGATGCCAGGCCGCTGTGTGAGTGAGCGCGAGGCAAGTCTGGGCATACTGAAGTGGCAAGGCCTATAGGTGGCAGCACTTGAGTGGCGCGAAATATGAACTAAGCTGGCAGACAGCATGGGCTGTCTGTGCAGACAGTACAGGCTGTCTACATACGCTCGGCCACCTACCGCGCGTCGTCCCGACGCGACAATACTGGTAGTAAAAGAAACTCGGTCTCTCTCTCGTAGGAACAGGGCACAGAACACAAAATAAAAACATATATATACATATGGACATGGAAAAAAAAACTTCCTACAGGGAGGGAAGAAAAAAACATGTGGGGTGTGCTAAACATCGTGGTCATAGGCAATGAGCGTCGATGGGCATCACTGCACGCCTTCCTGCGTCTGGACAGATACTGCAACACGGGAGACATCGCTGCGGCTGAGCTGTGACGTAACAGGGTACGGTCTCCTCTGGTGAAGCAGTCATCGTAGGAGTCGCTGCAGGTTTTCACTCAACCTGGGGCACGACATGCTGGTGCCCTCGAGTGAGGCGTCGACAAAACTCGGCAACTGGGCAGGACTTCTGGCAAGCGACTCAGGACACTCCTCGACTGGTACTGTCGCTGGGCTGTCACTGCCGGCGAGCGTAGAGAGAGTCGTGGCAGAGACGACTGGGCGAAACATCTGGGAGTCGTAACATCATACACCAGACTGCAGTGAGAGAGCTAGCAGTCAAAGTGACGACATCTTTGTGCAGGCTGCTCACTGAAGCTTGTGACACGAGGCTGACAGTGCCTGCCGACAGGCCTGGCTGCGGCTTGACGAGTATCATCTCTCGACAGTTGGAGTTATAGCAGAGGTTAGCCTAAGCGTCCCCAGACTTGTTTCTCTACATATAACTGCACTCTGAAGGTCTGGAGGTGAAGTGAAACAAATCTCGATGGGAATCGTAGCAGGTACGATTCTACAGAACATCACGAGCGACGAGCATAAAAGCTTTCTGTACAAGAGGGCTCGGTCACTCGGGCTGTCTGATAGCTGTCAAACACACTGGTCACAAGGGTGACTTAACACAGTGGTGTTACTCAGGTCTGGCTGGCTCAGACCTCACTGGACACACGGAAACTTTACAAACACACCTCTGTACATACGGTACAACATGGCTTAAACTAGCAAAAGATGCTTTTCTGTGCATAAAACTGACTCTAAGACATACTAAAATGTGAGAACACTGACTGAGAGGAATTAATTAACACACGACATATATCTTCTCTCAATCTTCTCGACAGTACTAAAATAATTACTAGAAACACTCGATGGTGACATCATGTGATGTTAGGCGTGATGACGCGAGGTGACGTCAGGCACACATCTCGAGGTGACGTCAGCAGACATCGTGAGGTGACGTCAGCAGACATCGTGAGGTGACGTCAGCAGACATCTCGAGGTGACGTCAGGCAGACATCGTGAGGTGACGTCAGCAGACATCGTGACGTCATGAAGTCGGGCAGCATCGTGGGTGACGTCGATGTGATGCGGGCAGCAGACCACAGCATGAGGCCTGGGGCATCTGGTAACTCACGTGGCTTTGTAGGTCTACGTGACATCGCCCACACCCACGTGACGTCGTGATCCACGTAGCTTCGAGTGGCCTCGGGCACTCGGATACACAGCACTGGCAATGAATTCATACGAAAAACAGCAGAAAACACAGCAGAGGGAGTGGGCAGTGGTGAGTGTATGGTAGTGTGGTGGCGAGGAGCGTGCGTGAGTGTATGGCAGGGCGGGCATCTGGCCATTCCTCCTCCTCCTCCTCCTCCACCCACAAACACGTGGAGAAGCTCACACTGGACGCAGAAATCACCACAAAACTCACCTCTGGCTTGCTGAAACAGCTGTGCTGAGCTGAACAACAACAGCATACAAGTGACGCTGAACACGTGACTTGAGAAACAGCGTGGGACACTGTAGCGTGGGGTCACTGTGACGCCACTCACAATTCTCGAAGACTTTCGACAAATTTCGGCTGGATCCTGCTAGTACCTGTGTCTGGATGCTCAAACGTGCAGACACGACATCAGGATAACTCATTGAGAGAAGGATGCTTTTTGTGTAGGGTGATGAAGTGAAGATGACTTCATACCTCTTCCTTCCTCGCGGGGCAAACACAACTGCTGCAGAGCACCGCTGTCACCATTTATAATGGGGTTGTTTGGTAAGTGCTGCAAGCGGGTGTGAATGATACGTCTTCTTCGGAGGCTTCTTCGTTTATTGTTAAGTCGTTTTGGGTTACACAGGCTTGTGTGTTTGTGCCCATGGCCCGGGCAGGGCCATGCCCACGAGAGAGAGCTGGGAGGCCTTGTGTCTTGATGCCAGGCCGCTGTGTGAGTGAGCGCGAGGCAAGTCTGGGCATACTGAAGTGGCAAGGCCTATAGGTGGCAGCACTTGAGTGGCGCGAAATATGAACTAAGCTGGCAGACAGCATGGGCTGTCTGTACAGACAGTACAGGCTGTCTACACAGGCATAGATGCGATACGAATAAGTGCTGCAAGAATGGCATACAGTTCAGCAGTAAAAATGCTAGCCGAAGATAGTAAATGCCCCTGCACGACGCTGTCCGGAAACACTGCTGCGAATCCGACGCCGTCTGAAGACTTAGAGCCATCTGTGTACACAGCGGTGGCATGAGAATGGGAGTGGAAGTGATCAAGAAAAAGAGAGCGGGAAGCCACCGTAGGCAGTTGAGCTTTTGAGCAAGGGAGTGAGAAAGAACAGACCCGAACAGCTGGAACTTCCCAGGGGGGTAGGGAAAAGTGAGATGCTACATGAACATATAAAGGTGGTAACTGAAGGGAAGACAAGAGTGAATGTAGGTGAAGAGAAAAGGGACGGAGCAAACAGGGGCGGCGAACGAATAAAGAATGTCTACTAATATCGGTGACCATTCTATAAATGGAAGGATTGTGGAGATCGTGAGAGCGTACATAGTAGCGAAGGCAATGGGCATCACGGTGATCAGACAAGGATGGAACATTCGCTTCTGCATAGAGGCTCTCAACAGGGGAAGAGCGAAAAGCACCAAGGCACAAATGTAATCCTTGGTGATAGATAGAGTTAAGGCTAGAGAGAGTAGCAGGAGAGGCCGCGGAATAAATCTGGTCACCATAATCGAGTTTCGATAAAACGAGGGCTGAATGTAGGCGAAGCAGAGTTCGACGATCAGCTCCCCAGGAAAGATGAGCAAGGGTTTTAAGAAGGTTTAGCCGGCTGTGACAAGTTGCCTTCAGAGAGGTAATGTGAGGTTTCCGGGATAACCTACGGTCAAAGAGAAGGCCTAGAAACCTGACTGTATCACGTTCGGGGATACGGGAGCCATAGAGATACAAAGGATGATCGGAGATAACAGAGCGTCTAGTTAAAGTAATTTGGTGAGTTTTGGTACTTGAAAATTTAAACCCAAGCGTGGTGGCCCAAGTGGAAACACGGTCGACCGCATGCTGGAGAGAAACTGCAATAAGATGACAGTCAGCGCCTGCACAAGCAATAGTGAAGTCATCAACATAGAGTGATGACCAAATATTGGGTGGAAGAACAGAGGCCAAATCATTTATAGCAAGGAGAAAAAGTGTTGTGCTTAGAACACATCCCTGAGGGACACCTTCAGCTTGGACGAAGTCCGGGGAAAGAACATTATTGACTCGAACACGGAAATGTCTGTCAGTTAAAAAGTTCTTAAGGAAGGATGGTAGATTGCCTCGGAGGCCTAAGGAATGGGCCTGGGCCAAAATATTATACCTCCAAGTTGTGTCATATGCCTTCTCAAGGTCAAAAAATATGGCAATAACTGAGTGATCATTCGCAAAGGCATTACGAACATACGTATCCAAGCGTAGTAAGGGGGTCTATGGTAGAACGACCCTTATGAAAGCCATATTGACTAGCGGAGAGACTGTTGTGTGTCTCTAAATACCACATTAAACATCGATTTACGAGACGTTCCATCACTTTGCAAACTGCACTAGTAAGAGCGATGGGACGATAGTGGGAGGCATCATGTCCTGTAGTACCCGGTTTGCGGAAAGGGAGAACAATGGCAGATTTCCACAGCTGGGGAAGAACTCCTTGTGCCCAAATAAGATTGAAGAGGTGTAAGAGGACTACAAGGGCTGACCGATGTAAATGTTGTAACATACGAATATGAATGTCGTCAGGCCCAGCTGCCGATGATCGGCAAGCTGAGAGCATTGCCTCTAGTTCTTGAAGTGTAAAAGGCACATTATACTGTTCTTCTCTGAGAGAAGAAAAGTCCAAGGGTACTAACTCTCTGGCAGACTTTGAGGAAAGAAACGAGGGGCATAGATGGAGCCCTCGGGAAATACGGACCAGATGTGTGCCAAGTTCAATGGCAACTTCGAGAGGGTTTGCTACATCAACACCAGCGACCCGTAGAACAGGAGCCGGGTCAGGAGAGTATTTAGCACTCAATTTCCTCACTTTTTTCCAGACTGCACTCATAGAAGAAGCAGAGGTGATGGTGGAAACAGTCTCGCCAACAAGTGCGTTTAGCTTCACGGATGACACGGCGAGCGATCGCACGCTTCTGCTTAAAATCAAGAAGTCTCTCAGCGGTTCTATTGTACCGGTACGTGCCCCATGCAGCGCGTTTCAAACATACTGCACGAGCACAAGCAGGAGACCACCAAGGCACGCACTTCTGAGAATGCCTGCCTGAGGTTTGGGGTATAGAATGAGAAGCTGCGGTATAAACTGACGTCGAGAAGAGGTGTAGGAGCTCATCAATGGAGGATGAAGAAGGAACCTCACTAAAAGCAGTGAGGTGTGAGTAAAGATCCCAATTTGCCTGATCAGATTGCCAGCGAGGGCTACGGAAAGGTGGTGAATAGGAAGGAGAAGTAAGAATAATTGGAAAATGATCGCTGTCATGTAAGTCCGGTAGAACAGACCAGGTGAAGTCTAGTGCAGTGGAGGAAGAGCAGACTGATAGATCGATGCAAGAGAGAGTATGAGTACGAGGATCAAAATGGGTGGGAGTACCCGTATTTAAAACATGGAGGGGATGAGAGGCGAGAAAAGCCTCCAACTGGATGCCACGTGAGTCACAATGAGACCCCCCCCCCCCAGAGGAAATGGTGGGCATTAAAATCACCAAGTAACAGAAGTGGTGGTGGTAAGGATGAAACAAGAAAGGCAAAGTCTGGGATAGAAAATGCTCGAGAAGGAGAGAGATATAAAGAACATATTGTAAACCACTTATTCAAGTGGATATGGGCTGCAGTGTAATGCAGCGAGGTATGGACAGATAGTTTACAGTACGGAATATCATTGTGTAGAAGAAGGGCACTTTCATTAAAGGTCCCATCTGAGAAAGGATCCGAAGAATACAATAAATTATAGCCTGAGATAGGTTGGAAAACAGCCGAGTGTAATTTTGGTTCTTGTAAGCAAGCACCAACAGGGGAAAACCTGGAAAGCAACATCTGAAGCTCACCCCGATTACCCCTGAGGCCGCGGATATTCCACTGTAAATAGGCCATGATTGGCGATGAAGAAAATACCAGGAATCCGTAGGGAAAGGCACCTACGGACTAGAGGGGTTAGAAAAGTCAACGTGTGGTGGCATTGGAAGACGTTCAAGCAGCGAAGGAACGGAGCGTTGCGAAGAATGGGGTTGTGAAGATGGAGGAACAGGAAGTGAATCAGTGTCCATTGAAGGTTTAGTCTCTGCAATATATTCTGAAATGGCTTCAAGTGTTTCTGAATTCAAAGATGGATGGGAGACCATATTGGAGATAGAAGGAGGAGGGTGAGTAAAGATTGGGACAGTAATGGACTGTACCAAAGTAGAGGGGGAGGGAAGAGTGTAAGGGACTGGAGATGAAGTGTGGGGGGGGGGGGGGGACAGAAGAGGCAGAAACCTGGGAGGTGGCAGAAGAGGGAGAAACTTGGGAGGGGACGGGGGTGGAAGGCATAGTACGAGGAGGAGGGTGAATCTCCACACTTGTAATAGAGCCAGAGAGAGGGGAAGAACTAGGTACAGAGACTGGAAAGGTAAAGTGTGGAGGTGTAAGAAGGGAAGGAAGGGGCAAAGAAGATTTGAGCAATGTGGATTTTTTGGACTTCTGAGAAGTAGAGGGGCGATTGGTATTAGGTGTCGTACGAGGTCTTGTCGATACTGGGGCTTGTGAGGAAGGACCCGAAGATGTGAGAACAGACTGAGTTGTAGTCGGGACGTCAGAGCCAAGGACAGCAAAAGGATTAGATGCCGGAGTGGCTATGGGAGGGGTAACAACAGAGGAGGCTGCAGAAGATGGGACCCCAGAAGTGGGGGGATGTTTGGAAACACGAGAATAAGAAACACGGGGTAGTCTCCCTTGGAGGCGGAGATGAGTAACTGCCATAGCATAAGGGAGACCTTCTGCCTCTTTGAGGCAACGGATTTCACGTTCATTTAAGTAGACCTGGCAATGGCGGGAGTACGAAGGGTGAGCTTCATTACAATTAAGGCAAGATGGAGGTTGACTGCAAGATGTATTAGAATGGTCGTCGGCACCACAGACTGGGCATTCGGCCATAGATCTGCAATATTTCGCTGGGTGACCAAAATGCCAGCAATTTCTACATTGTTGCGGTGTAGGTATCACTTTTCCAACTTGTCCCGCGACATATACAGAGGACGGGAGTTCTCGGCTGTCAAAAGTTAAACGAGCCACATTGCAAGGGTAACGTCTCCGCCCCCGGGAGGAAGGACATAAGTGTCTACTTTGAGGATTGGGAGATCCTGGAGTTCCAGCTGCTCAAGAATGTCATTGCCACATGACTGGAAATTCTGTTGGACTATGGTATGGGGCAGAATGACAGTACCACTACAAGATTTGAGAGAAAGATGTTTTTCAATAGTGATAGGAGTAGCTATCGATATTCGAAAGGAGAGAAAGATCATGAGCTTGGGTAGCATTCTGGACAGTGACGATGTGCGTACCGCTCTTGAGAGCATGAAATGAAATATCTCTACCAACATGACGCAGGAGCGCTTTGCCAATACTATGGTCAGAAAGGTAGGCAGAAGAAGAAGTCGGTCTTAAAGTAAAGAATTTAGTCCATTGTGTGGTGCGAAACTGAGCGTGGAGAAGAGTGCTTGACGTGTTGGTCTTTTCCGAGTAGAATGGGAAGGTAACGAAGGAGCATCATCAGGAGATTGACGTTGGCGTTTAGGAGTAGGACCGGAGTTGGTCCGACGTGAAATGGGTGGGCGATTCAAAAATTCCCGTACCGTAGAGGGAGAAGCCGGAAGCATAGTCAAAGGAGAGCGGAGTTCAGACAAATCGAAGGAGTCAGTGGAAGCCCCGGTACCTGAAGCGGGTGAGGAAACAGCACCAGCAAGAGGTACAGGGGCATCAGGAGTGTCCGAAGAGTGGTCTAAACACAAGGCAGGGTCAGAATGGGGTGCGGTATCAAGAAGGGGCCCGGGGGTAGTGTTTTCATGGATTGGGTTCTCCATGGTTAGGTTACTCCTTTGCTTTTTGTTTTTAAGAAAAAAAAAGAAAGAAGAAAATAAAATAAAAATAAAAAAATAAAAAAAAAGGGGGGAGTGGGGAGGAATAGTTCCCAGGAGGAATGAAAGGGCCGGAAATCTCCCTCCACGCCCAAGAGGACCTCAGCACCGCTAGTAGCGCAGATGCAGCATGGAACCCGTGCCATACCCTACCCTTCATGCCAGTAAACCAGCAATCCGGGATAGCAACCTCACATCTGCCGAGCTACCTCGGTGGACAAAAGAGAGGGCGGCCGGATATCCGCCACAAAGCATACCTCCTTCGGCCACCACCCCCGGAATCCGAAAGGTGGCTTCCAGAGATACACCCGTCGCCCGAAAGACACCCAAAGCTACTCTGGGATACCGGAGAGGGATCGGGACATCCCCAGGCGATCCAGATTCCACGGCAAACTACGCCACCGCTAAGAACCTCAACGGAATGGGATGGACCCCGGTGTCCTGTCCCCTACCTAGGAACTAGCGCGCCTGTGGGAGAAACCCCAAAGGCCAAAAAGAGGAAGGGCAAAAGGGAGGGGTGGGGAGGAGGAGGAGGAATGGAAAAAGGGGAGGATGGGATAGGGGAGGGGAGAATGGGGGGTAATTAGGTTCGGTCTGAGGAAGAAGACCAACAGGTCTAATTCCTCAGACGAAGAGCCTCTTCACCACGTCAAGGAGCCCCTTTTGAAGAGGTTCAGGAACCATAACCTTCTGTTATGTAAAATTCTACTGTAACTTCATTGCTTATTTTGGTATCCTTACAAGATGTCCATTGCAATTTTTTTTTATATCCTCAGCACAACCCAAGATTGATCCAGACCTATCATCGACCACCACATCCAGAGTAAGCATAGTGACAGGGTGTGAAGTGGATGGAGATGATACGTGTCGAGTAGATATGCATGTATACACAGAGTTCCTAAAGTATAGGTGAGTTATTGTTAAAACTAATAATTTATTTAGCAGTTCACTTGATAAAAATATTAGTGTTGTGACAACAATTTTGTTGCCATAATATGCTAAGCTACACAGTGGCACAATATAAGCGTTTCTATTAAATTGTGGTAAAAACATTTAAAGTCCTCTTTTTTTTTTTTTTTTTTCCTAAAACACTCATTAGACTAGTACAGTATAGTAATTCGCATTTTTATACCTTGATTATGCTTGGTTACCTAAAGAGCATTTATAATGAATACTGTAGTGTTTATAAATAAGATATGAATATCATTTACCCATAGTGTTTGCAGGTTATAAAATAAGAATGAGTTTGTTCCCTGGTTTTTGCCTATGTTTTCCATGGGGAAGTGGAAAAGAATCTTTCCTCTGTAAGCCATGCATGTCGTATGAGGCGACTAAAATGCCGGGAGCAATGGGCTAGTAACCCCTTCTCCTGTAGACATTTACTAAAAAAGAGAAGAAGAAAAACTTTATAAAACTGGGATGCTTGAATGTGCGTGGATGTAGTGCGGATGACAAGAAACAGATGATTGCTGATGTTATGAATGAAAAGAAGTTGGATGTCCTGGCCCTAAGCGAAACAAAGCTGAAGGGGGTAGGGGAGTTTCGGTGAGGGGAAATATATGGGATTAAATCTGGAGTATCTGAAAGAGTTAGAGCAAAGGAAGGGGTAGCAGTAATGTTGAAGGATCAGTTATGGAGGGAGAAAAGAGAATATGAATGTGTAAATTCAAGAATTATGTGGATTAAAGTAAAGGTTGGATGCGAAAAGTGGGTCATAATACGCGTGTATGCACCTGGAGAAGAGAGGAATGCAGAGGAGAGAGAGAGATTTTGGGAGATGTTAAGTGAATGTATAGGAGCCTTTGAACCAAGTGAGAGAGTAATTGTGGTAGGGGACCTGAATGCTAAAGTAGGAGAAACTTTTAGAGAGGGTGTGGTAGGTAAGTTTGGGGTGCCAGGTGTAAATGATAATGGGAGCCCTTTGATTGAACTTTGTATAGAAAGGGGTTTAGTTATAGGTAATACACATTTTAAGAAAAAGAGGATAAATAAGTATACAAGATATGATGTAGGGCAAAATGACAGTAGTTTGTTGGATTATGTATTGGTAGATAAAAAACTGTTGAGTAGACTTCAGGATGTACATGTTTATAGAGGGGCCACAGATATATCAGATCACTTTCTAGTTGTAGCTACACTGAGAGTAAAAGGTAGATGGGATACAAGGAGAATAGAAGCATCAGGGAAGAGAGAGGTGAAGGTTTATAAACTAAAAGAGGAGGCAGTTAGGGTAAGATATAAACAGCTATTGGAGGATAGATGGGCTAATGAGAGCATAGGCAATGGGGTCGAAGAGGTATGGGGTAGGTTTAAAAATGTAGTGTTAGAGTGTTCAGCAGAAGTTTGTGGTTTCAGGAAAGTGGGTGCGGGAGGGAAGAGGAGCGATTGGTGGAATGATGATGTATAAAGAGAGTAGTAAGGGAGAAAAGGTTAGCATATGAGAAGTTTTTACAAAGTAGAAGTGATGCAAGGAGGGAAGAGTATATGGAGAAAATGAGAGAGGTTAAGAGAGTGGTGAAGCAATGTAAAAAGAGAGCAAATGAGATAGTGGGTGAGATGTTATCAACAAATTTTGTTGAAAATAAGAAAAAGTTTTGGAGTGAGATTAACAAGTTAAGGAAGCCTAGAGAACAAATGGATTTGTCAGTTAAAAATAGAAGAGGAGAGTTATTAAATGGAGAGTTAGAGGTATTGGGAAGATGGAGGGAATATTTTGAGGAATTGTTAAATGTTGATGAAGATAGGGAAGCTGTGATTTCGTGTATAGGGCAAGGAGGAATAACATCTTGTAGGAGTGAGGAAGAGCCAGTTGTGAGTGTGGGGGAAGTTTGTGAGGCAGTAGGTAAAATGAAAGGGGGTAAGGCAGCCGAGATTGATGGGATAAAGATAGAAATGTTAAAAGCAGGTGGGGATATAGTTTTGGAGTGGTTGGTGCAATTATTTAATAAATGCATGGAAGAGGGTAAGGTACCTAGGGATTGGCAGAGAGCATGCATAGTTCCTTTGTATAAAAGCAAAGGGGACAGAAGAGAGTGCAAAAATTATAGGGGGATAAGTCTGTTGAGTATACCTGGTAAAGTGTATGGTAGAGTTATTATTGAAAGAATTAAGAGTAAGATGGAGAATAGGATAGCAGATGAACAAGGAGGCTTTAGGAAAGGTAGGGGGTGTCTGGACCAGGTGTTTACAGTGAAACATATAAGTGAACAGTATTTAGATAAGGCTAAAGAGGTCTTTGTGGCATTTATGGATTTGGAAAAGGCATATGACAGGGTGGATAGGGGGGCAATGTGGCAGATGTTGCAGGTGTATGGTGTAGGAAGTAGGTTACTGAAAGCAGTGAAGAGCTTTTATGAGGATAGTGAGGCTCAAGTTAGAGTATGTAGGAAAGAGGGAAATTATTTCCCAGTAAAAGTAGGCCTTAGACAAGGATGTGTGATGTCACCGTGGTTGTTTAATATATTTATAGATGGGGTTGTAAGAGAAGTAAATGCGAGGGTTTTGGCAAGAGGCGTGGAGTTAAAAGATAAAGAATCACACATAAAGTGGGAGTTGTCACAGTTGCTCTTTGCTGATGACACTGTGCTCTTGGGAGATTCTGAAGAGAAGTTGCAGAGATTGGTGGATGAATTTGGTAGGGTGTGCAAAAGAAGAAAATTAAAAGTGAATACAGGAAAGAGTAAGGTTATGAGGATAACAAAAAGATTAGGTGATGAAAGATTGGATATCAGATTGGAGGGAGAGAGTATGGAGGAAGTGAATGTATTCAGATATTTGGGAGTGGACGTGTCAGCGGATGGGTCTATGAAAGATGAGGTGAATCATAGAATTGATGAGGGGAAAAGGGTGAGCGGTACACTTAGGAGTCTGTGGAGACAAAGAACTTTGTCCTTGGGGGCAAAAAGGGGAATGTATGAGAGTATAGTTTTACCAACACTCTTATATGGGTGTGAAGCATGGGTGATGAATGTTGCAGCGAGGAGAAGGCTGGAGGCAGTGGAGGTATCATGTCTGAGGGCAATGTGTGGTGTGAATATAATGCAGAGAATTCATAGTTTGGAAGTTAGGAGGAGGTGCGGGATTACCAAAACTGTTGTCCAGAGGGCTGAGGAAGGGTTGTTGAGGTGGTTCGGACATGTAGAGAGAATGGAGCGAAACAGAATGACTTCAAGAGTGTATCAGTCTGTAGTGGAAGGAAGGTGGGGTAGGGGTCGGCCTAGGAAAGGTTGGAGGGAGGGGGTAAAGGAGGTTTTGTGTGCGAGAGGCTTGGACTTCCAGCAGGCATGCGTGAGCGTGTTTGATAGGAGTGAATGGAGACAAATGGTTTTTAATACTTGACGTGCTGTTGGAGCGTGAGCAAAGTAACATTTATGAAGGGGTTCAGGGAAACCGGCAGGCCAGACTTGAGTCCTGGAGATGGGAAGTACAGTGCCTGCACTCTGAAGGAGGGGTGTTAATGTTGCAGTTTAAAAACTGTAGTGTAAAGCACCCTTCTGGCAAGACAGTGATGGAGTGAATGATGGTGAAAGTTTTTCTTTTTCTGGCCACCCTGCCTTGGTGGGAATCGGCCAGTGTGATAATAAAAAAAAAATAATATTCCAGGTGAATTTTGAACAGCAGTGAAGTCTGAATTTAATGGACTAATAGGGGTAAGGGGGTGTCCATTAAAGCTGATTGTCCAATAAATCTGAATGGTAAGATTATTTTTTATTGAAACTATAACTTATCAATTTACTGAGCAGAACAACAATGACAGACAATTCTGGACTTAACAGACTTTGTTCATTAAATCTTAAATCAGTTCGCCCACCAAATGAATAATTCTGGATTTAATGAACTGTGTCCATTACTAATTCCAAAATCAATTAACCTAGCAGACCATAATAGTAATGGGCAATTCTGGATTTAACAAACTCTTGTCAGTTGTTTTTAGTCCGTTAAATCCAAACTCAGCTAAATTAAATTTTGTTAAATCAAGATTTTACTGTAAAATTTTTGCTTTGACATCTTTGGTCGCTAGACTGTTCCATATGTTTATTGCTTTCTGGAAGAAGCTAGTTTCATAGCTTCATTATGCACTCCATGCCCATCTGTCGTTCACTGTGCTGAGGTGTCGTAAGATGTTTCCTCTTATAGCTGTCAGATATCTGTCACATTCTTATTGAAAATCAATTTAAGACTCTTCTCAAAAGCCACTTAATCACCCTAGACTAAATGCTCAATACTCAATATTCCCATAATATAATTTCAATACAGTGGACCCCCGACTTACGATATTAATTCGTTCCAGAAGGCTGTTCGGGTGCCATTACCAAATGAATTTGCTCCCATAAAGAATATTGTAAATTAGATTAGTCTGTATCAGACCCCCAAAAATACACTTACAAAAGCACTTACAAAAATACACTTACATAATTGTTCAAGTTGGGAGCTGATCGTAAGTCAGGGGTCCACTGTATTTACTTTTGAGCCTATTGTCGATTGTCGACAGGAATATAATTGAATCATATTTCACAAAAAGCATTTTTGAATATACGTATATGAATATATCCTTTGGTTTATGTAAATTAGATTCACTTATAATTAATAGAACTGCTGTACAGCTATGATAAATTACTTTAGTGTTAAGTAGTCAGTAAGCCAATAAATTAAGTCAGCCCATAATGCCTAGGCATAATAGAGGCTCTCTTTGCATTGCAATCCATTATTATAAATACATAATCTCAATGTACTACTTGCAAAGAAATTAATAAATTTGAATTTGAATTGGGTCTAGACAGTAACTGAATGGGTAACCATGTGTATCTGGCATTGCTTTTGGCTGGCAGAAATTCAGGCACTCAGTGTTGTGGGTTCCCCAGGCTAGACATGAGTACTATATACCCATGTATTAAAAAGTACTCGAAGTCAAAACAAATTGTAATAAAAGTGAACCAAAATTGTAGTGCTGCAAGTGAAACATTTAACCCTTTCAGGGTTGAGAGGTCTTCTCCTAAACTTGTTCTCAGGGTCGTAAATTTTTCAGAAAAATAAAAATGATTTTTTTCTTATGAAATGATAAGAGAATCTTTTCCCAATCATAATGGCACCAAAAGTATGAAATTTGATGGAAACTAATGG
The DNA here is from genome assembly GCF_038502225.1 of Cherax quadricarinatus. NCBI lineage: Eukaryota > Metazoa > Arthropoda > Malacostraca > Decapoda > Parastacidae > Cherax > Cherax quadricarinatus. The sequence goes on along the minus strand of NC_091305.1, from coordinate 14,743,716 downwards.
AATTATGCTCTTGCAAAGTTAGCGGTCTCGACGATGTTTACGCACCGGTGATTTCGCTCACTTTGAGCCCTATTTTTGGCCAATTCCAGTGTACTAGTCGACAAAAATCATAACTACATATTTCACTAGAACTCCATTTTTTCTATCGAATGAGTACAAGAAACAACCCATTTACCAATTTTAACTATCCAATAAGGTTGTCAGAAATAGGCAATTTTGTCAATTTCACACAAATTTCAAAAGATGCCAATTTCCTAATATTGTCCAGAATAAACAAGACAGACATTCCTGGCACTAAAATAACATTTTCTCTGTTCATTATTCATGTCCCCAGGCCCCTCTTACATTTCTTTTGCTTTCTACCTTCTAGAAGATTTACTGTTATGCAGACTACTGCATTAGTGTAGAAATGGTATAAATAATATCAGCACACTTGTGAAAGAATATTAGACTCACCAGTTAACGTGTATTGAACGCATGGCATGATTTGTTTACTTTTGAACCTTGGCAAAAATCGAACATTTCTGCTGATTTGAGCTCAATTTCAAGGTACTTTTCAGTGTGAAACCAATCAAAATCATCTCAATTTCTGTAACATGTCTTCCATTCTATAAAAATGAGACCAGGAAAAGTAGAATGCAACCATAAATACCATATGAAAATACAGTGCAAAGTCACTGTTTTAAACCAAAAACATGGTCAAAGTTTTTTTTTTCTCATTATGCACTGTGTGCTGTGGGATTTTTTCATCCTGTGTACACTGACCACATAGACCCATTCTTTCATACATAGGCCTACAAGCTTTCTCTCGCTAGATTTGAAGGCACTAGAATTTACGTGTACGTACTAGTATGTCAATAACCTTGGTGCATAAGACGTACTAGTACGTCGGAAACCCTGAAAGGGCTAAATCCAGAAACACATTTCTAAAGTAATAATCAGAGTGAAGGAAAAGCAAAGTTTAAGAGAAGTTAAAAATGTAAATGGTTAAAGGTTGTATCCTCAGCTTGTTTGCTTGGTATATACCACAATAATAATTTATATACAGTGGTACCTCGGGATACAAATTTAATTTGTTCTAAAAGGCTGTTCGAGTGCTGATACCGAATGAATTTGTTCCCATAAGGAATAATGTAAATTAGATTAATCCGTTTCAGACCCCCGAACTTACACTTACAAAAGCACTTACATAAATACACTTACATAATTGTTCACGTTTTGAGCTGTTCATATCCCTAGGTTACCACTGTAGTATATGTGAATATTTATTTCCTGACAGTATGTATATTATTGCATTTTGGAAGAATTGTAATTTGGTTAATGGTCATACCCAAAAATTCCATACTATACTGTATTATGTACAGCAAATACAGACATATAAAATAATAATGATGATAAAAACAACAGTATAGATATTAATAAATGATAATGATGAAATATTAAATAATAAATACAGGAGGATCCTGCTTATATGGCAGGTTAGGTTCCAGGCTACTGCCATAAAGTGAGGCTCTCCTGTACAAGGTTGAAGACTAATATTTTTTAAAAATATTGAAGCTGCCTTTCATAATGAAGTTGATAAATGATTTTAGGTACTGTATAGTTAACCCAGGCAAAGTAAATATGTACATGTACGTACCAGTGTTAGTTGACTGGCGTGGATCGTATCCTGGGGGACAAGACTGAAGGACCCCAATAGAATTAAGATGGACAGTCCTTCATGACACATTGACTTTCTTGGGTTATCTTAGGTGGTTAACCCTCCATGTTAAAAAAAT
>NC_091305.1:14619300-14741838 GCF_038502225.1 Cherax quadricarinatus | reverse complement strand
AACCCTCCATGTTAAAAATCCAAACAAATTTTATTATTGTCATGCAGCTTTTAGTACTCTTGGTTAGACTAACTCAGTAGTCAGTGGTAAGGTTAGACTCACAAAGGCAGAGCTGTACAAGTCAGCATGGAATGACTTTTATATAAAATAAAATAGGGGAAACTTGTTAAGATAAGATAAGATTTCGTTCGGATTTTTAACCCCGGAGGGTTAGCCACCCAGGATAACCCAAGAAAGTCAGTGCGTCATCGAGGACTGTCTAACTTATTTCCATTGGGGTCCTTAATTTTGTCCCCCAGGATGCGACCCACACCAGTCGACTAACACCCAGGTACCTATTTGCTGCTAGGTGAACAGGACAACAGGTGTAAGGAAACGTGTCGGAATGTTTCCACCCGCCGGGAATCGAACCCGGGCCCTCCGTGTGAAGCGGGAGCTTTAGCCACCAGGCCACCGGGGCACAGTAGTACTAATCTGTTTCATATATACATGTACAGTATATTAATACTAAATTATGTATTAATTGCTTAGTAATAATGTCTGGTAAAACTGTAAATGAAACTATTGTTGATGCTATATGTAGGCTAAAATAGAAACCAGTTAGAAGGATTGAGCTGTTAGATGTTTTCAGGTGTAGCCTAGTAATATTTTATTATCTGAGAAATTGAGTGAAATCTTAGTTTTTTTGTGTGTGATGATGGATTTAAAATGGAGGGCATGAATGCTGCTTATTTGTAAGTTGAAGACTAATCTTGTGATATCTTGATGTGGTGTGGTCTCCATGCTTGACTACAATGGTGAAGGTGGGGTGAATAAGGGATTTGAAAAGCTGGACAAGTTTTCCTATACAATATATATTTGTATTTATTGTAATTTTGGTTATTTCCTCAGAAGTGGAAAAAAATTAGTGATTGGTGATGATAACAAGCCAGTATTAAAAATAAACATCACCAATACGGGAGAGCCAGTATTTCTTCCTAATTTGACTGTGAAAGTAGTTCCACCTCTTGCACTTTTCTTGCCTCCATCACATGATTGTGAATTTCCAAGAGGAAATCGCACGTCTCTTTTGTGCCGCCTCACCAACCCCATTGATAAAGATAAACAGGTTAGTTTCTCCCAGACTTTTCATATAAATGAAATATTTTATCCAGTAACAGGTTTTGGTTTAGCATTCTTTTCAGTAGATGAAAATTTGTTGAAGTATTGTACAGTAATCACATGTCTCTCCAGAAGATAAATTATGTTTCTGATTGCAATGACAGAGATTCATTGCTTTGAATTGTTCACTAGAATGAAATCCTGTTGAAAATTTGCTTTAATATATATTTATAGTATGTAGGCAGTAGGTTGGTAGACATCAACCACTGTTTACCAACCTACTAGGCAAGTGTGAAACTGAAACCTGTAGTTGTTTTACATGATGGTAGGATTGCTGGTGTCTTTTTTTATGTCTCATAAACATGCAAGATAATAGGTATATCTTGCTACTTCTACTTACACTTACGTCACACTACACATGCATGTACACTGTACATGTGTAGTATGACCTAAATTTTCTTCTGTTTTCTGACAGTTTTTTCTTCCTTAATTTCTTTTCTTTTTATCTCCATGGAGAAGTGCATGTCATAAGAGGCAACTAAAATGTCGGAAGCAAGGAGCTAATAACCCCCTACTCCAGTATAAATTATTAAATGTAAAAAGAAAAACTTTAGTTTTTTGTTTTACATTTAGTAAAATATGTGACCTAAAAAATGCTGCACCAGAAGCGAATGCAGCCACAAAAAAATCCTAGCAAACAAAATTCCAATCTATGCAAATTCTATGCCTTGGGTCTCTGCAGGCATGGTATATCTGGTAAAACAGGTGGGACATGCACCTCTGACCATCCCAAAAAATGCTACACCCACATGACAACAGGAGGGTGTAACTCCCATTCCTGTAACTTATTTCACCCCGAAATGTGTCACGCGTCAATCCATGAAAGAAAGTGCTATGATGTATACTGCCAGGCACATCATCTAAAGGGAACAAGAAGACACAAACCAGTCAGACTATGGGAAACAAAAGAGGGGAGCATACCCTCTCCAGAGAGAGGTTTTTAAGTGCCAAGAAGGAAAGAAGACTGGCAAGAAATGACAAATCTTACACAAACTGAAAACACTTCTGGAGCAGAGGCACAGTCATTGGCCTCCACTCCTGAACAACAGATATTAGAGCCAGCAAACAAAACCCCCCTAAATTCCATCAATATAATGACATTTGTCTTTGCAAGCATACAGGGTCATCAACAAACAACAAAAATCCTTACATCAAGGGACTGCTTATGGAATCAAATGCAGTAACAAAAAAAGGCACAATGCCGTGACTGGAGCAAATAACACAAATAACCCGCTCATAGAAGAGAGGAGATTACAATGATGTTTCGGTCCGACTTGGACCATTTACAAAGTCCAAGGCGGACCGAAACGCCATCGTAATCTCCTCTCTTCTATGTGCGAGTTATTTGTGTATCAAATGCAATGTTTGCAGCTTTCACAGAGACCCCCACAAAGAATCATTTTGACAACAAAATATGGATCCCAGGTTATAACCTATTCAGATGCGACAGACTAAACAGGCAACAAGGGGAAGTTGGCTAGTATGTTACAGAGTTGCTCATTTGCTCAGAACTACTAAACACCTCAAATGATGTAGTTGAAGTTTTGGTGGTAAAGATTGAAAACCAAAACCTTGTCATTGTGGTTATATAAAAGCCTCCGGATGCAACTTCCCAGCAATTCCAGGAACAGCATTTGAAAATTGATCACTGTCTGGAAAATCTCCCAACTCCTGCCCCAAACATCTTGCTACTGGGAGATTTCAATTTGAGATGCCTAAAATGGGGGAGTGTAGCCAATAATATTTTAGCAGAGATCACCCCAGGAGGCAGCTCAGATGAAAATTCACACACACACAAGCTATTAAATCACTGCACCAAATTCACCTTAAACCAGCAAATATTAGAGCCTATAACACTAGAAAATACTCTGGACCTCATTTTCACTAACAACGATGATCTGATATGTAATATAACAGTATCAAAGACAATACACTCAGATCACAACATATTAAGAAGTACAGACATCTATGCACAGGGCTCCTGACCAGCAAAATGTGATCAGTCATGAGGGTGTCTTCACAGATTTCAACTCCAATAACAAAAACATACAATGGGAACAAGTTAACCCTGTCCTAAATGAAACAAGCTGGGAAGATATCCTAAACAACGCATATCTGAATCTTTGCCTAGAAAAAATAAACTGTAGTTCTTGAAATCTGCTCAGGGCACTTTCCATTAAGAAGAAGAAAGAGAAGATGTAAACTAGGAAGAGAGAGACACTCCCTATATGGACAAAGGTGAAGAATCACAGAGCTGCTTAGAGGGGGCCACTATATCTGAAATATGAAGGGAGACACTGGTCAGTGAAATAGCAAATATCGAACTTAAGCTGAAGGAATCTTACAGGAGACAAGAATTGCAGGAAGAACTAAAAGCCATACCTGGAGTATACCTGAAGAGGGTTCAGGGGATCAATACCCCTGCAGCCCGGTCCGTGACCAGGCCTCATGGTAGATCAGGGCCTGAACAGGGCCTGAATAGGGCTGTTACTGTTGGCCGCACGCAAACCAATGTACGAACCACAGCCTGGCTGGTCAGGTACTGACTTTAGGTGCTTGTCCAGTGCTTGCTTGAAGACAGCCAGGGGTCTATTGGTAATCCCCCTTATATATGCTGGGAGACAGTTGAAGAATCTTGGACCCCTGACACTTATTGTGTTGTCTCTTATTGTGCTAGTGGCACCCCTGTTTTTCATTGGGGTGATGTTGCATCATATGCCAAGTCTATTGCTTTCATAGGGAGTGATTTTCATGTGCAAGTTTTGTATTAAGGAAGTTGAAAAAAAAAAACTTCTCTTATGCCAAATCTAAGGAAATAAACATCATCCAGTATTGGGCCTTTGATTAGGCAAGATGGGACATACACAGATGACAGCCAAGAAATGAGTGAGATACTAAAGTCCCAATACAGCTCAGTGTTCAGCGAGCCGTTAACCAGACTAAGGGTCGACACTCCAAATGAATTCTTTATGAATGAGACCCAACATTTGGTCATCTCAAAAATCTCTGATATTATCCTAACACCACAAGACTTAGAAAAGGCAATAAGTGACATCCACTTGCACTCTGCCCCAGGCCTGGACTCATGGAACTCTGTGTTCATTAAGAACTGCAAGAAGCCCCTGTCACGTGCCTTCAGCATTCTGTGGAGAAGGAGCATGGATTCGGGTCATCCCACACTCAGTAAAAATAACAGACATATCCCCACTCTACAAAGGTGGCAGTAAAGCAATTGCAAAGAACTACAGACCGATAGCACTAACATCCCATATTATAAAAATCTTTGAAAGGGTTCTAAGAAGCAAGATCGCCAACCACCTAGATACCCATCAATTACACAACCCAGGGCAACATGGGTTTAGAGCAGGTCATTCCTACCTGTCCCAGCTACTGGACCACTATAACAAGGTCCTGGATGTTGTAGAGGAGAAACAAAATGCAGATGTAGTATACACAGACTTTGCAAAAAGCCTTTGACTAGTGTGACCACAGTGTAATAGTGCACAAAATGTGTGATAAAGGAATAACAGGAAAAGTTGGTTGATGGATCAATAACTTCCTGACAAATAGAACACAAAGAATAATAGTAAACAGAGTAAAGTCTGAGTTAGATACGGTGAAAAGCTCTGTTCCACAAGGCAGAGTACATGCTCCCATCCTATTTCTCATCCTCATATCTGACATAGACATTGATGTAAGCCATAGCTCTGTATCTTCCTGTGTGGATGACACCTGAATTGCCATGACAGTGTCCTCCATCAAAGACACTGAAAGACTCCAAGCGGACATCAACCAAACCTTCAAATGAGCCACTCAAAACAATGTGAAGTTCAATAAAGAGAAATTTCAGCTAGTACTCAGATATGGAAAACTTGAGGAAATTAAAACTGTATCAGAGTACTATACAACAAATTCTAACCATACAATAGAGCAGCAAAAAAGTAATGTGAAGGCCCTGGGAGTGATAATGTCGAAGGATCTTGCCTTCAAAGACCACATCGTATCTACCGCATCTACTAGGAAAATGACAGGATGGATAATGAGAATCTTCAAAACTAAGGATGCCAAGCCCATGATGATTCCTTTTAACCCTTAAACTGTCCAAACATAGATCTACATTTTTTCAACATTTGAAAGTATGTAAAAAAGTAGATCTTTTTTTTTTTTTTTTTTTACATTTGAAAACGTGTAAAAAAACTTAGATCTACTTTTTTTTTTTTTGTTATATTTGAAAATATGTAAAAAAAAAACGTAGATCCATTTTTGGAGCACTACGCATGTGAACGTAGATCTGCTTGGACAGTTTAAGGGTTAAATCGCTTGTTCTATCTAGGCTGGAGTACTGCTGTACACTAACTGCCCCCTTTAAGGCAAGCAGGTGGAAACATTTCAACGCATTTCCTTACACCTGTTGTCATGTTCGCCTAGCAGCAAATAGGCACCTGGGTGTTAGTCAACTGGTGTGGGTCGCATCCCGGGGGACAAGATTGAGGACCCAAATAGAAATAAGTTAGACAGTCCTCGATGACGCACTGACTTTCTTGGGTTATCCTAGGTGGCTAACCCTCCGGGGTTAAAAATCCGAAGAAAATTCTATCTTATTTTATCTTCCTAACTTGGAGAGTGTATGAAGAACTTTCATGGCACACAGAAGTACGATAAGGCACCTAAATTAATGGGAATGGTTGAAGTCCCTTGATTTGTATTCCCTGGAATGCAGGCAAGAGAGATACATGATAATATACTTTTGGAAAATCCTAGAGGGATTAGTACCAAACTTGCACACAAAAATTAATCCCTATGAAAGCAAAAGACTTGGAGGGAGATGCAACATTTCCCCAATGAAAAGCAGGGGCACCATGAGTACACTGAGAGACAACACAGTAAGTGTCAGGGGTCCAAGACTGTTCAACTGCCTCCCAGCAAACATAAGGGGGGATTACCAATAAACCCCTGGGTGTCTTCAAGAAGGCACTGGACAGGCATCTGAAGTCAGTACCTGACCAGCTGGGCTGTGTTTCGTATGTCAGTTTGCATGCGGCCAGCAGTAACAGCCTGGTTGATCAGACCCTGATCCACCACGAGGCCTGGTCTCAGATCGAGCCGCAGGGGCATTGACCCCCAAAACCCTCTCCATTGGAGTATAAAACAAATTCCAACCCACAATAGAGCAAAAAACCAATGTAAAAGACATGGGAGTGATCATGTCAGAGGATCTCACCTTTAAAGACCATAACATTGTATCAATCACACCTGCTAGTAAAATGATAGGACGGATAATGAGAACCTTCAAAACCAGGGATGCCAAGCCCCTGATGACACTCTTCAGGTCACTTGTTCTTTGTAGGCTGGAATATTGCTGCACACTAACAGCACCTTTTAAGGCAGGTGAAATTGCTGACCTAGAAAGTGTACATAGAATCTTCACGGCACACATAACTGTGATAAAACACCTCAATTACTGGGAACACTTGAAGTTCCTCAACATGTACTCCCTAGAACGCAGAAGGGAGAGATACGTGATTATATACACCTGGAGAATCCTAGAGTGACTAGTACCAAGCTTGCACAGGAAAATCACTCCCTACGAAAGCAAAAGACTCAGTAGACAGTGCAACATCTCCCCAATGAAAAGCAGGTGCCACTAGCACGATAAGAAAAGCACAAAAGTGTCAGGGGCCCAAGACTGTTCAGCTGCCTCCCATCATACATCAGGGGGATTACCAACAGACCCCTGGGTGTCTTCAAGCAGGCGCTGGACAGGCACCTAAAGTCAGTACCTGACCAGCTGGGTTGTGTTTCGTACGTTGGATTATGTGTGGCCAACAATAACAGCCTGGTTGATCAGGCCCTGATCCACCATGAGGCCTGGTCACAGACCGGGCTGCAGGGGCGCTGATCCCAGAACTCTTTCCAGGTATGAAAGCAAAAGACTCGACAGATGATGCAACATCTCCCCAATGAAAAACAGGGGTGCCACTTGCACGATAAGAGATAACACAATAAGTGTCAGGGGCCCAAGACTCTAAAGCTGCCTCCCAGCATACATAAGGGGGATTACCAATAGACCCCTGGCTGTCTTCAAGAAGGCACTGGACAGGCACCTAAAGTCAGTACCTGACCAGCAGGACTGTGGTTTGTATATGGGGTTGCGTGCTGCCAACAGTAACAGCCTGGTTGATCAGGGCCTGATCCACCATGAGGCCTGGTCACAAACTGGGCCATGGGGCATTGACCCCTGAAACCCTCTCCAGGTATGCCTTGGTGGGAGATAGCCAGGACATTGAAAAAAAAATTATGGTACTGTACTTGTACAAAGTACAATAAGCCTAATGGGCTAATTGGGGATGGAGGAACAGGTTGCCAGTAATGACAATTGTGATGGATAAAGAAAAAGACTTGGTGTGATTTTTAACAGTAATGGCTTATTCTGCAACCAAACAGCTATGCCCGTTGTTTCAAAATTTATTGACTGAGGATTTTGTTCCTTATTTCTGAAGTCTGTTAAATGGGGATTTTACTGTATCTTAAGTTAAAATTGCTTAAGAATGGTTGCAGAAGCTAGAATCAGAGATTTGTTCAGATTGACAACAAATTAATATTAGTTTAACAAAATTACTGTAGGTGTAATAAGCTGTGAAACTAAGAAATTATCTGCAGGACACAGTGGAGGTGCAGGTAGATGCAAGTCAGCTGACGGATAAATCTCATGATGCAGTTTTGGACGTGCTGGTATCAGGGGAGGGACAAGAAGTTCGTCCTAAAGATAATATATTCAAGCAGGGACTCCAGCTTGCAGTCCATGCGAGCTTGATACTACATGGGTGAGATGAATTTTTTTAAACATAGTTCTCTTTTTTTTTTTTTCCATATCAAAGTTTATTTCCACATGATACAATGTTTATACGGAAATGGATGACTTTTGATTGCCCATGGTTATGCAGAGCATCTTGGGCAAGTTTAAGACTAACTTAAGACTACAAGAGAAATAAACATTACATACTGTATATGTGTGTAAGGTCATTAAATGTACACAAACAAGTATTTGATAAATGTAAATGTAAGTATAGTAATGTATAGTAGGTTAGTAGACAGCATCCACCCAGGGAGGTACTACCGTCCTGCCAAGTGAGTGTAGAACGAAAGCTTGTAATTGTTTTACATGATGGTAGGATTGCTGGTGTCTTTTTTCTGTCTCATAAACATGCAAGATTTCAGGTACATCTTGCTACCTCTACTTACACTTAGGTCACACTACACATTCATGTACATGTTTATGTATACACACTCATCTGAGTTTTCTTTGATTTTATCTTAATAGTTCTTGTTATTACATTTTCTTTTAAATCCATGGGGAAGTGGAATAAGAATCTTTCCTCTGTAAGCCATGTGTGCTGTAAAACTCAACTAAAATGCCGGGATCATTGGGCTAGTAACGCCTTTTCCCGTATAGCTTATTAAAAAGAAAAAGAAGAAAATATCCATCAAAGTGGCATGTTTGAATGTGCGTGGATGTTGTGCAAATGATAAGAAAGAAATGATTGTGGATGTTATGAATGAGAAGAAGCTGGATGTCCTGGCTTTAAGTAAAACAAAGCTGAAGGAGGCAGAGAGTTTTGGTGGGGAGAAATAAATGGGATTAGGTCAGGGGTTTCAAATAGAGTTAGAGCTAAAGAAGGAGTATCAATAATGTTGAAGGATAAGTTATGGCAAGAAAAGAGGGAATGTAAATGTATTAATTCAAGGATTATGTGGAGTAAAATAAGGGTTGGATGTGAAAAGTGGGTTATAGTAAGCATTTATGCACCTGGAGAAGAGAGAAGTGTAGAGGAGAGAGAGAGAGATTTTGGGAAATGTTGAGTGAATGCATGGGGAGTTTTGAACCAAGTGTGAGAGTACTTGTGATTGGTGATTTCAATGCTAAAGTGGGTAAAAATGTTGTGGAGGGAGTAGTAGGTAAATTTGGGGTGCCAGGGTGAAAATGGGAAGCCTTTAATTGAACTATGTGTAGAAAGAGGTTTGGTAATAAATAATACATATTTTATGAAAATGAGGATAAATAAATATACAAGGTATGATATAACACATAATGAAAGTAGTTTTTAGATTATGTATTGGTGGATAAAAGGTTAATGGGTAGGCTTCAGGATGTACATATTTATAGAGGGGTTATTGATATATTGGATCATTATTTAGTTGTAGCTACAGTTAGAGTAAGAAGAAGATGGGATGAAAGGAAAATGGCAACAAGAAGTAAGAGAGAGGTGAAAGTGTATAAACTAAGGGAGGAGGAAGTTAGGGTGAGATATAAGCAACTATTGGCAGAAAGGTGGGCTAGTGCAAGTATGAGTAGTGGAGGGGGGGTTGTAGAGGGTTGGAATAGTTTTAAAAATGCAGTATTAGAATGTGGGGCAGAAGTTTGTGGCTATAGGAGGGTGGGTGCAGGAGGAAAGAGGATGTGAAAATTTGTCTGGAATGCCTCCATGTGAGTTGTCTAACCTAGCAAGCTCTGTTGACACCGAGCCCTGAGGTCGGTACCTCAGCCTCACAAGCGACTTATATTACAGATTTCCATAAATGACTGATGTTGCAAGAAATTTTGCCTGCATGCATGTATAAAGGACTAACTTACTTGGTGTTGGAGAATGTATCCCGGTCTTCAACCTCCCTAAGCTTTAGCCCCTCTGGACTTCCCCTCAGAACCACATGCAACTGGGAGCCTTAATTCTTGCAATATTCAGTCGGTATTAGTGACCTGCCTGCACCTCAGAAATTCCTGTTTCCAAGGGAGTGTGTATCCTAGGTACAACTATGCAGAAAGTGACAGTGGCTTCTAAGCTTAACGAGGAGAAACCGGAACGTACCAATCATAGGCCATCCGACTGCACAAAGACCCACAGTTCAACTCACTCGCAAATTCCTCCCAGAAACTGGCCAGAATACTGAGAAAGAAAGGGAGGTCTTGTTTTACTGTATGGGCCTGACGGAGGAGGTCATCTATGGTACTTCGAGGTGCCTCCACCAGATTTCTCCAGGGCCTAGTAGACACGTGGGGTGCCACTCTGATGTTACGGCAGTGTGCCTCGTTCGGAGTTTCGACAAAGAAGGCACTGCGGTCTCAAAACCTCATGTCCCAGCATTCAAACTTGGGCTGCCAGTTCTCCCTGGCTAATATAACCTACATTACCGACCTATTACTACCTACGTTAAGGTCTTAGGTCTACATTATTAATATCTACCGTTGCCTCAATAGTCCTAATATTAGTTCACTAACAGTATAAACTACCTATCTCTTCCTCGAAGGGTAAATCTATCAGTTAAATGTACCTTCCAACCACCTTCGCCAACCTGGGTGTGTGTGTGTGTTTTGGGTGGGTGTAAGGGCCAACCAACCCAGCTGTTCCATCCATGATATGTTGGGATCTTCGTACGATGTATCTGCCCTGTGGGACTTAGGACCGAATAAGTTCCCACAGAGGAGTGATTGGTGGAATGATGAAGTAAAAGGTGGGATAAAAGAGAAAAAGGTAGCTTATGAGAGAGTTTTTACAAAGCAGAAGCATTATAAGAAGAGCAGAGTATAGAGTAAAAGAAAGGTGAAGAGAATGCAAAAGGAGAGTTTTAAAAATGCAGTATTAGAATGTGGGGCAGAAGTTTGTGGCTATAGGAGGGTGGGTGCAGGAGGAAAGAGGAGTGATTGGTGGAATGATGAAGTAAAGGGTTTGATAAAAGAGAAAAAGGTAGCTTATGAGAGGTTTTTACAAAGCAGAAGTGTGATAAGAAGAGCAGAGTATATAGAGAGTAAAAGGAAGGTGAAGAGAGTGGTGAGAGTGCAAAAGGAGAGCAGGTGATAGAGTGGGAGTGACACTGTCAAGAAATTTTGATGAAAACAAAAAATTTTGGAGTTAAACAAGTTAAGAAAGCCTAGAGAACGAATGGATTTGTCAGTTAAAAACAGAGTAGGGGAGTTAGTAGATGGAGCGCTAGAGGTATTGGGTAGATGGTGGGAATATTTTGAGGAACTTTTAAATGTTGATGAAGAAAGGGAGGCAGTAATTTCATGCACTGGCCAGGGAGGTATAACATCTTTTAGGAGTGAAGAAGAGCAGGATGTGAGTGTGGGGGAGGTGCATGAGGCAATATGTAGAATGAAAGGGGGGTAAAGCAGCTAGACCTGATGGGATCATGACAGAAATGTTAAAAGCAGGGGGGGATATAGTGTTGGTGTGGTTGGTATTTTTGTTTAATAAATGTATAAAAGAGGAGAAGGTACCTAGGGATTGGCAGAGAACATGTATAGTTCCTTTATATAAAGGGAAGAGGGACAAAAGAGATTGTAAAAATTATAGGGGAATAAGTTTACCGATGGTAGGATTGCTGGTTTCTTTTTCTGTCTCATAAACACGCTAACATAACAGGGATATCTTGCTACTCCTACTTACACTTTGGTCACACTTCACAGACACGCACATGCATATTTATATATACATACATCTAGGTTTTTCTCCTTTTTCTAAATAGCTCTTGTTCTTTTTTATTTCTTCTATTGTCCATGGGGAAGTGGAAAAGAATCTTTCCTCCGTAAGCCATGCGTGTCGTATGAGGCGACTAAAATGCCGGGAGCAATGGGCTAGTAACCCCTTCTCCTGTATACAATTACTAAAAAAGAGAAGAAGAAAAACTTTATAAAACTGGGTTGCTTAAATGTGCGTGGATGTAGTGCGGATGACAAGAAACAGATGATTGCTGATGTTATGAATGAAAAGAAGTTGGATGTCCTGGCCCTAAGCGAAACAAAGCTGAAAGGGGTAGGAGAGTTTCAGTGGGGGGAAATAAATGGGATTAAATCTGGAGTATCTGAGAGAGTTAGAGCAAAGGAAGGGGTAGCAGTAATGTTAAATGATCAGTTATGGAAGGAGAAAAGAGAATATGAATGTGTAAATTCAAGAATTATGTGGATTAAAGTAAAGGTTGGATGCGAGAAGTGGGTCATAATAAGCGTGTATGCACCTGGAGAAGAGAGGAATGCAGAGGAGAGAGAGAGATTTTGGGAGATGTAAAGTGAATGTATAGGAGCCTTTGAACCAAGTGAGAGAGTAATTGTGGTAGGGGACTTGAATGCTAAAGTAGGAGAAACTTTTAGAGAGGGTGTGGTAGGTAAGTTTGGGGTGCCAGGTGTAAATGATAATGGGAGCCCTTTGATTGAACTTTGTATAGAAAGGGGTTTAGTTATAGGTAATACATATTTTAAGAAAAAGAGGATAAATAAGTATACACGATATGATGTAGGGCGAAATGACAGTAGTTTGTTGGATTATGTATTGGTAGATAAAAGACTGTTGAGTAGACTTCAGGATGTACATGTTTATAGAGGGGCCACAGATATATCAGATCACTTTCTAGTTGTAGCTACACTGAGAGTAAAAGGTAGATGGGATACAAGGAGAATAGAAGCATCAGGGAAGAGAGAGGTGAAGGTTTATAAACTAAAAGAGGAGGCAGTTAGGGTAAGATATAAACAGCTATTGGAGGATAGATGGGCTAATGAGAGCATAGGCAATGGGGTCGAAGAGGTATGGGGTAGGTTTAAAAATGTAGTGTTAGAGTGTTCAGCAGAAGTTTGTGGTTACAGGAAAGTGGGTGCAGGAGGGAAGAGGAGCGATTGGTGGAATGATGATGTAAAGAGAGTAGTAAGGGAGAAAAAGTTAGCATATGAGAAGTTTTTACAAAGTAGAAGTGATGCAAGGAGGGAAGAGTATATGGAGAAAAAGAGAGAGGTTAAGAGAGTGGTGAAGCAATGTAAAAAGAGAGCAAATGAGAGAGTGGGTGAGATGTTATCAACAAATTTTGTTGAAAATAAGAAAAAGTTTTGGAGTGAGATTAACAAGTTAAGAAAGCCTAGAGAACAAATTGATTTGTCAGTTAAAAATAGGAGAGGAGAGTTATTAAATGGAGAGTTAGAGGTATTGGGAAGATGGAAGGAATATTTTGAGGAATTGTTAAATGTTGATGAAGATAGGGAAGCTGTGATTTCGTGTATAGGGCAAGGAGGAATAACATCTTGTAGGAGTGAGGAAGAGCCAGTTGTGAGTGTGGGGGAAGTTCGTGAGGCAGTAGGTAAAATGAAAGGGGGTAAGGCAGCCGGGATTGATGGGATAAAGATAGAAATGTTAAAAGCAGGTGGGGATATAGTTTTGGAGTGGTTGGTGCAATTATTTAATAAATGTATGGAAGAGGGTAAGGTACCTAGGGATTGGCAGAGAGCATGCATAGTTCCTTTGTATAAAGGCAAAGGGGATAAAAGAGAGTGCAAAAATTATAGGGGGATAAGTCTGTTGAGTGTACCTGGTAAAGTGTATGGTAGAGTTATAATTGAAAGAATTAAGAGTAAGACGGAGAATAGGATAGCAGATGAACAAGGAGGCTTTAGGAAAGGTAGGGGGTGTGTGGACCAGGTGTTTACAGTGAAACATATAAGTGAACAGTATTTAGATAAGGCTAAAGAGGTCTTTGTGGCATTTATGGATTTGGAAAAGGCGTATGACAGGGTGGATAGGGGGGCAATGTGGCAGATGTTGCAAGTGTATGGTGTAGGAGGTAGGTTACTGAAAGCAGTGAAGAGTTTTTACGAGGATAGTGAGGCTCAAGTTAGAGTATGTAGGAAAGAGGGAAATTTTTTCCCAGTAAAAGTAGGCCTTAGACAAGGATGTGTGATGTCACCGTGGTTGTTTAATATATTTATAGATGGGGTTGTAAGAGAAGTAAATGCGAGGGTCTTGGCAAATGCTTCGCAATTACTCAAACCCACACTATTTGCAGATGACACTACATACGTCTTCTCCCACCCGAGCCCAGTCACGCTAGCCAATACTGTAAATACAGAATTACAGAAAATATCTACCTGGATGAGGACTAACAAACTTACACTAAACATTGACAAAACCTACTTCATTCAGTTTGGTAACAGAGCTACAGATGTCCCTCTTAACATAATGATAAACGGATCACCTATCACAAAGCTAACAGAGGGAAAATTCTTAGGAATCCACCTTGATAATAGACTCAAATTTCATACACATATACAACAAATTTCTAAGAAAATTTCCAAGACTGTAGGCATACTATCGAAGATACGGTACTATGCTCCACAGTCAGCCCTCCTGGCCCTATATCACTCTCTTATTTACCCCTATCTCACCTATGGAATTTGTGCATGGGGCTCAACAACAAGTAACCATCTCAGACCACTAATTACCCAACAAAAGGCTGCAGTTAGAATGATAACAAATTCTCACTATAGGCAGCACACTCCACCAATATTCAATACACTAAACCTATTCACCATACAAAACATTCATACTTATTACTGCACCTATTACATACATAGAACACTTAACTCTGATATTAACCCTCCCCTCAAACATCTCCTTGCCAACCTCAACAGAACACATGACCATAACACAAGGCACAGATCACTCTTTGATGTTCCTCGTGTCCATCTCACACTATGCAAAAACTCAATGCACATAAAAGGCCCTAAAATCTGGAACTCATTACCTGTAAATATAAAAGAAACACTACCTGTTTATAAATTCAAGTCTCTTCTCAAAGATCACTTACTCACCCAAAACCAAATAAATACTGAATAACTGAACCTTATAAATTGTATATCTTAAATGTTTCTCACAATTATATCACATAAATGTTAAACCTAAAACCCAATCTAACTTTATTATTTTTTAAATACACTACCTAACAGAATACTCCATTCTACTGAATGTACAACAATGCATACAACCATATGACCTGTCTTTGTAATACTCACTTGTGCTTTATAGTAATCTGTTTACATTAAAGTTTTATCACCGATGTCATCATTGCTTAGTTCATCTTAAGTTAATTTTAAGCCAGCCCGTAATGCTATGCATAGTATAAGTGGCTTTGGCATACTGCTCTTTTCTGTATTTTTTGTACCTCTGTATGTGTGCACAAATTTTTAAATAAATAAATAAATAAATAAATAAATAAATAAATAATCACACACAAAGTGGGAGTTGTCACAGCTGCTCTTTGCTGATGACACTGTGCTCTTGGGAGATTCTGAAGAGAAGTTGCAGAGATTGGTGGATGAATTTGGTAGGGTGTGCAAAAGAAGAAAATTAAAGGTGAATACAGGAAAGAGTAAGGTTATGAGGATAACAAAAAGATTAGGTGATGAAAGATTGAATATCAGATTGGAGGGAGAGAGTATGGAGGAGGTGAACGTATTCAGATATTTGGGAGTGGACGTGTCAGCGGATGGGTCTATGAAAGATGAGGTGAATCATAGAATTGATGAGGGAAAAAGAGTGAGTGGTGCACTTAGGAGTCTGTGGAGACAAAGAACTTTGTCCTTGGAGGCAAAGAGGGGAATGTATGAGAGTATAGTTTTACCAACGCTCTTATATGGGTGTGAAGCGTGGGTGATGAATGTTGCAGCGAGGAGAAGGCTGGAGGCAGTGGAGATGTCATGTCTGAGGGCAATGTGTGGTGTGAATATAATGCAGAGAATTCGTAGTTTGGAAGTTAGGAGGAGGTGCGGGATTACCAAAACTGTTGTCCAGAGGGCTGAGGAAGGGTTGTTGAGGTGGTTCGGACATGTAGAGAGAATGGAGCGAAACAGAATGACTTCAAGAGTGTATCAGTCTGTAGTGGAAGGAAGGCGGGGTAGGGGTCGGCCTAGGAAGGGTTGGAGGGAGGGGGTAAAGGAGGTTTTGTGTGCGAGGGGCTTGGACTTCCAGCAGGCATGCGTGAGCGTGTTTGATAGGAGTGAATGGAGACAAATGGTTTTTAATACTTGACGTGCTGTTGGAGTGTGAGCAAAGTAACATTTATGAAGGGATTCAGGGAAACCGGCAGGCCGGACTTGAGTTCTGGAGATGGGAAGTACAGTGCCTGCACTCTGAAGGAGGGGTGTTAATGTTGCAGTTTAAAAACTGTAGTGTAAAGCACCCTTCTGGCAAGACAGTGATGGAGTGAATGATGGTGAAAGTTTTTCTTTTTCGGGCCACCCTGCCTTGGTGGGAATCGGCCGGTGTGATAATAAAATAAAAAAGTTTACCGAGTATACCAGGAAAAGTTTACAGTATGGTTATCATTGAAAGAATTAGAGGTAAGACAGAGAGTAGGATTGCGAATGAGCAAGGAGGCTTTAGAGTGGGTAGGAGATGTGTAGATCAAGAGTTTACATTGAAGCATATATGTGAACAGTATTTAGATAAAGGTAGGGAAGTGTTCATTGCATTTATGGATTTAGAAAAGGCATATGATAGAGTGGATAGGGGAGCAATGTGGCAGATGTTGCAAGTATATGGAATAGGTAGTAAGTTACTAAATGCTATGAGGATAGTGAGGCTCAGGTTAGGGTGTGTAGAAGAGAGGGAGATTACTTCCCTGTAAAAGTGGGTCTTAGACAGGGATGTGTAATGTCACCATGGTTGTTTAATATATTTATAGATGGGGTTGTAAAAGAGGTGCTAGGGTGTTGGGGAGAGGGGTGGGATTAAATTATGGGGGATCAAATACAGAATGGGAGTTGAAACAGTTACTTTTTGCTGATGATACTGTGCTTATGGGAGATTCTAAGGAAAAGTTGCTAAAGTTAGTGGATGAGTTAGGGAGGGTGTGTAAAGGTAGAAAGTTGAAAGTGAACATAGGGAAGAGTAAGGTGATGAGGGTATCAAATGATTTAGACAAAGAAATACTGGATATCAAATTAGAGAGGAGTATGGAAGAAGTGAATGTTTTTAGATATTTGGGAGTTGACATGTCAGCGGATGGATTTATGAAGGATGAGGTTAACCATAAAATTGATGAAGGAAAAAAGGTGAGTGGTGCGCTGAGATATATGTGGAGACAAAAATCGTTATCAATGGAGGCAAAGAAGGGAATGTATGAAAATATAGTGGTACCAACACTCTTATATGGGTGTGAAGTTTGGGTTGTAAGTGCTGCAGCAAGGAGGTGGTTGGAGGCAGTGATGTCCTGTCTAAGGGCAATGTATGGTGTAAATATTATGCATAAAATTCGGAGTGTGGAAATTAGGAGAAGGTATGGTGTTAATAAAAGTATTAGTCAGAGGGCTGAAGAGGGGTTGTTGAGGTGGTTTGGTCATTTAGAGAGAGTGGATCAAAGTAGAATGACATGAAGAGCGTATAAATCTGTAGGGAAAAGAAGGCGGGGTAGGGGTCGCCCTTGAAAAGGTTGGAGGGAGGGGTTAAAGGAGGTTTTGTTGGCGAGGGGTTTGGACTTCCAGCAAGCATGCCAGAGAGTGTTAAATAGGAGTGAATGGAAACGAATGGTTTTTGGGACTTGACGAGCTGTTGGAGTGTGAGCAGAGTAATATTTAGTGAAGGGATTCAGGGAAGCTGGTTATTTTTATATAGCCAGACTTGAGTACTGGAAATGGGAAGTACAATGCTTGTACGTACTTTAAAGGAGGGGTTTGGGATATTGGCAGTTTGGAGGGATATGTTATACATATATCTTTATATATGCTTCTAAACTGTTGTATCTGGGCCCCTCTGCAAAAACAGTGATTATGTATGAGTGAGGTGAAAGTGTTGAATAATGATGAAAGTATTTTCTTTTTGGTGATTTTCTTTCTTTTTTTGGGTCACCCTGCCTTGGTGGGTGACGGCCGACCTGTTGAAATAAAAAAATGTAAATAGATTAAGGATATTATTATGTACATGATTATAAGAAAAATTATTTGGGTTATAGTCTAGTAAGTGTGTAGGTACATCTTTTACATTAGATGACATTAAATTCAAGAACTCAAATTCTTGAAGGAGCAAATATTTTCAGTTACAGTAGATTGAATATATCATTATACATGCTTATGTATAGGAAAAATTGTTAAGTTATAGTCTAGTAGTTTATAGATACAATTATTTTTTTTACTTTAGATGACATTCAACAACTTGAATTCTTGAAATGGCGACTAATCACAATAACACTTTCATACTCTATTTTCAAAAAAATAAATTTCATTTGAAAAATAACACAACTGAATCAAAGGAAATGTGAGTCACTGAATTAGAGATGTGCCAAAACACACTAAGGGACCCCTACCTACAAATCAATTTAAGGCCCTATTTAGAAATCACCTCATCACCCAAAATTAACCAGACAAACACTTTACTTAATATCTAATTTAAGACTGCATAACTATTTGATAAAATTGTTTCAATTTCATTATTGTATATTGCTGATGATTGCTCAACCATTTACTTATTACTGCAAACTTATAAGTGTTTCAGTCTCATTGTTTTGAAATCTACTAAATTGTAATAAATACTTCATATTGTAAATGGTTTTAACTTGTTCTACATTGTAATACTGCATTTTTTATAAACTACAGTGGTACCTTGACTAATGAGTTTAATTCATTCCGTGACCCAGCTTGTAACTCAGTTTGCTTGTATATCAAATCAGTTTTCTTCATTGAAATTAATTGTAATGCCATTATTCCGTTCCAACCCCCCAAAAAAAACACTCAAATTTTTTTGTTATGGGTTTTTAAATAAGAAAAATGAATTTATAAATAAGAAATATTGTATACTCCACTCACCACCTTCACTACTCCACCCACCACCATCTCTACTACATTCACCACCCTCACTACTCCACCCACCACCATCTCTACTACATTCACCACCCTCCCTACTCTGCCCACCACCATATCTACTCCACCCACCATTATCACTACTCCATCCACCACCCTCACTACTCCACCCACCACCATCTCTACTACACCCACCATTATCACTACTACATCCATCACCCTCACTACTCACCTGCCACCATGACTACTCCAGCCACCACCATGACTGCTCCACCCACCATCACTACTCCACCCACCACTATCACTACTCCACCCACCTTAATTAGTGTTTTTGAAATGGAGGCACCTCTTTCCCAGATTTATACGAAAAGGAAACAAGGGACAAGGTGCCTCACTACAATCAGGGATTAGTGTGGGAGTATTATCCTTCCATTTATGTCTTGGAAGAGCATGTGGGATAGGACAAAGTACCTGATATTCCTCTGGGTACAGAGTTGGATTTGACTTCAGATACGCCACCAATTAGTGGCGGCATATCTGAAGCTTGCTCATAACTCGGATTTTGGCTTGCAACTCAAAGCAAAAAATCAACCGAGTGATGGCTCATAACTCAGAAAACTCGTAAGTTGGGGCACTCGTAAGTCAAGGTACCACTGTATGTATATCAAAACTGTAATTATTCTATACTGAACTTCTTTGTAGATGAAGGGTTCAGAAAACCAACAAGTTGATAAATTAGACACGTGCAACACTTGGGTATCTTTAATGAGGAAACGTTTCACCACACAGTGGCAAAACGGTGTCAGACATTTCTGTCTGACACAGCAACATCTTGAGATCTTAATACAGGGAATTCTTCACTTGCCTAACCCTTGAGCATGACCTATTTCCACATTGGACAAATGTGATATCTCCTACGCTGCTGCACCTCTCCTGCCTACAGTATGTAAGCTACTGATTACCTCAAACTCCTGTTCTTCACCATTCTCCTTTGTATGGACTGATGAAGCCACTGTGTGGCAAAACATATCCTCATTAAATATACCCAAGTGTTGCACATGTGTCTAATTTATGAACTTCTCTACTACACTTTAATTATTAAAGCCATATAGCATTACCTAATAAAATACTTCTCTTGTACTCATTGTAACTCATCTAATGGCCATATGAACTGTTATTGTTTATTAATTAATCTTAAGTTAATTTTAAGTTTGCCCGGAATGCTCTGCATACAAAGGGGGTTTTGGCATGTGCACCCAACTATTATATTCCTTTGTACAACCATGTATCATGTGAAAATAAAAATTATTATTATTATTTTAGAGTGGGTATGTGTTTTACAACGGTGTTACTTAATGGTGTCATTTGTGCTCATTTCATGTTTCTTTGGTAAATTGAATATTTTTAAAGAGGGAAACAGTACTGTACTCATGTGCAGTACTGCATGTTTATGTGCCTAATGGGTCTGACTACTGTACCATATACAGTATCTGGTAGCCTTGACATGAAAAAAAGAGGCAGCCAAGACCCCTGTTCTGAAGCCCTCTATTAATCTGATTTTGCCTAATTATTTTTCAATAACTTCAGTATAAAATTATATTAACCTTACATACTGTTGCTATTTTTCAGATCATCGAAAGAGGAACAAGTCTTATATGAGCGTCTTGAGGAGGATAAGATTAACACGACAAGTATTCCGACTTTCATTCATCTTTTCAGTGTAAGTTTAACTGAATGATAAGAATTATAATTCATAGTGTTATAATTAATACTCATTGTTGCCCAAAAGTTTAATAATAGGAAGCATTTGTAATAATGTATCCACTATGGTATAAGAGGCCATGCACTTGCATATTTTAAATCCTACCTTTCTAATAGGTATCAGTATGTCACCATTAAAAACACAGCCTCATCAATACGGCCACTTGATACTGGAGTTCCGCAGGGAAGTGTCCTTGGACCCCTGCTCTTCCTCATTTACATCAATGATCTTCCAAACATATCCCAACACCTGAAACCCATTCTCTTTGCTGACGACACGACTTACGTCATCTCCCACCCTAATCTTGCCACCCTCAACACCATTGTTAATGAGGAGCTGATCAAAATATCGACTTGGATGACAGCCAATAAACTTACACTTAACACTGGCAAAACCTACTATATTATGTTTGGTAGCAGAGCAGGTGTTGCACAACTTAACATTAAGATCGACAACACTCTAATTGCCAGACATAATGAGGGCAAATTCCTTGGCCTATACCTCAACAACAACCTAACTTTCAGCACCCACATCCAACATAACAAAAAAAGTATCCAAAACGGTGGGGATCCTCTCCAAGATACAATACTACGTGCCACAAACTGCCCTTCTCACACTATACCATTCACATATATATCCATACCTCACCTATGCTCTCTGTGCTTGGGGTTCAACTGCAGCAACACACCTAAAGCCAATAATAACCCAACAAAAAGCCGCAGTAAGAATAATCACTAAATCCCATCCCTGGCAACACCCCCCCCCCCCACTCTTCATAGATCTAAACTTATTCCATGTTCAGAACATCCACACTTACTGCTGTGCAATCTGTATCTACAGGACCTTAAATTCCAATATTAACCTTGACCTAAAACGCTTTCTTGATAGTTGTGACAGGTTCCACAGGCATAACACCAGACACAAACATCTCTATGACTTTCCCCGTGTTCAACTAAACCTTTATAAAAATTCAATGTATTTCAAAAGACCTAAAATCTGGAACACCCTACCTGAAAACTCTAGAACTGCAGACACATTCATCACTTTCAGAACTACAGTTAGAAAACATCTTGTCTCCCTGATACACCCCGACAACTAACTACATGATAACCACCTGTTGGTTCACAATTACACTCACTCATGAAATAAGTCTATAACTTACTTCCGAGATATTCGTATATCACTGCACTAGTGATCTAGTGCAGTTAGCCTCTCAAAAACTCTGCTTTCTCTTACCCAGGACCAAAGAACATGTTATAGGCAAGAGCAGCAATGATTTTATATGCTTGGACTGGTCCTGGACACTCGCCATATTATGGCCTATTTTATTCATTCTAGAGTATTTATCAGGTTTCTATGTTACTTATAGTGTTTATTATGTTATATTAGATAAAGTCTGATAGATAAATAAGCCATAGAGTTGTTATTAGCAAATTGAGTTACAAGCTTGGTCACGGAACGAATTAAACTCGTAAGTCAAGATACCACTGTATTAGTAATTTCTTAATATTTTTTAACTATTGATATTCATTATTTTTAAATACTTTTAACACTGACATCATATTCTTAGCTAATACAACTCCAGTCTCTTAATGCTTTTACAAGTTGCTTAGATTTTTAATTTAGTTTTATTTGAAATGTTATACTTAGTTATTAGCTCTTTCAAATGCACAGAAATTGTAAACTCAAGATTTCAACACTTCAGAATAAAAATAAATAAAACATTAACAAGAATAAATAATATATTGATTTACTTATGTGAATGCAAATCCAAGAACAATTTGATTGATTAACATTTGTCCAAACACACAAAAGCTTTTATGAAAAATAATATTGTTTGCAGTAGTAGATGATCATTTATAAATGTAATTTATGTTGAAAATCTAGACAAATTTTGAGATTTTTTTCTAATATGATTATTAATTACAGCTGGAGAAAAAAGGGCCTACACCTCTGGAGCAAGTGGAGATTGTAATTGACATTCCAGTGAATTTCACAAAGGATGAGAACTTTGTTAAGATATATGCCCCGAAGGTAAGTACCGTGGCAGCAGAAATAAGATATACAGTAGACCGTCATTTAACACGGATTTATTCGGCACGATTTGGCTATAGCACGATTGAAGAATTGTGGCACAATTTTATACAACACTTCATAAAATTAACTTAACACGGTTCAGTTTGCGTGAGGGGAAAAAATTTTGAGCACGAGGTCACCTGCGGGATTGGCTGTGGATTACACTATTGAGTCAACGTGGGACACCTACCGCCATCCCCCACCACCCTCTGCCACTCCCATCACCCTCCCAGCCTTCAGTTCAGTTCATACATGTGTAGGCCGATCCTCAGGGAGCTCACTGTGTTTGTTTAGATACGTATTTTAATTGCCATATCTTTAATCTGCCAAGCAATCATGGCACCCAATAGGCATACAAGTGTTGCTGAAAATGGCAAGGGTATAAGCATTTAAGCCTTGGAATTAACGAAGAAAATAGAGATATTAGACAAGAGATAGCCAGTAGCCGTAACGAAGCGTCACTTTGTGCACACAAGAATGAGGTAAATATGTGTGATGACTTACTGATTTACTGACTAATTTACTTGCTGACTTGACTGATTTACTGAGTGACTTATTGATCTGACTGACTTAAAGTTAGACTTTTTCACTGAAGAGGACCCTGAAACGGTGTCTAGAGCAGCTGATGCCTTACCGTCAGTTGTATAATGTACTGCTGGGTAAAATAGAACAGAAATCCATTACAGAATTTATGCACACTCCAGTGCAAGCATTGACTTCAGTACCAGAACCTCTACCATCCACCTCAGCCCAGTAGGGCCACAGTATAACTATCCACTCCACAATTATCCACAAACACCAGCACCCACAATTTAAGGTAAGAAATAATATTATTTCTGTTGCATTTATAATCTTAAGCAGTAAACACAGCATATACATCAGGACAGTTAACTACAATTACATATTCACTTTTATTTTTGTAAGATGTGGAGACATAAAAGAAAGTTGTTTGCGTTTTCAGGAACGTAACTACTGTGTTAAATTACGGTCTACTGTATCCTAAATAAAAAAATGTAAAAACCCTTATGCTTAAATTATTAAAATAACATAAGTGTTGTATTAATCAATTATAGTGTGTTTTTTTATTTCAACTTGCCAGCCATCTCCCACTGAAGCAGGGTGACCCGAAAAACAACAAACACTTTCACCCTCATTCATTCCATCGCTGTCTTGCCAGAGATGTGCAGATACTACAGTTTAAATGCCCCTCCAAGCTGCAAATATCCTCACCCCTCCAGAGTGGAGGCATTGTTTTCCACCTCAAGGATTCATCCGGCTCTCTGGTTTATCTGAATACCTTTGCAAAATGTTACCTTACTCACACTCCAACAGCTCATCAAAACCAAAAATTATTTCCCTCCACTCCTATTTAACACACACAGCTGCTGGATGTCCAAGCCCCTCACAGACAAAACCTCCTCTTCCCCCTCCCTCCAACCTTTCCTAGAGTGACTCCTACCATGCCTTCCCTCCACTACAAATTTATACATCCTTCAAGTCATCCTACTTTGCTTCACCCTCTCTAAATATCCAAACCATCTCAACAACCCCATTTCAGCCCTCTGCTTAATATTTTTAGTAGCCCAGCTCTTTTTAATTTCCTAATAGTATGGCCTAATATTAATATGAAAAACCAAATTTCCTCAAAATCTACCAGTATTATCTATTAAAGATCTAATAATAAATAAGCTGGCTGAAGAATCTTTAACATACAGTTATATTACATCAAGCAATAAGCCCATTTATTTAGCACAATGATTGATATGATTGTAAAAGAAAAAACTCACTGAACAGAATACTGTTCAAACTTGTGAAAGCCAGTCCTAAAACTAGCAGGCCAGTGTGCTATTTGGCATGGTACAGTGGCTATCACACCGGCCTTCTACTTTTAGAACTGATTTGCCATAAGTTTGACTCCCATTTCATTCAGTGACTTAAATAAACCCTTCGTCTGCTTTGCAGACAACAAACATGCTACCTAACTGTACTTACATTAATTTTGCCTTTATGAAATTTCCCAAATTTAAAAATTTGATATTAAATGTGGTACATGCTCTACAACTAAAATTTTTTAAAAATAAAAGGGAAAATTAAGAATATAAATTAAAACTGGTTTGCTAGGTACGTAATATGTAATGAGCAGTGATGCTGCAATCTGTCAGCTTAAAGGAGGTAGCTAGGGATCGAAGTGGTCAGTAGTGTAGTGGAGCTGTTGCCTTGTCAGTGATGTGTGGAAGGCAGAGGTAATAAGTGGTGTGTGGAGGCCCCAGATATCTAAATACATTCACTTCTTCCACATAGCTTCCAATCTTTTTTGTCTAAACTTGTCACCCCCATCATCCTGCTCTTTTCATTTTTTTTTTTTTTCATTTCCTTTTTTTTGTGCATCCTCCCAAACTCATCCACAAACCTCTTAACTTTTCTTCAGAATCTCCCAAAACAACTGTATCATTGACAAAGAGCAACAATGACAGCTTCCACTTCATATCATATCCCATGGTTCTCCCCAACACCCAAGCATTCACTTCTTTTATACCTCCTGTATAAGTATATTAAACAACCATGGTGATTCATGCATTGGTGTTTACTGGAAAATGGCCCCTGTCTTTCCTATATACCCTAACTAGAAGCTCCATTTCCTCATAAAAACTCTTTATTGCTTATAGTAACATACTCCCTATTCCATACATATACAACATGTGCCACAATACTGCATAATCATATACCTTTTATAAATTAATGAATGTAACAGACAATTCCTTACTCATATGTACACTTCAGTGTAAATACTTGGTATACATATCATTCCTTACCATATCCTCCTCATTCCTCTTTAGGCCTGTTTTCTGTCTTATCCCTAACTCTTTAAAAATAATTCTACTGCACACTTTACCTGGTTTACTCAGCTGGCTTATTCTCCTATAATTCTTATACTCTCTCTAGCCCTCATTTTTCCTATACACAGAATTTATGCATGCTTGAATCTCCTTATGTTACCGTGTTCACACTCTAACAGCATGTCAGATCTTAATAACCAAGCGGGGTTCCACAGGGGTCAGTCCTAGGACCTGTGCTGTTCTTGGTATATGTGAATGACATAACGGAAGGGATAGACTCAGAAGTGTCCTTGTTTGCGGACGATGTGAAGTTAATGAGAAGAATCAAATCGGATGAGGATCAGGCAGGACTACAAAGAGACCTGGACAGGCTACAAGCCTGGTCCAGCAACTGGCTCCTTGAGTTTAACCCCGCCAAATGCAAAGTCATGAAGATTGGGGAAGGGCAAAGAAGACCGCAGACACAATATAGTTTAGATGGCCAAAGTTTGCAAACCTCACTCAAGGAAAAAGATCTGGGGGTGAGTATAACACCGAGCATATCTCCTGAGGTGCACATCAATCAGATAACTGCTGCAGCATACGGGCGCCTGGCAAACCTACGGATAGCGTTCCGATACCTCAGTAAGGAGTCGTTCAAGACTCTGTATACCATTTACGTCAGGCCCATACTGGAGTATGCAGCACCAGTTTGGAATCCACACCTAGTCAAGCACATCAAGAAATTAGAGAAAGTGCTAAGGTTTGCAACAAGACTAGTCCCAGAGCTACGGGGATTGTCCTACGAAGAAAGGTTGAGGGAAATCGGCCTGATGACATTGGAGGCCAGGAGGGTCAGGGGAGACATGATAACGACATAAAATACTGCGCGGAATAGACGAGGTGGACAAAGATGGGATGTTCCAGAGATGGAACACAGACACAAGAGGTCATGATTGGAAGTTGAAGACTCAGATGAATCAAAGGGATGTTAGGAAGTATTTCTTCAGTCATAGAGTAGTCAAGCCGTGGAATAGCCTAGAAAGTGTAGTAGTGGAGGCGGGAACCATACATAGTTTTAAGGCGAGGTATGATAAAGCTCATGGAGCAGGGAGAGAGAGGACCTAGTAGCAATCAGTGAAGAGGCAGGACCAGGAGCTATGACTCGACCCCTGCAACCACAAATAGGTGAGTACAAGACACAGATGAATCACAGGGATGTTAGGAAGTATTTCTTCAGCCACAGAGTAGTCAGGAAGTAGAATAGTTTGGGAAGCGATGTAGTGGAGGCAGGATCCATACATAGCTTTAAGCAGAGGTATGATAAAGCTCACGGTTCAGGGAGAGTGACCTAGTAGCAACCAGTGAAGAGGCGGGGCCAGGAGCTTGGACTTGACCCCTGCAACCTCAACTAGGTGAGCACACACACACACACACACACACAAAAAAAAAGCAGGGATATGATGAAGCTCACAGTTCAGGGAGAGTGACCTAGTAGTGACCAGTGAAGAGGAGGAGCCAGGAGCTAGGACTCGACCCCTGCAACCTCAACTAGGTGAGTACACACACACACACACACACACACACACACACACACACACACACACACACACACACACACACACACACTTTTTTTTTTTT
This sequence comes from Cherax quadricarinatus, assembly GCF_038502225.1. Classification (NCBI taxonomy): domain Eukaryota; kingdom Metazoa; phylum Arthropoda; class Malacostraca; order Decapoda; family Parastacidae; genus Cherax; species Cherax quadricarinatus. The sequence goes on along the minus strand of NC_091305.1, from coordinate 14,714,777 downwards.
TTTTTACACAGGGTTTGACAAGGTTAGGGATCCCTATTATTATTATTATTATTATAATCAAAAAGAAGCGCTAAGCCACAAGGGCTATACAGCGCTGCAGGGTAGGGAAGGAAGCAAGGGAATTGGATGGCAGGAGGGAGGGGGGATGATCAGCAGGTTACAGAAAACAGCGGGGCAGGGGATAGTACGGGGGTAGAGGGTAGCAAGAGATACAAGTAGAAAGGGCTGAAAGTATCAGAATTTGTGAAGTAAGTCAGTCGTTGTCAAAAAGTCAATAAGAGAGTCCGGATGAAAGGTGGGTCCATCAGCGAGAAGGGAAGGTAAAGAGAGAGCAGCGGGGCGAAGACGACGACAGAGGTAAATTCTGCGTGCTCGTTGATAAAGTGGGCAGTCCAACAGAATGTGGCTGACTGATAATGGAGCTTGGCAATTCTCACAGAGAGGAGCAAGACGCCTCTCCATGAGATATCCATGAGTAAGACGAGTATGGCCAATGCGAAGACGGGAGAGAGTAGTCTCCCAACCTCGACACTGGTGATAAGAAGACGGCCAGTAACCTATACTCGGTTTAATAGACTGAAGTTTGTTGCCGAGCATAGTAGACCAACGTTGTTGCCAACGGGTGTGAAGGTGGGAAGATATTACAGCAAAATAGTCCGTACATGGAATACCTCTGTAAGAAACTGGTAGGTCATGTACTGCTGACCGCGCAGCAGTGTCTGCCTGTTCATTGCCCTGTACGTCAACATGACCAGGGACCCAACAAAAAACAATATCTTTATGCTTAGTAAAGATGCGGCGTAGCCAAAGTTGGATACGGAGGACTAAGGGGTGAGGTGTATCAAATTTTTGTATAGCCTGTAAAGCACTAAGGGAGTCTGAGACAACCACAAATGATGACACAGGCATAGATGCAATACGGATAAGTGCTGTAAGGATGGCATATAATTCAGCAGTAAAAATACTAGCTGAAGATAGTAAATGCCCTTGTACGACGCTGTCCGGAAACACTGCTGCGAATCCTACGCCGTCAGAAGACTTAGAGCCATCTGTGTACACAGCAATGGCATGAGAATGAGAGTGAAAGTGGTCAAGAAAAAGAGAGCGGGAAGCGACCGTAGACAGTTGGGCTTTCGAGCAAGGGAGGGAGAAAGAACAGACTCGAACAGCTGGGACCTCCCAGGGGGGTAGGGAAAAGTGAGATGCTACATGTACATAGAAAGGTGGTAGTTGAAGAGAAGACAAGAGCGAATGAAGGCGAAGAGAGAAGGGACGGAGTAAGCAGGGGCGGCGAACAAATAAAGAATGTCTACTAATATCAGTGACCATTCTATAAATGGAAGGATTGCGGAGATCATGAGAGCGTACATAGTAGCGCAGGCAATGGGCATCACGGCGATCGGATAAGGATGGAACGTTCGCTTCTGCATAGAGGCTTTCGACAGGGGAAGAGCGAAAAGCACCAAGGCATAAACGTAATCCTTGGTGATGAATGGGGTTAAGGCTAGAGAGAGTAGCAGGAGATGCCGCTGAATAGATCTGGTCACCATAATCAAGTTTCGATAAAATAAGGGTGGAATGTAGGTGAAGGAGGGTTCGACGATCAGCTCCCCACGAAAGATGAGCAAGGGTTTTAAGAAGGTTCAGCCGGCTGTGACAAGTTGCCTTCAGAGAGGTAATGTGAGGTTTCCAGGATAACCTACGATCAAAGAGGAGGCCCAGAAACTTGACTGTATCACGTTCAGGGATACGTGAGCCATAGAGGTACAAAGGATGATCAGAGATGACAGAGCGTCTAGTGAAAGTGATTTGGTGGGTTTTAGTGCTGGAAAATTTAAACCCATGTGTGGTGGCCCAATTGGAAACACGGTCGACTGCATGCTGGAGAGAAACTGTAAGGAGGTGACAGTCAGCGCCTGCACAGGCAATAGCGAAGTCATCAACATAGAGTGATGACCAAATATTTGATGGAAGACTAGAGGCCAAATCATTAATAGCAAGGAGAAAAAGTGTTGTGCTCAGAACACATCCCTGGGGGACACCTTCAGCTTGGACAAAGTCCGGGGAGAGCACATTATTAACCCGAACACGGAAATGCCTGTCAGTTAAAAAGTTCTTAAGGAAGGATGGTAGATTGCCTCGAAGGCCTAAGGAGTGGGCTTGGGCTAAAATATTATACCTCCAAGTTGTGTCATATGCCTTCTCAAGGTCAAAAAATATGGCAATAACTGAGTGGTTATTCGCAAAGGCATTACGAACATACGTATCCAAGCGCAGTAAGGGGTCTATGGTAGAACGTCCCTTACGAAAGCCATATTGACGAGTGGAGAGACTGTTGTGTGTCTCTAAATACCACACTAAACGTCTATTTACTAGACGTTCCATTACTTTGCAAACTGCACTGGTAAGAGCAATGGGACGATAGTGGGAGGTTTCATGTCCCGTAGTGCCTGGTTTGCGGAAAGGGAGAACAATGGCGGATTTCCACAGCTGTGGAAGAACTCCTTGTGACCAAATAAGATTGTAAAGGTGTAATAGGACTGCAAGGGCTGACTGATGTAAATGTTGTAGCATACGAATATGAATGTCGTCGGGCCCAGCTGCCGATGATCGACAAGCTGAGAGTGTTGCCTCCAGTTCTTGAAGTGTAAAAGGCACATTATACTGTTCTTCTCTGAGAGAAGAAAAGTCCAAGGGTGCTAACTCTCTGGCAGACTTTGAGGAAAGAAATGAGGGGCATAGATGGAGTCCCTGAGAAATACGGACCAGATGATTGCCAATTTCATTGGCAACATCTAGTGGGTTTGCTATATCAACACCGGCAACCCGCAGAACAGGAGCCGGGTCAGGAGAATATTTACCACTCAGTTTTCGTACTTTTTTCCAGACTGCACTCATAGAGGAAGCAGAGGTGATGGTGGAGACATAATCTCGCCAGCAAGTGCGTTTAGCGTCACGGATGACACGGCGAGCAATCGCACGCTTCTGTTTAAAATCAAGGAGTCGCTCTGTGGTTCTATTGTACCGGTACCTGCCCCATGCAGCGCGTTTCAAACGTACTGCACGAGCACAAGCAGGAGACCACCAAGGCACGCATTTCTGAGAATGCCTGCCCGAAGTTTGGGGTATAGAATGAGAAGCTGCGGTGAAAACGGAGGACGAGAAGAGGTGTAAAAGCTCATCGATGGAGGACGAAGAAGGAACCTCTTTAAAAACAGTCAGGTGTGAGTAAAGGTTCCAATTTGCCCGATTAAATTGCCAGCGTGGGGTGCGAAGAGGTGGCGAATATGAAGGGGAAGTAAGAATGATTGGGAAATGATCACTGTCATGTAAGTCCGGGAGAACAGACCAAGTAAAGTCTAATGCGGCGGAGGAAGAGCAAACTGAGAGATCGATGCAAGAGAGAGTATGAGTCCGAGGATCAAAATGGGTGTCAGTACCTGTATTTAAAACATGGAGGGGGTGGGTGGCAAGAAAAGCCTCTAACTGAATTCCACGGGAATCACAGTGAGACCCTCCCCAGAGGAAATGGTGGGCATTAAAATCACCAAGTAACAGAATCGGTGGCGGTAATGACGAAACAAGGAAGGCAAAATCCGGAATAGATAATGCCCGAGAAGGAGAGAGATATAAAGAACAGAGCGTATACCACCTATGTAAGTGGATACGGGCTGCTGTGTAATGCAGCGAAGTATGAACAAATAGCTGATGGTACGGAATATCAGTGCGGAGAAGAAGGGCACTTTCATTAAAGGTCCCATCAGGAAAAGGATCTGAAGAATACAATAAATTATAGCCTGAGATGTGAGAAATAACAGCAGAGTGTAATTTTGGTTCCTGTAAGCAAACACCAACAGGGGCAAACTGGGAGAGTAACATCTGAAGCTCACCCCGATTACCCCTGAGGCCGCGTATATTCCACTGTAAAAAGGCCATGATTGGCAATGATAAAGATACTTGAAATCCGCAGGTAAGGGTTCCTACGGACTAGAAGGGTTAGAAAAGTCCACATGCGGAGGCAGTGGAAAATGTTCAAGCAGCGAAGGAACGGTGCGTTGTGAAGAAAGGAGTTGCGCAGATGGAGCAGAGGAGAGAGGAAGAGCGGAAGGTGGATCAGTGTCCATTGATGGTTTGGTCTCTGCAATATATTCAGAGATTGCTTCAAGTGTTTCGGAATTCAGAGATGTCGTATGGGAGACAATATTGGGAATGGTAGGGGGAGGATGAGTAAAGATTGGAACTGTATTGGACTGTACCAAGGTAGGGGGGGGCGAAAGGGTGGAGGGAACTGGAGAAGCGTGGCAGGGGACAGAAGAGACAGGAACCTGGGAGGTGGCAGAAGAGGAAGAAACTTGGGAGGGAACAGGGGAGGAAGGTACATTACGAGGAGGAGGGTGAACCTCTGCACTTGTAACTGAGCCAGTGAGAGGGGAAGAACTAGGGACAGAGACAGGGAGGGTAAAATGAGGAGGTGGAAGATGGGTAGGAGGTGTTACCGGACCTTTTTTTGACTTTTGAGAAGTAGAGGGACGATTGGGAAGAGGTGTCGTACGAGGTCTCGTCGATACTGAGGCTTGTAAGAGAGAACTCGAAGAAGCGAGATTAGACTGAGGCGTTGAAGTAGGGACGTCTGAGCCGAGGACAGCAAAAGGATTAGATACAGGAGTGATTATGGGAGAGGTAACCACAGAGGTGGGTGTAGAAGATGGGATACCAGAAGTGGGGGGACGTTTTGAAACACGGGAATAAGAAACACGTGGGAGTCTCCCTTGGAGGCGGAGATGAGAAACTGCCATGGCATAAGGGAGACCTTCTGTCTCTTTGAGGTAACGGATTTCCCGCTCGTTTAAATAGACCTGACAACGGCGAGAGTACGAAGGGTGAGCCTCATGACAGTTAAGGCAAGAGGGAGATCGATTGCAAGACGTATTAGAATGGTCACCGGCACCACAGACTGGGCATTCGGCGATAGATCTGCAATATTTCGCTGGATGGCCAAATCGCCAGCAATTTCTACACTGTTGTGGTGTAGGGATCACCTTTCGAACTTGTAACCGATGTCCTGCTATATAAACGGAGGATGGGAGTTCTCGGCTGTCAAAAGTTAAACGAGCCACATTGCTAGGGTATCGTCTCCGCCCACGGGCAGGAAGAATGTAAGTGTCTACCTTGAGGATTGGGAGATCTTGGAGTTCCAGCTGTTCTAGAATGTCGGTGCCACATGTCTGGAAATTTTGTTGAACTATGGTATGGGGCAGAATAACGGTACCACTACAAGAATTGAGGGAATGATGTTTTTCAAGGGTGACAGGAACAGTATCTATATGGGTAAGACGAGAGAGCTCACGAGCCTGGGTAGCATTCTGTACGGTAATGATGCGCGTACCGCTCTTAAGAGCATGAAAAGAAATATCTTTACCAACATGGCGTAGGAGTGCCTTGCCAATACTATGGTCAGAAAGATAGGCAGTAGAGGAAGTTGGTCGTAAAGTGAAGAATTTAGTCCACTGTTCAGTCTGAAACTGAGCGTGGAAAGGTAGTGAAGGACGTGTCGATCGTTTCTGAGAAGAACGAGAAGGTGAAGGTGGAGAAGTATCATCAGCAGGTAATTGTCGTTGACGTTTAGGCGTGGGACCAGAGTTGGTCCGACGTGGAACGGGTCGGCGATTTGAAAATTGCCGCACCGTAGAGGGAGAGGCCGGAAGCATAGTCAGAGGAGAGCGAAGGTCTGATAAATCGAAGGAGTCAGTCGAGGCCTCAGTACCTGAAGCGGGTGAGGAAACAGCACCGGCAATAGGTACAGAGGCATGAGGAATGTCTGAAGAGTGGTCCAAAGACGAGGCGGGGTCAGAACGGGGTGCGGTATCAAGAAGGGGCCCGGGGGTACCAGGTTCATGGACTAGGGCTGCCATGGTTAGGTTACTTCTTTCTTTTTGTTTTTAAGAAAAAAAAAGAAAGAAGAAAAGAAAATAAAAATAAAAAAAAGAAAAAAAAAGGGGGGACCGGGGAGGGATAGTTCCTAGGAGGGATGAAAGGGCCAGAAATCTCCCTCCGCGCCCAAGAGGACTCGACACCTCTAGTAGCGCAGATGCAGCATGGAACCCGTGCCATACCCTACCCTTCATGCCAGTAAACCAGCAATCTGGGATAGCAACCTCACATCTGCCGAGCTACCTCGGTGGACAAAAGAGAGGGCGGCCGGATATCCGCCACAAAGCATACCTCCTTCAGCCACCACCCCCGGAATCCGAAAGGTGGCTTCCAGAGCTACACCCGTCGCCCAAAAGACACCCAAAGCGACTCCGGGATACCGGAGAGGGATCGGGACATCCCTAGGCAATCCAGATTCCACGGCAAACTACGCCACCGCCAAGAAACCTCAACGGAATGGGATGGACCCCGGTGTCCTTTCTCCTACCTAGGAACTAGCGCGCCTGTGGGAGAAATCCCAAAGGACAAAAAGAGGAAGGGCAAAAGGGAGGAGTGGGGAGGAGGAGGAGGAAAGGAAAAAGGGGGAGGATGGGGAGGATGGGATAGGGGAGGGGAGATTGGGGGGTAATTAGGTTCGGTCTGAGGAAGAAGACCGATAGGTCTAATTCCTCAGACCAAGAGCCTCTTCACCACGCCAAGGAGCCCCACTTGAAGAGGAGCTTTATTGACAGCTATTTACAGGTTAAGGATTCCTAACTTTATTGGCAAGCTAAGAGCTGTTACCTACATCAGCTCATTTGAAAGCATTTTTATTGTTATGAGACATACAAGTAGGGAACAGGACGAAGTTGGAGCCATCTGTGGGCCAGAATTTTCATTTGATCAGCTGACTTTATCTCGCTGACATCATTATGCTGTACGAATGTGTTCCATACTCGAGTCATCCTGGGTATATATGATCTCAGATGGAGTGATGTTCTGGAGAAGGGTACAGCCAGAGTGAAGTTGCTGCTTTCTGCCCGTCTTGTGGCATAAAAGCTTGTTTCATGCTGTCCTCGAAGTGGATCCAAGTGTGGTACTTTCACAATATTAGCCTTGTACATAACAGTAAGGCCACTGTTACATTGGTATGTCTTATTACTTTGATAGTAAGGTTCTCACTACATGTTCTAGTGTGGGGTAGCTTTTACTTAATGGCCTTATCTGTCTAGGGGTAATACTTACATCATGGCTGATCATCTTGAGTGTCTCTGATATCTTTTCACCAGCCCTCTTCACAGGTTATGTAAACTACTACTATAAAAATATAACTGTATTCTAAATAGATATGTACAGAAGATACAATCACAGCTTCACATATTCAAAACAAAAATCTACACACTCCTTAGCTGTTCTCCCACATGGTGCATCTCAGCAACGTTGTCCTTCTCTCTTCTTGACTAACTCTGGGCTAACCAGTGTTTTGACACACTTTATTCACCCTGGGTATGGTGGCCACAACTTAAGTTATAAAAGCTCACCCCTGGAGCACACATAATGCCCCAAAAAGATAGAAAAAAGGACCCAGAGGTCCTGCCACCTCCATGTCAACAAAAGAAGAGAGAGAGAGAGAGGGGGAGGAGCCTAGCTAAGCTCCTCCCACACCCACCAAAACAAAAGACTGTTGCCAAGCACAATTCTCCAGTTACCACAATTCTACCACACCTTAATTTTACTTTTACAAAAAGAAATACAACTTCATAAACTACTTATTTAAACTGTGTGTTTGTATGTCTATAGTATAACCTATTATATTGAGAAAAAGGCTTGACCCAGCTGCCTCTCAGTCCTAAGGGTGATCAGTCCTTATGACATTTAGAGCTAAGTCCTCATCAATTCAATATAATTAGGTATTCCAGAGTAACTGTTACTTATAAATACATGTTGGGTCCTATAGCCCCATAACACCCCCACCTCCAGACGAAGTCTCACAAAAGCTAGCCGTGTCCCTCAGGATACGGCTAGTAAAAAGTATATTGCTTAAGTCTGAAGGCGGTAAGCAAGACTACTAGAAATGCTACATATTTCCCACCACCATAACTGCTCTTCACTTTATTGTTATTTACAACAGATTGCAGAATTTTTTAGAAAAGCATTTTAACCATACCCATATACTCAAGGGTGTAACTATTTACAATTTTAGTGGCTTTTAAACAATACACATTACAATGCAAAAATTGCACACAATGCCCACTGTGAAAGCCTGCACCAACAGGCCTGTGCCTCTGCTGCGGTAATCCAGCAAGCAACTGGTACTCCAGGGTGGCATCTTCCTGATCAGGAGACGAGAGTAGAGCCAAACCCAGAGCAGTCAGGTGTACACCAGGCAGGAAACTTCACAAAACATGTTAGGGTGTCTCTCACTTGGTGGCCAAACCAAACAGTGAGACTTACAGTCAACACTCACGATCCTTAACATGGTCAGACACTCAAGCCCATCTTCTGAGGTCCCACTCCACACAGATCCTCCAAACTTATGAAGAGGAGGCTGGCATAGAACATGGAGGGGTCCAAGGGACCACAAAGGCAAATCGTCGGGCCATTTTGTATATAGAGCACACCAAGACACAACATCACATACCTTCCTGAACATCTCATGTTACCGAAGGTTGTCAACCACTGCCTCAACTCACATTTACATATACACTGACCCTCGTCACACTTTTGGCTCCGACTCGACTCCTTCACAGTCAGATGGCTGGTAGAGAGTACTCAGGCTCGCCGAGAGTTCACCATTGCAAAAACAACAAGGTCAGCACATGACAAACACTATGTACAAAGTACGCACCATGCATCTACATGAAACATCTAGAGAGAGCTTCAGCAACCACATTCTCTGAGCCTTTTATATATTTAACTTCCAAATTAAAAGGCTGTAGGAACAAAGCCCATTTTAAGAGTCTGATTTTAGTCACCATACACAGGAACAGGATGAAGAGATCCTGAGACATGTACAAATGCTGAATAGCCAGCCCCAAAATGAAAATTTTCTTTCCTGTGGTAAAATTTTGACATTTAAATTTAGAAGGTTGCTCATTGATAGTAACAGTTCTGCAACCTCTCGCAGTACAACAACAAACACCAAAGACATCTCTTTGCACCCAGGTTGGATACATCAAGTTTACACAAATACCATCACATTCCATCTCACACACAAATTTTAAGCACACAATGAACACAATTTGCATTACACACATGAAAATGGTACTGTCATTCCTGGAGTGGAACCACAGTCGATGGCCTCCACTCCAAACCAACAGATACAGATACTAATGCCGGAAAAAAAATCCCCCCCCAGTACCAACAATACCACCAGTCCGATAACATTCTTCTTTGCAAATACAGTGGACCCCCGGTTAACGATTTTAATCCGTGCAAGAGGGGTAATTGTTATGCGAAATAATCGTTATGTGAATGAATTTTCCCCATAAGAAATAATGGAAATAAAATTAATCCGTGCAAGACACCCAAAAGTATGAAAAAAAAAATTTTTTACCACATGAAATGTTAATTTTAATACACACAAACTGAAAAAGGCATGCACACTTACATGACACTTACTTTTATTGAAGATCTGGTGATGATTGATGGGATGGGAGGAGGGGAGAGCATTATCTTCTTACTGTTTAGAAGGGGAATCCCCTTCCATTAGGACTTGAGGTAGCAAGTCCTTTTCCGGGGTTACTTCCCTTCTTCTTTTAATGCCACTAGGACCAGCTTGAGAGTCACTGGACCTCTGTCGCACAACAAATCTGTCCATAGAGCTCTGTACCTCCCGTTCCTTTACGATTTGTCTAAAATGGGCCACAACATTGTCATTGAAATAGTCACCAGCACGGCTTGCAACAGCTGTGTCAGGGTGATTTTCATCCATAAAGGTTTGCAGTTCAACCCACTGTGCACACATTTCCTTAATCTTTGAAGTAGGCACAATGGATTCCACAACTGGCATAGGCTTCTCAGGGTTAGCCCCAAACCCTTCAAAATCTTTCTTAATTTCCATACTAATTCTCACCCTTTTTACCACAGGGTTGGCACTAGAAGCTTTCTTGGGGCCCATGGTCACTTATTTTCCAGAAACACCACCGAAAACACTGTAATAATACGAAATATTCCGAGTGTATGCTTGGATGTTAGCGCGGAGGCTGCCTGGTAAACAATGGCACGGGCGGCACATGTGAGGCTGGGTGAGGGCGCACATTGGACGCGTCTCGGACGAAAATCGGTGAGCGGGTTTTTAATCGGTATGCGCGGCAAAAATTTTGCGATTAAAGTAAGCGGTATGCGAAATAATCGCTATGTGATGCCATCGTTATGCGGGGGTCCACTGTATACAGGGTCTAAAGCCAGCAACAAACAACAAAATACCTTTCATCCGTGGACTGCTTGCAGAGGCAAAGGCAATGTTCGCGGCATTCACTGAGACCCACATAAAGGATCACTTGGACAACGAAATATGGATCCCAGGTTACAACCTATACAGATGTGACAGAGTGAACAGGCAAAAGGGGGGGATTGGCCTGTACATTGCAGAGTCACTTGTTTGCACAGAACTGCTTAATGCCTCAAATGATGTAGTGGAAGTTTTAGCAGTAAAGGTCGAGAACCAAAACCTAGTCATTGTGGTAGTCTACAAGCCTCCGGATGCAACATCCCAGCAATTCCAGGAACAGCTGTTAAAAATTGACCACTGTCTGGAAAATCTTCCAGCTCCTGCACCCAACATCTTGCTCCTGGGGGATTTCAACTTAAGGCACCTAAAATGGAGGAATATAGCAAATAATATTGTTGCAGTAATAACACCAGGAGGCAGCTCTGATGAAAACTCACACTCACACGAGCTTTTAAATCTCTGCACAAAATTCAATTTAAACAAGCAAATAATAGAGCCTACTAGACTGGAGAATACACTAGACCTCATCTTCACTAACAATGATGATCTGATAAGAAATGTCACCATATCAAAAACAATATACTCAGATCACAACATAATTGAGGTTCAGACATGTATGCGTGGAGCCCCAGACCGACATAATGAGACTAGTCACGAGGGAGCATTCACCAAATTCAACTTCAATAACAAAAACATAAAGTGGGACCAAGTAAACCAAGTCCTAACCGATATAAGCTGGGAAGATATACTAAGCAACACAGACCCCAACTTATGCCTAGAACAGATTAACTCGGTGGCACTCGATGTATGCACAAGGCTTATTCCTCTAAGAAAAAGGAGGAGTAGATGTAAAATAGAAAGAGACAGGCGCTCCCTTTACAGGCGATGGAAAAGAATAACAGAGCGGCTAAAAGAGGTCAATATATCTGAAATGCGTAGGGAGACACTGGTCAGAGAAATAGCAAGCATTGAACTTAAGCTAAAAGAATCCTTTAGGAGTCAGGAATCGCGGGAGGAACTAAAAGCCATAAATGAAATCGAAAGAAACCCAAAGTATTTCTTCTCCTATGCCAAATCAAAATCGAGAACAACGTCCAGTATTGGGCCCCTACTTAAACAAGATGGGTCCTACACAGATGACAGCAAGGAAATGAGTGAGCTACTCAAGTCCCAATATGACTGTTTTTAGCAAGCCGCTAACCAGACTGAGAGTCGAAGATCAAAATGAATTTTTTATGAGAGCCACAAAATTTGATTAACATAAGCCTATCCGATGTTATCCTGACGCCAAATGACTTCGAACAGGCGATAAATGACATGCCCATGCACTCTGCCCCAGGGCCAGACTCATGGAACTCTGTGTTCATCAAGCACTGCAAGAAGCCCCTATCACGAGCCTTTTCCATCCTATGGAGAGGGAGCATGGACACGGGGGTCGTCCCACAGTTACTAAAAACAACAGACATAGCCCCACTCCACAAAGGGGGCAGTAAAGCAACAGCAAAGAACTACAGACCAATAGCACTAACATCCCATATCATAAAAATCTTTGAAAGGGTCCTAAGAAGCAAGATCACCACCCATCTAGAAACCCATCAGTTACACAACCCAGGGCAACATGGGTTTAGAACAGGTCGCTCCTGTCTGTCTCAACTATTGGATCACTACGACAAGGTCCTAAATGCACTAGAAGACAAAAAGAATGCAGATGTAATATATACAGACTTTGCAAAAGCCTTCGACAAGTGTGACCATGGCGTAATAGCGCACAAAATGCGTGCTAAAGGAATAACAGGAAAAGTCGGTCGATGGATCTATAATTTCCTCACTAACAGAACACAGAGAGTAGTCGTCAACAGAGTAAAGTCCGAGGCAGCTACGGTGAAAAGCTCTGTTCCACAAGGCACAGTACTCGCTCCCATCTTGTTCCTCATCCTCATATCCGACATAGACAAGGATGTCAGCCACAGCACCGTGTCTTCCTTTGCAGATGACACCCGAATCTGCATGACACTCTTCAGGTCACTTGTTCTATCTAGGCTGGAATATTGCTGCACACTAACAGCACCTTTCAAGGCAGGTGAAATTGCTGACCTAGAAAATGTACAGAGAACTTTCACAGCACGCATAACGGAGATAAAACACCTCAATTACTGGGAGTGCTTGAGGTTCCTAAACCTGTATTCCCTGGAATGCAGGAGGGAGAGATACATGATTATATACACCTGGAAAATCCTAGAGGAGGGACTAGTACCGAACTTGCACACGAAAATCACTCACTACGAAAGCAAAAGACTTGGCAGACGATGCACCATCCCCCCAATGAAAAGCAGGGGTGTCACTAGCACGTTAAGAGACCATGCAATAAGTGTCAGGGGCCCGAGACTGTTCATCTGCCTCCCAGCACACATAAGGGGGATTACCAACAGACCCCTGGCAGTCTTCAAGCTGGCACTGGACAAGCACCTAAAGTCAGTTCCTGATCAACCGGGCCGTGGCTCGTACGTTGGTTTGCATGCAGCCAGCAGCAACAGCCTGGTTGATCAGGCTCTGATCCACCAGGAGGCCTGGTCACAGACCGGGCCGCGGCGGTGTTGACCCCCGGAACTCTCTCCATGTCTCCAGGTAAACTGGAACACAGGCCATGGAAATCACATCTTCCTGCCCCATGTTTTAGTTTATTTAAAATGTTTGCATCTCTTATTGCATAAGTATCAATCTTTCTAATCCTGTAAACCTTAATTGTTAAACATACTTTGTGGTAGTCAGTGTTTATGCCCAGGGTGCCATCTAATTTGGGAACCATGAAGCATGGGAATGCCCACTGACTCTCACTAAGCACTACAAACTGGTGGTGGAAGAATTTCACTTCTTCCTCTATATCCAATTTTTCATACAGATTTTTCCCACACAAAAATTGTTGAATTGGCTCAGCTTCCTTAACAATTTCTTCATGGAGTTTCAACTTTTTCCCATTAGTGACATCCAAAACTTTTATAAAGTTCCAAGGTGGCTGAGCCAACTCTCCAACATTTTTCTCATTAAAATCAAGCATGCATTTCCCAAAATCTTTTACACACATGTTATTTCTTAAATACACTTTTGGTATTTCGTACAGATTATTGTTTTGCAGCCCTTTACATTCCATTAAAACACTGGTCTCTCTGAATTTTTTATATAACTTCAAACCCTTTAACCGGTTACTGTGTACACTATACTCATTTTCTTCCTGCTCAGGTGTGTGGGTTTTATATCTAACCCCTGGGAACTTCCCCCACAACATGTTCAGCTCACAGCAACTTGCCATACAGATTTTCACATGAATTAGCTCCAGTATCAGCACTTCCTCTACAGACTCCAAAGCATTATGGTCCCACATCATCATCCTGGTCTGGTTGATGGGCACGTTCACTGGTACCATCCACCTCATACGAGCCAAACAGTGTCTGAAACTGAGAAAAAGCTCCGAGGGGGGAGCATCACCATCCTCCCCAAGCCAATAGCTCAGAGATTCCAGAGTGCTTCCCCACTCAGCAAATACAAAGAAAGGGACCCTCTCATCCCTGTTGTTAGTATTGTCTATACCATAGGCTTGCATCATTGTCTTGAGGGCTTGATGTAATTTCTCTATTTCCCCTTGAGATGGAGGGTGATAGGCCATTGCAAAGTTAGGCTCTACTTTTAATTCCTTCAAAACATTTCTAAAAGACTTTGAGGTAAAGTTAAGCCCTTGGTCTTTTTGCACCGCTTGAGGAAAACCAACATGAAAAAAGAACTTCATCAAAGCCCTTAAGACTACACGAGCTGTTATCTTATCAGAGGGACTGCTTCCAGGTACCTGGTAGTGGAGCAAATATTTGTGAGTAAATAATCATTTCCCAGTTTGGTCCTTGGGAATGGACCAAGTACATCTACTACCAGCTTGCTGAAGGGTTCACCTGGTGCTGAAATAGACTGAAGGGGAACAGGTTTAATACTTTGACTAGGTCTCCCTATAAACTGAGAGACATGATAGGTCTCCCACAGCTGAGACCAGAAGAAATGCCTGGAAACCTTGGACATCACCACCTGGGAACAAAACCCTTGTTCTCCTTCCATCGATACTGCAAACAGAGGTGAACTCTTTGTAAGAGTTTCCTCCCTGAAATGAAAACACTTATTTAACTGTAAAATCTCTTCCTCAGCAACAGCGACATTTTCCTGCACAGAAATTAATTGCACCCTAGTAGGTGCAGCCTCTCTCACACTATTTAACTGATCCATTCTCCAATCATGCTCAGCTCTGGCTGGAACATTCTTTTCTTCAGTTGACTGCAGTTCAACATCAGAAAGCAGAGTTACCAAACTTAAGCCCTCACCATCCTCATGAGAAATATCATGAAGACTGTTGGTAGCATGATCATGAGCCATACTTCTCATGGTGGAACCATCAGGGAGAAGGTCTGGCAGGGTTTTCCTAGCCATTTCCTCCCAACATTTGGGACTTGGTTTCCCCCAAACTAGTTGTTCCTCACTGTCTAACAGGCCCATAACATTATTCCCTAATAAGAGGTCGACCCCTTCGAAAGGGAATTTCATCTGAGATATCTACAGGGAGATAGCCAACTTGGTATGCAGATTCTACCCATAATTTGTCCTAAGAAGCAAGATCACAACCCATCTAGAAACCCATCAGTTACACAACCCAGGGCAACATGGGTTTAGAACAGGTCGCTCCTGTCTGTCTCAACTATTGGATCACTACGACAAGGTCCTAGATGCACTAGAAGACAAAAAGAATGCAGATGTAATATATACAGACTTTGCAAAAGCCTTTGACAAGTGTGACCATGGCGTAATAGCGCACAAAATGTGTGCTAAAGGAATAACAGGAAAAGTCGGTTGATGGATCTATAATTTCCTCAGGCGGACATCAACCAAATCTTTCAGTGGGCTGCAGAAAACAATATGAAGTTCAACGATGAGAAATTTCAATTACTCAGATATGGTAAACACGAGGAAATTAAATCTTCATCAGAGTACAAAACAAATTCTGGCCACAAAATAGAGCGAAACACCAACGTCAAAGACCTGGGAGTGTTCATGTCAGAGGATCTCACCTTCAAGGACCATAACATTGTATCGATCGCATCTGCTAGAAAAATGACAGGATGGATAATGAGAACCTTCAAAACGAGGGATGCCAAGCCCATGATGACACTCTTCAGGTCACTTGTTCTATCTAGGCTGGAATATTGCTGCACACTAACAGCACCTTTCAAGGCAGGTGAAATTGCTGACCTAGAAAATGTACAGAGAACCTTCACGGCGCGCATAACGGAGATAAAACACCTCAATTACTGGGAGCGCTTGAGGTTCCTGAACCTGTATTCCCTGGAATGCAGGCAGGAGAGATACATGTTTATATACACCTGGAAAATCCTAGAGGGACTAGTACCGAACTTGCACACGAAAATCACTACGAAAGCAAAAGACTTGGCAGACGATGCAACATCCCCCCAATGAAAAGCAGGGGTGTCACTAGCACGTTAAGAGACCATACAATAAGTGTCAGGGGCCCGAGACTGTTCAACTGCCTCCCAGCATACATAAGGGGGATTACCAACAGACCCCTGGCAGTCTTCAAGCTGGCACTGGACAAGCACCTCAAGTCGGTTCCTGATCAGCCGGGCTGTGGCTCGTACGTTGGTTTGCGTGCAGCCAGCAGTAACAGCCTGGTTGATCAGGCTCTGATCCACCAGGAGGCCTGGTCACAGACCGGGCCGCGGGGGCGTTGACCCCCGGAACTCTCTCCAGGTAAACTCCAGGTGTCCTTATGGTTGAACCCGTAATACCTTTCAACAATATATCTACCCCAGTATAGGTATCCTTAGACACTGGCAGCACTCCAGCACATAGCAAAGAGTAGGTGCTACATCCATCCTTCAAGGACAATATGTTCTCAACTCTGCCTACATCCGTTTGCAAACCAACTGTGGACCTACTAGAAAATATACACATCCTGGGGTCTAGATCCAAAGGTTCCTCCTCACCTTGCCTTGAAGACCTAATGCAGGCAACTGGATGTATCTCTGCAGTTAGGGTCCCCTGGGATGGTTCCTCCCTTTCTTGATCTCGCCGTCTTGACCAGCAAAACTTTTGTGTGTCCAGTTTTGTTACAGTAGTAACAGATAAAACTCTTAAAGGTATTTTTACCATTTGGTGTAGGACTGGTACTGTTTACTCGAGGACCTGAAACATTATCTGATTGTCTAGGTAAACTTTGAACTCCAGCTGACTTACCTTTTCCTTCTATTTTAGAGGGCACCTCAGCCTTCATTTGTCCCTGAAAATTCTTGTCCCACTTACTCTTATGACCATAGGACTTGGAATAAGGTTTAGAACGAGTGGGGAAATTTTCAGAAGCAGCATGACTGTTTTTACTTACCAGTTCCCTGCGAGCCAAGAATCGGTCACCTAGATCCAGTGTTTCTGAAAGATTATCTGGGTTTTTGTCCTCCAGATACTCTCTGAGGTCAACAGGGATTGTATTGTACAATTCCTCATGAACCATCAGATCTACTAATTTGTTATTGTCTTTATTAACTCCTTTGGAACAAACCCATTTCTTAAAAAGGAACAGTTTCTCATTCCCAAACTCAGTTAAGGTTTGCCCATCCTGAAATTTTTGATTCCTGAACTTTTGTCTATATTTCTCAGGTATCATTTGATAGGCAAGCAATACTTCCTCTTTAATCTTATCATAATCAGAAAAATTTTGCCCCTCCAGAGTCTCTACTCTCTGGAATCCTTTACCCACAAGTTGTGTGCGAACAAGGGTAGCCCACTTCCGTTTGGGCCATCCTTGCTCCAAAGCAGTCTTCTCAAAATAAGAAAAATATCTATCTGGGTCACTCTGTAAACTTAGGGACAAAATTTGCAGCTTTAGTTATGTTAAAGTACTGCTCAGGCTCTTGTTCTGAACCTCCTAACCTTTGACGTTCTTCCTCCTTAGCTTTCATTAAGTTCATTTGAGCCTCTAATACTGCTAATTTAAGTCTCATTCTCTCTATTTCCATATCACCTGGAGTAGGTGATCTCTCATCTTCACTGTTACCAGGCATGTTTACTGATGAATTATAACCTTCTTCCCTGAAGCCTAAAACGTTTAAAGACTCATCTTCTAACATAGTTTTTATCTTTAAACACTTGCTTCCCTCTTACAGTATCAGTGGACAAAGTTTTCCCACAGGCACATAAAATAACACAAATTGAATGTAAGTAAGTAAGTAAGTTTATTCAGGTATACACAAATACAGTTACATAGAATTATCATACATAGCAGCATATGTGTAGAGAACCTAGGATAACCCAAAAAAGTCAGACAGAGTAACTTACCATAACCACAACAAAAATGTGTTACTCAACCTTCCTCTCACCTTAGGAGAAAAACAACCTGTAAACTAAAATGAAAGCAACACTTCCACTGACACCACCTTGGTAAATCTTCTCCTACCAGGAACATGCAACTATTATTACCCCATACCAGCACATATAGTTCAAAGAATGTTTTGAGTTATTTTAGCAGTCAAATAACTCTCCCAGTCAAGCTCCCATGTTACGTTAGTATATCTTATTACTTTGATAGTAAGGTTCTCACTATATGTTCTAGTGTGGGGTAGCTTTTACTTAATGGCCTTATCTGTCTAGGGGTAATACTTACATCATGGCTGATCATCTTGAGTGTCTGATATCTTTTCACCAGCCCTCTTCATAGGTTATGTAAACTACTACTATAAAAATATAACTGTATTCTAAATAGATATGTACAGAAGATACAATCACAGCCTCACATATTCAAAACAAAAATCTACACACTCCTTAGCTGTTCTCTCACATGGCGCATCTCAGCAACTTTGTCCTTCTCTCTTCTTGACTAACTCTGCGCTAACCAGTGTTTTGACACACTTTATTCACTCTGGGTAGGGTGGCCACAACTTAAGCTATAAAAACTCACCCCTGGAGCACACATAATACCCCAAAAAGATAGAAAAAAGGACCCAGAGGTCCTGCCACCTCCATGTCAACAAAAGAAGAGAGAGAGAGAGGGGGAGGAGCCTAGCTAAGCTCCTCCCACACCCACCAAAACAAAAGACTGTTGCCAAGCACAATTCTCCAGTTACCACAATTCTACCACACCTTAATTTTACTTTTACAAAAAGAAATACAACTTCATAAACTACTTATTTAAACTGTGTGTTTGTGTGTCTATAGTATAACCTATTATATTGAGAAAAAGACTTGACCCAGCTGCCTCTCAGTCCTAAGGGTGATCAGTCCTTATGACATTTAGAGCTAAGTCCCCATCAATTCAATATAATTAGGTATTCCAGAGTAACTGTTACTTATAAATACATGTTGGGTCCTATAGCCCCATAACAGCCACCCACATCCCTCCTGTGTTGAAGGCTCTGCTGAAATGACAGATCTCCCTCTCTCTCTCTCTGGAGTAATATAATTTCATAGTGTGCTCAGTTAAGACTGGGGGACTCTTAAGTAGTAATTGCAGTGATATACAACCCACCACCTACTAATAATAGATGACCAAGACAGCAATATAAGGACAACAACCAAGCAATAGTTGACATTATAATAATCAGAAGCAGCCAGAAGGGCATTTAGGGGTAAAGAAAGGCTGCTTATAATGAGAGATTTCAACAACAAAGAAATAGATTGGTAGAACTGAGATCCACATGGGGTACAGGAAATGTGGAGGGCTAAGTTGATGGAGATGATTAGGGAAAACTAAGTCAGCATGTTAGGGGCATGAAAAGGAAGAGAGGAGATGATGAGTGAGTGAGACTGGACCTAGTGTTTACCACAGGTACATTTTACATAGGTGAAATTGAATATGAGAGCCTTCTGGACACTAGTCTTAATGCAATGCAATCCTGAACTTTGAATACCTGGTGGAATTAAAGGTAGAGAGACATACATACTTCCCATTTCCAGGACTCAAGTCTGGCTATATAAAAATAACCGGTTTCCCTGAATCCCTTCACTAAATATTACCCTGCTCACACTCCAACAGCTCGTCAGGTCCCAAATACCATTCATCTCCATTCACTCCTATCTAACACGCTCATGTACGCTTGCTGGAAGTCCAAGCCCCTCGCCCACAAACCCTCCTTTACCCCCTCCCTCCAACCTCTTTGAGGAGGACCACTGCCCCGCCTTCCTTTCCCTACAGATTTATACGCTCTCCATGTCATTCTACTTTGATCCATTCTCTCTAAATGACCAAACCACCTGAACAACCCCTCTTCTGCCCTCTGACTAATACTTTTATTAACTCCACACCTTCTCCTAATTTCCACACTCTTAATTTTCTGCATAATATTTACACCACACATTGCCCTTAGACAGGACATCTCCACTGCCTCCTTGCTGCAGCATTTACAACCCAAGCTTCACACCCATATAAGAGTGTTGGTACTACTATACTTTAATACATTCCCTTCTTTGCCTCTATAGATAATGTTTTTTATCTCCACATATACCTCAACGCACCACTCGCCTTTTTTCCTTCATCAATTCTATGATTAACCTCATCCTTCATAAATCCATCCGCTGACACGTCAACTCCCAAATTTCTGAAAACATTCACTTCTCCCATACTTCTCCTCCCGAATTTGATATCCAATTTTTCTTTATCTAAAATCATTTGATACCCTCATCACCTTACTCTTTTTTTTGTTCACTTTCAATTTTCTACCTTTACACACACTCCCTAACTTGTCCACTAACCTTTGCAATTTTTCTTTAGAATCTCCCATAAGCACAGTATCATCAGCAAAAAAGTAACTGTGTCAATTCCCATTTTGTTTGATTCCCCATAATTTAATCCCACCCCTCTCCTGAGCACCCTAGCATTTACTTCTTTTACAACCCCAACTATAAACAACCATGGTGACATTACACATCCCTGTCTTAGACCTACTTTTACTGGAAAGTAGTCTCCCTCTCTTCTACACACCCTAACCTGAGCCTCACTATCCTCATAAAAACTTTACAGCATTTAGTAACTTACCACCTATTCCATATACTTGTAACATCTGCCACATTGCTCCCCTATCCCTATCCACTCTATCATATGCCTTGTCTAAATCCATAAATGCAATAAAAACTTCCCTACCTTTATCTAAATACTGTTCACATATATGCTTCAATGTAAACACTTGATCTACACATCCCTTACCCATTCTAAAACCTCCTTGCTCATCCGCAATCCTACATTCTGTCTTACCTCTAATTCTTTCAATAATAACCCTACCATACACTTTTCCTGGTATACTCAGTAAACTTATTCCTCTATAATTTTTACAATCTCTTTTGTCCCCCTTCCCTTTATATAAAGGGACTATACATGCTCTCTGCCAATCCCTAGGTACCTTCCCCTCTTTCATACATTTCTTAAACAAAAATACCAACCATTCCAACACTAAATGTCCCCCTGCTTTTAATATTTCTGTCATGATCCCATCAGTTCCAGCTGCTTTACCCCCTTTCATTCTACGTAATGCCTCACACACCTCCCTGGCCAGTGCATGAAATTACTGCCTCCCTTTCTTCGTTGACATTTAAAAGTTCCTCAACATATTCTCGTCATCTACCCAATACCTCCATCTCCCCATCTACTATCTCCCCTACTCTGTTTTTAACTGACATATCCATTCGTTCCCTAGGCTTTCTTAACTTGTTTAACTCGCTCCAAAAATTTTTCTTATTTCATTAAAATTTCTTGACAGTTCCTCTCCCACTCTATCATCTGATCTCCTTTTGCACTCTCTCACCACTCTCTTCACCTTTCTTTTACTTTCCATATACTCTACTCTTTGTATAACACTTCTGCTTTGTAAAGACCTCTCACAAGCTACCTTTTTCTCTTTTATCACACCCTTTACTTCATCATTCCACCAATCACTCCTCTTTCCTCCTGCACCCACCCTCCTATAACCACAAACTTCTGCCCCACATTCTAATACTGCATTTTTAACACTAATCCAACCCTCTTCAACCCCCCCCCCACTACTCATACTTGCACCAGCCTACCTTTCTGCCAATAGTTGCTTATATCTAACCCGAATTTCCTCCACCCTTAGTTTATACACTTTCACCTCCCTTTTTTCTTATTTCATTAAAATTTCTTGACAGTTCCTCTCCCACTCTATCATCTGATCTCCTTTTGCACTCTCTCACCACTCTCTTCACCTTTCTTTTACTTTCCATATACTCTACTCTTTGTATAACACTTCTGCTTTGTAAAGACCTCTCACAAGCTACCTTTTTCTCTTTTATCACATCCTTTACTTCATCATTCCACCAATCACTCCTCTTTCCTCCTGCACCCACCCTCCTATAACCACAAACTTCTGCCCCACATTCTAATACTGCATTTTTAACACTATTCCAACCCTCTTCAACCCCCCCCCCCCCACTACTCATACTTGCACCAGCCTACCTTTCTGCCAATAGTTGCTTATATCTAACCCAAATTTCCTCCACCCTTAGTTTATACACTTTCACCTCCCTCTTACATGTTGTTGTCATTTTCCTCTTGTCCCATCTACCTCTTACTCTAACTGTAGGTACAACTAAATAATGATCTGATATATCAGTTGCCCCTCTAGAAATGTGTACATCCTGGAGTCTACCCATCAACCTTTTATCCACCATTACATAATCTAATAAACTACTTTCATTACGTGCTATACCATACCTTGTATATTTATTTATCCTCTTTTTCATAAAATATGTATTACTTATTTTGCATATATGTAGTATTTCAAAACTAATTTCTCCACACTTTTTCTCAGGCTACTTTTATGGGTCAGCCAATCTTATGCAACTTAACTGGTGCTTCATTTGCTGTTAGTACTACAAGTAATGCTGATAATAGCAATGCTATTGTTCCACTGAGTACCAATCGCACAGAAAGCCTGACTACCACTCCAATTCCTCGTGAGCCTCAGTAAGTAACTGGTGCTGGGTACTTGAGTCACTCAGGGTTAATTTAATTCTATGCATCTGGTCTTTTATCTCTAATGCCTCATTTCCTACAGTAATTTCCCATTTTAAATACAATTTTGGAAAAAATATTAGTCATACCAAAGTGTACATTTCCGAAATCTTTTCAGTTTACTATATTCTTATTTACTGTAGTGCTTTTACTTGGCATAGTTTTTGCTATATTGTGCTAGGTTTCATATTCTTAAATTTAATCTTTGTGACATACCATATGTTATATCAGACTTTTTTTATAATTTTTATGTTCAATACAGGTAAATGGACCCAAAGACACAGTAGATTCCCCAACAGGTGTAGGGTTCTCAGGGTTATCCCCAAGCCTTTCAAAATCCCTCTCTTGGACAAAATCTGGCCACACTTTTCTCCAGACAGAGTTCTAAGTCCTGGAAGCCACTCCCTGCCAAGCCTTACCTATAAGGCTTATGCAGTGGAGGATATTGAAGTGATTCATCCAGAACTCTCTTAGGGTTAAGTCAGTGTCCGAGGTCACTTCAAAGCACCTTTGAAACACTGCTTTTGTTTCGAGTTTTTTTGAAGTTAGAAATGACCTGCTGGTCCATGGGCTGGACGAGAGGAGTGGTATTAGGAGGCAAGAACTTCACTGTTATAAAACGGAAGTCCCTAAACAATTGGTCTTCCAAGTCTGGAGGATGAGTGAGAGCATTGTCCAGTACCAGGAGGCACTTGAGTGGCAATTTCTTTTCTAGGATTTATTTTTTCACACTGGGGCCAAACACATCATTGACCCATTCTTTGAAAATGTGCCTTGTGACCCATGCCTTATTATTAGCTTTCTACATCACACACAATCTATTCTTGATGACATTGTTTTTCTTGAACACACTGGGATTTTCAGAGTGATACACCAGTAAAAACTTCACTTTGAAATCCCCACTAGCATTACCACAGAACAAAAGAGTAAGCCTGTCTTTCATAGGCCTGTGTCCTTGCAGTGCTCTTTCCTTCTGCATAATGTAGGTCCTCTTAGGCATTTTCTTCCAAAAGAGGCCTGTTTCATCACAATTGAACACTTGTTGGAAGAGGAATCCTTCAGCCTCTACATACCCCTTGAATTTCTACACAAATTTTTCAGCCGCACATTTGTCAGAACTTGCAGCCTTCCCATACCTTACCGCACTGTGTATGCAACTATGCTTCTTATATTTCTCAAACCAGCCTTTGCTGGCCCTAAATTCTCTAACAGCAGCACTTGTTCCAGGCATTTTCTTTACAAGATCCACATGCAACTGCCCTGCCTTCTCACAAATCATTGACTCCATAACACTCTCCTGCTAATTGTTTTTCGATTTATTCTTTCTTTGCCAGGATAGAAGTGATTGTTGATTTGCTTTTCCCATACATCCTGGCAAGTTCTAGCACTCGAAAACCACTCTCAGACTTTTCAACAACTTCTTTCTTAACCCTTTCAGGGTTGAGACCCTCGATCCTTAACTCCCACTCAGGGTCGAAAAATATTCGAAATAAAAAAAATTATTTTTTCTTATGAATTGAGTTTTTTGTGAGTATTATAGGGCAAAAACAAAATTTTTTGCAATCAATACTTACCGAGATATGGAGGCGTGAAGTTGACAGAAATTGAACCACCTAAGGCAACATCGCCGACTGCCGGTCACTGGTCACCCGGTAATAGTTTATTTTGTTTTTTCTACTTTTTTCTTTTATTTTTTAATATTTTATTTTTTCAAGTAACTTTTATGGCCTGTGAGACCAATGTAAAGACTACTTGGTATATATTCACTCATTGTATACTACACAATAACTGCACAAACTTTTCTGTCATTGTATATTGTTTACAAAACATGTTTACACAAACCAACAATAATAAATGTTTATTACTATTTTTCTATCCTATATATACACATATAGAGTCACTGGACAGGTTCCTAGAACTGCAAGAGGTTCTGAAAGCTTGTAGTTGTGTGGGGGGTGGACATGTAAATATGCTGAGTCACTGGTGTGTCTTGTGTCACAAAGATGCATCATACCACCACTCACTAACCCTCACTGCCTTCCACAACACATCCCTTCCTCCCCACAAACCTACCTTCCTTCATTCCTTCCTCTCATCTCTTCCTACCTATCTACCTTCCCTTCTTCCTACCTACCTTCCCTCCTTCCTACCTACCTTCCCTCCTTCCTACCTTCCTTCCCTCCTTCCTACCTACCCTCCCTCCTTCCTTCCTTCCTTTCTTCCTTACTTCTTTCTTCCTTCCTTTTTTTTCTTCCTTCAAGTAACTTTTATGGCCTGTGAGACCAATATAAGATATATTGAATGTATATTCACTAGTTTTATGCTACACAATAACCTCACAAACATTGTCATTATATTGTTTACAAAATGTGTTGACACAAACCAACAATAAAAAATGTTGTTTATTATTATTTTTCTAACATATATATATATACACATGTAAAGTCATTGGACACTTCCTAGAACTGCTACAGCTTCTGTAAGCTTATAGTTGTTGTGTGAGGGTGGACTTGTAAATATGCTGAGTCACTGGCATAATTAGTGTCACAATTACAGATTACACCATCACTCACCACCCTCACTGCCTGTCAACACTCATCCCTTCCTCTCCACCCCACCAACCCACATGGAAATAAGTCACTGTCTGAATTTTTTGGATTATCCTAGGTTGATGGTCTCCTTCCTTCCTTCCTTCCTTCCTTCCTTCCTTCCTTCCCTCCTTCCTTCCTTCCTTCCCTCCTTCCTTCCTTCCCTCCTTCCTTCCTTCCTTCCTCTCATCTCTTCCTTTCTTCCTTCCTACCTTCCTTCCTCTCATCTCTTCCTTCCTCCCTTTCTTCCTACCTTCCTTCTTTCCTTCCTTCCTTCCTTCCTTCCTTCCTTCCTTTCTTCCTTCCTTCCTTCCTTCCTTTCTTCCTTCTGGTTTCCTGTGCATTACTTTCTGTCACAAATTCCTCAAAACCGTGAAATTTATCTTCACTGACACTTTCATCTGTGTTTGAACTGCTACTTGGAAACAAAAGAGCCCCAATTAGCCAAGGAGTGAGGAATTTCTTAGCTCTAAACATGGTGAACAAGGTGTAATAAAATGGCTTTCCCACAATGCACCACTGGGTCCCTGATTTATTTTGTACCACGCACACTGACCACGGAGACCCATTCTCTCATATCTACCGGCATTTTCCTGCTAGATTTGAGGACGCTAGAATTTATGCGTACTAGTACGTCAATATCCCTGGCATGTCAGACGTATTAATACGTCAAAAACCCTGAAAGGGTTAAATTCCATTGTGTTTCTCACTTTTGTTACCAAAGGAACTTTACTAGGAACTTTCTTTTGGGCCACGGTTTTTTATTTCGCAGTTGCTAACCACGAAAAACAATTGATTACAGCCAAATGTTAGGATGAATGAGCAGAAGCTTCTTCACTAGCCCAGAGACAAAGCCAGACTGACGTGCGAGTGGCTGGCAAAATAATGGCTGATAAGCAAGATAATGGCTGATAACTGGAAGCTGAAAAACTGGCCAATAAGTGGAATGGCCAATAACCGAGGGTCAACTGTATTCACCTCAAACATCATTACTCACTCTTTACTCTTTAGTCTATTTCTACTTATAGTATCTGTGCCTGGAAATGTACAACAACAAATCACCTAAAATAGCTGCAGTTAGAATGATCACCAAATGAAGTTCTGGCAACACACCACCACTTTTGAAAATTTTATATTTACTGGAACAGATACAGAGATTGTTTATGGACCACATAGAGTCAGTAACACATTTAAATTACTGGGAATGCCTTTAGATCTTAAATATGTATTCACTGGAGTGGAAGAGAGAGAGATATGATAATATCTACCTGGACAATACTTGAGGGCCTTGTCCCAAATCTGCACACTGTCATAACATAATTGAGTGAGAGACATAGGAGGAAGTTCAAAATAAAATAAGTTAAAAGCAGGTGTGCATTGGGCACAACAAAGGAATACTGTATCAAGGTCCATGGCCCCAGACTATTTAAGATCTTACCAGAAGATATCAGAAACACTGCTGGGATAAGTGTAAAAGTCTTCAAGTGGAAACTGAACAAGTATCTTTACTAGGTGCCAGATCAACCAGGCTGTGATGGATATATGGGTCAGCAGGCCACCAAAAGCAGCAGCCTGGCTGATCAGGAAAGCACCAGACGAACCTGGAATTCATCAGAGGTATTTCAAGGTATACATCTTGAATGTCCCCTGTATTCGATTTGACAGAAGTAGAAACTCTGGGAGTTAGTGTGGGGTATTACCGAGCTCCATGGCTTATTGTAGTGTTTTAGAATCTCAGGTTCAAGTGTTGAAGAAAGAGGTTCTACTTCTTCAGGAGGAAAATAGGAGGCTGAAGCTTCGCCTAGATGGGGTTGGGAGCGAGTGTGAGATGGATGGAGCTGGTAAGGAGGAAATGGTCATCAGCAGTGAGAGTGGCAGCTGCTTTAAGTGGCAAGTGGTTCACAGTTCAGGAAGAAGGAAAATAAGGAGGGTTAATGGAGAAGTTGTGAAGATAGGAAATCGATTCTCTGTTCTCCAGGACGAGTGTACTTCAGTGGTTAGTGAGGTTAAAGGTATCAGTGACTCCCCTGCAAATCAAGGTAAGAATATTCTAATTTTAGGAGATTCTCAGGTAAGATATATGAACCGTGCTTTTTGTAACAGAGATAGGAAGGTCAGACATAGGGTGTGACTTCCAGGAGCTGGTGTTGGTGACATAGTCAGCAGGTTGGATAATATTATGTCAGGTAATGGGAACAAGCCCATTATCTGTTTTTAGTGCTGGGGGTAATGACATTGGGAAGGGCAGGGGACAGGAGTTACTGGATAAGTACAGGTCAGCCATAGAAGTAGTCAGGTCTAAGGGAGGGATCCTAATCATATGTAGCATCTTGCTTAGAAAGGGAGTGGGCAATGAATGTATGTCTAGGGCAATTACCTGGAGTTTACCTGGAGAGAGTTCCGGGGGTCAACGCCCCCGTGGCCCGGTCTGTGACCAGGCCTCCTGGTGGATCAGAGCCCGATCAACCAGGCTGTTGCTGCTGGCCACACGCAAACCAACGTACGAACCACAGCCCGGCTGGTCAGGAACCGACTTTAGGTGCTTGTCCAGTGCCAGCTTGAAGACTGCCAGGGGTCTGTTGGTAATCCCCCTTATGTATGCTGGGAGGCAGATGAACAGTCTCGGGCCCCTGACACTTATTGTATGGTCTCTTAACGTGCTAGTGACACCCCTGCTTTTCATTGGGGGGATGTTGCATCGTCTGCCAAGTCTTTTGCTTTCGTAGTGAGTGATTTTCGTGTGCAAGTTCGGTACTAGTCCCTCTAGGATTTTCCAGGTGTATATAATCATGTATCTCTCCCGCCTGTGTTCCAGGGAATACAGGTTTAGGAACCTCAAGCCCTCCTAGTAATTGAGGTGTTTTATCTCCGTTATGCGCGCCGTGAAGGTTCTCTGTACATTTTCTAGGTCAGCAATTTCACCTGCCTTGAAAGGTGCTGTTAGTGTGCAGCAATATTCCAGCCTAGATAGAACAAGTGACCTGAAGAGTGTCATCATGGGCTTGGCCTCCCTAGTTTTGAAGGTTCTCATTATCCATCCTGTCATTTTTCTAGCAGATGCGATTGATACAATGTTATGGTCCTTGAAGGTGAGATCCTCCGACATGATCACTCCCAGGTCTTTGACGTTGGTGTTTCACTCTATTTTGTTGCCAGAATTTGTTTTGTACAATGATGAAGATTTAATTTCCTCGTGTTTACCATATCTGAGTAATTGAAATTTCTCATCGTTGAACTTCATATTGTTTTCTGCAGCCCACTGAAAGATTTGGTTGATGTCCGCCTGGAGCCTTGCAGTGTCTGCAATGGAAGACACTGTCATGCAGATTCGGGTGTCATCTGCAAAGGAAGACACGGTGCTGTGGCTGACATCCTTGTCTATGTCGGATATGAGGATGAGGAACAAGATGGGAGCGAGTACTGTGCCTTGTGGAACAGAGCTTTTCACCGTAGCTGCCTCGGACTTTACTCTGTTGACGACTACTCTCTGTGTTCTGTTAGTGAGGAAATTATAGATCCATTGACCGACTTTTCCTGTTGTTCCTTTAGCACGCATTTTGTGCGCTATTACGCCATGGTCACACTTGTCGAAGGCTTTTGCAAAGTTTGTATATATTACATCTGCATTCTTTTTGTCTTCTAGTGCATTTAGGACCTTGTCATAGTGATCCAATAGTTGAGACAGACAGGAGCGACCTGTTCTAAACCCATGTTGCCCTGGGTTGTGTAACTGATGGGTTTCTAGATGGGTGGTGATCTTGCTTCTTAGGACCCTTTCAAAGATTTTTATGATATGGGATGTTAGTGCTATCGGTCTGTAGTTCTTTGGTGTTGCTTTACTGCCCCCTTTGTGGAGTGGGGCTATGTCTGTTGTTTTTAGTAACTTTGGGACGACCCCCGTGTCCATGCTCCCTCTCCATAGGATGGAAAAGGCTTGTGATAGGGGCTTCTTGCAGTTCTTGATGAACACGGAGTTCCATGAGTCTGGCTCTGGGGCAGAGTGCATGGGCATGTCATTTATCGCCTGTTCGAAGTCATTTGGGTAGACAGGTACTGCAAGGAACTTGCAATCCTATTCATTGATAACTGGAACAAATTCTATGGCAAACGTGATATGTATGCAAGGGATGGGGTTCATCTCTCTGGGGGCTGAGTGGTTGCATTAGCCAGTTCGATTGAAGGGGTAATTGATGACTTGTCTAGGACTTTAAACTGATAGATTATAGAGGTATGGGTGTTTGTGGGAAACAGTCAGGCTGCAGTATTAGGGTTGAAAACAGCAGATATTATCAGGATACCTCAGGGATATGTTTAAAAGACAATATTCAAAATAAAGTTGCTAGTAAAGGCAAAGCAATTGATCAACAAACAAAGAGAGATAGTAGAGGGCAATGAGGGACTAGCACCCTTAAGGTTTACTATACAAATAGTAGAAGTCTAAGAAATAAGATAGATGAGCTAAGATTACTTGCAAGTGCAGGTAATATAGATATTATTGCTATGACAGAGACATGGCTCAACCTGAAAGATAGAGAAATCCCTTTTGAATACAACATTCAGGGTTATAAACTATTCCACACTGATAGGGTGGTGGTGTAGTGGCGATGTATGTCAGAGATAATTTAAATTGTTGTCTTAGACATGATACAAGATTAGAAACATTGGACACAGAATCTGTTTGGCTATAGTTTCTTGAGGGTCGTGACAAATTAATTTTGGGTGTGATTTATAGGCCCCCAAACCTTGATAGGGAGTGCAGTAAGCTGTTATGGGACAAAATTAATAAGGCATCTAGATATGAAAATGTTGTGTTAATGGGAGATTTTTAACTTTAGACAAATTGATTGGAACAATGTGACAGGAAATCTTGAGTCTAGTGACTATCTTGATACGGTTCAGGATTGCTTTTTAAAACAGTTTGTGACAGAACCAACTAGAGGAAACAATCTGCTTGACTTGGTTCTTGCTCAACAAAGAATCACTAATTGATAATCTTGAGGTTAATGACGAGCTTGAGGAAAGCGACCACAAATCACGTTGTTTCAATGTATTGTGGAATTACCCAAATAACTGCAATCAAATCTCTGTCCTAGACTTTCGCTTGGCCAATTTCGTGGGACTGTGAAATTACCTGGGTGGGCTAAATTGGGATGACCTGACTATGGGTCAGGTAGGTGGTCTTGGTTGTCAATATGGCATTTTTCAGAGCATAGTTCTAGCTGCCCAGACAACTTTTGTTCTGAGTAGGGATATTAGATCTAACAAAAATGATCTCAAATGGATGAACAATAGATTAAAACATCTCATTGGTCAAAAGAGAGGCATATATAGGCATATCAAAAGAGGGGATGGGCAGTTAAGAAATCAATATACTCAAGAGAGAAATAAAAAAAGGAATAAGAAAAGCAAAAAGGGATTATGAAGCTAAGGTTGCAAGGGATTCGAAGACTAACCCAAAAGGGTTCTTTTAGGTATACAGAAGTAAGATTAAGGACAAGATAGGCCCACTTAAGAGTAACTCAGGCCAGATCACTACAGTGATAAGGATATGTGTGAAATTTTCAATACTTACTTCCTCTCAGTTTTTATTCAGGAAGATACTTGCAAAATTCCAGAAATAATAGATTATGTAGAACAGGATGATAATAAACTACGCACAATTGCCGTAACTAGTGATATGGTCCTCAGACAAATAGAGAAATTCAAACCTAACGAATCCCCAGGCCCTGATGAACTGTTTGCAAGGGTGTTAAAGGAATGTAAAGAGGAACTTAGCATACCTTTGGCCAATCTTTTCAACATATCACTACAAACTGGCATAGTGCCTGATAAGTGGAAAATGGCAAATGTAATACCTATTTACTAGGCAGGTGACAGGTCCTTAGCTTCAAACTATAGATCAGTAAGCCTTACCTCCGTCATGGGAAAATTTATGGAATCAATAATTGCCGAAACAATTCGTAGCCATCTTGATAGGCATAAATTGATTAATGAATCTCAACATGGTTTTACAAAGGAGCGTTCCTGTCTTACGAATTTACTAACTTTTTTCACTAAGGTAGATCTTGGTAATGAATATGATATTGTGTATATGGGCTTCAGTAAGGCTTTCGATAGAGTTCCACATCAGAGGCTATTGAGGAAACTTAAGGCACACGGAATAGGAGTAGAGGCATGGTTGACAAATAGGCAGAAGAAAGTTTGCTTAAATGGGGAGGAATCAGTATGGGGCTCGTCACAAGCAGTGTTCCGCAGGGATCAGTGTTGTGCCCATTGTTCACAATTTACATAAACAACATAGATGAGGGAATAAATAGCAACATAAGTAAGTTTGTTGATGACACCAAAATAGGCCATCCAATTCATTCTAATGAGGACACTAGAGCACTCCAGGATGATTTGAATAGACTGATGCAGTGGTCGAAGAAGTGGCAGATGCAGTTTAATATAGACAAATGCAAAGTTCTAAATGTTGGACAGGAAATTAACCATGCCACATATAAACTAAATAATGTAGATCTTAATACTACTGATTGCGAAAAGAATTTAGGTGTTCTGGTTAGCAGTAATCTAAAACCAAGACAACAGTGCATTAGTGTTTGCAATAAAGCTAACAGAATCCTTGGCTTCATATCTATAAGTATAAATAATAGAAGTCCTCAGGCTGTTCTTCAACTCTATATATCCTTGGTTAGGCCTCATTTAGATTATGCTGATCAATTCTGGTCACTGTATTGCAGAATGGATATAAATGCGCTGGAAAACACACAAAGGAGGATGACAAAGTTGATCCCATGTATCAGAAATCTTCCCTATGAGGATAAACTGAGGGCCCTGAATCTGCACTCTCTAGAAAGGTGTAGAATTAGGGGGGATATGATCGAGGTGTATAAATGGAAAACAGGAATAAATAAAGGAGATGTAAATAGAGTGCTGAAAATTTCCAGCCAAGACAGGACTTGCACCAATGCTTTCAAGTTGGAAAAATTCAGATTCAGGAAGAATATAGGAAAGCAGTGGTTTGGTAATAGAGTTGTGGATGAGTGGATCAAACTCCCGACTACATTGCAGAGGCTAAAACGTTGTGTAGTTTTAAAAATAATTTAGATAAATACATGAGTGAATGTGGGTGGTTTGAGTTGGACCTGACTACCTTGTGCTACTAGGTCTGATGCCGTGTTCCTTCCTTAAGTGGAAGTGACCTGATGACTGGACAGACATCTTTCTTAACAAATTACTTAGACTATACAACAAACATTGTCCTATAAAAACAAAACAGATCACAAACGAACGGCTTGGTTGCCCAAGGCTAACCAGCACCATTCTGAAATCCATAGACAAGAAACACCAATATGAAAAGCAATATAGACAGGGCTTAATACACAAAGATACCCTTAAACACTATTCATCAGCTCTCACCAAAGTAATAAAAAAAGCCAAACAACTATACTACTCCAGTAGATTCACAGACACTAGAGGAGATATAAAAAAGACCTGGAAAACACTCTCTCAGATTCTAGGGACCCACAAACTGAGAAAAACCAAGAATATTGTCCTAACTAAACCTAATGAAACACCACTACATCCCACTGACATAGCTAACAAGATAAACGACTTCTTCTCAAACATAGGATCTGCTGGCATGGGAAATCTGGAAAAACAGATGGGACATGCAACTATGACCACCCTAGAAAATGCCATGCCCATATGACAACAGGAAAATGCAAACTCCCTTCCTGTAAGCTTTTTCACCCTGAAATGTGTACCTCTTCAGTACAGGAAAGACTGTGCTATAACTTAAATTGCCAGGCATACCATCTAAAGGGGACAAAAAGATACAAAACATCCAGGCCATGGGAAAACCTGGGTAGCCACAGCCACTCAAGAGGGAGAGGTTTTTTAGTGCCAGGAAGGAAAAAAAACTGGCAGGAAATGGCAGAAATCGTACACCAAATCCAGTCATTCCTGGAGTGGAACCACAGTCGATGGCCTCCACTCCAAACCAACAGATACAGATACTAATGCCGGAAAAAAAATCCCCCCCCAGTACCAACAATACCACCAGTCCGATAACATTCTTCTTTGCAAATATACAGGGTCTAAAGCCAGCAACAAACAACAAAATACCTTTCATCCGTGGACTGCTTGCAGAGGCAAAGGCAATGTTCGCGGCATTCACTGAGACCCACATAAAGGATCACTTGGACAACGAAATATGGATCCCAGGTTACAACCTATACAGATGTGACAGAGTGAACAGGCAAAAGGGGGGGATTGGCCTGTACATTGCAGAGTCACTTGTTTGCACAGAACTGCTTAATGCCTCAAATGATGTAGTGGAAGCTTTAGCAGTAAAGGTCGAGAACCAAAACCTAGTCATTGTGGTAGTCTACAAGCCTCCGGATGCAACATCCCAGCAATTCCAGGAACAGCTGTTAAAAATTGACCACTGTCTGGAAAATCTTCCAGCTCCTGCACCCAACATCTTGCTCCTGGGGGACTTCAACTTAAGGCACCTAAAATGGAGGAATATAGCAAATAATATTGTTGCAGTAATAACACCAGGAGGCAGCTCTGATGAAAACTCACACTCACACGAGCTTTTAAATCTCTGCACAAAATTCAATTTAAACCAGCAAATAATAGAGCCTACTAGACTGGAGAATACACTAGACCTCATCTTCACTAACAATGATGATCTGATAAGAAATGTCACCATATCAAAAACAATATACTCAGATCACAACATAATTGAGGTTCAGACATGTATGCGTGGAGCCCCAGACCGACAAAATGAGACTAGTCACGAGGGAGCATTCACCAAATTC
This sequence comes from Cherax quadricarinatus, assembly GCF_038502225.1. Lineage (NCBI taxonomy): Eukaryota > Metazoa > Arthropoda > Malacostraca > Decapoda > Parastacidae > Cherax > Cherax quadricarinatus. Next base: position 14,680,940 of record NC_091305.1, on the reverse strand, counting down.
AACTTCAATAACAAAAACATAAAGTGGGACCAAGTAAACCAAGTCCTAACCGATATAAACTGGGAAGATATACTAAGCAACACAGACCCAAACTTATGCCTAGAACAGATTAACTCGGTGGCACTCGATGTATGCACAAGGCTTATTCCTCTAAGAAAAAGGAGGAGTAGATGTAAAATAGAAAGAGACAGGCGCTCCCTTTACAGGCGATGGAAAAGAATAACAGAGCGGCTAAAAGAGGTCAATATATCTGAAATGCGCAGGGAGACACTGGTCAGAGAAATAGCAAGCATCGAACTTAAGCTAAAAGAATCCTTTAGGAGTCAGGAATCGCGGGAAGAACTAAAAGCCATAAATGAAATCGAAAGAAACCCAAAGTATTTCTTCTCCTATGCCAAATCAAAATCGAGAACAACGTCCAGTATTGGGCCCCTACTTAAACAAGATGGGTCCTACACAGATGACAGCAAGGAAATGAGTGAGCTACTCAAGTCCCAATATGACTCAGTTTTTAGCAAGCCGCTAACCAGACTGAGAGTCGAAGATCAAAATGAATTTTTTATGAGAGAGCCACAAAATTTGATTAACACAAGCCTATCCGATGTTATCCTGACGCCAAATGACTTCGAACAGGCGATAAATGACATGCCCATGCACTCTGCCCCAGGGCCAGACTCATGGAACTCTGTGTTCATCAAGAACTGCAAGAAGCCCCTATCACGAGCCTTTTCCATCCTATGGAGAGGGAGCATGGACACGGGGGTCGTCCCTCAGTTACTAAAAACAACAGACATAGCCCCACTCCACAAAGGGGGCAGTAAAGCAACACCAAAGAACTACAGACCAATAGCACTAACATCCCATATCATAAAAATCTTTGAAAGGGTCCTAAGAAGCAAGATCACCACCCATCTAGAAACCCATCAGTTACACAACCCAGGGCAACATGGGTTTAGAACAGGTCGCTCCTGTCTGTCTCAACTACTGGATCACTACGACAAGGTCCTAAATGCACTAGAAGACAAAAAGAATGCAGATGTAATATATACAGACTTTGCAAAAGCCTTCGACAAGTGTGACCATGGCGTAATAGCGCACAAAATGCGCGCTAAAGGAATAACAGGAAAAGTCGGTCGATGGATCTGTAATTTCCTCACTAACAGGACACAGAGAGTAGTCGTCAACAGAGTAAAGTCCGAGGCAGCTACGGTGAAAAGCTCTGTTCCTCAAGGCACAGTACTAGCTCCCATCTTGTTCCTCATCCTCATATCCGACATAGACAAGGATGTCAGCCACAGCACCGTGTCTTCCTTTGCAGATGACACCCGAATCTGCATGACAGTGTCTTCCATTGCAGACACTGCAAGGCTCCAGGCGGACATCAACCAAATCTTTCAGTGGGCTGCAGAAAACAATATGAAGTTCAACGATGAGAAATTTCAATTACTCAGATATGGTAAACATGAGGAAATTAAATCTTCATCAGAGTACAAAACAAATTCTGGCCACAAAATAGAGCGAAACACCAACGTCATAGACCTGGGAGTGATTATGTCGGAGGATCTCACCTTCAAGGACCATAACATTGTATCAATCGCATCTGCTAGAAAAATGACAGGATGGATAATGAGAACCTTCAAAACTAGGGAGGCCAAGCCCATGATGACACTCTTCAGGTCACTTGTTCTATCTAGGCTGGAATATTGCTGCACTCTAACAGCACCTTTCAAGGCAGGTGAAATTGCCGACCTAGAAAATGTACAGAGAACTTTCATGGCGCGCATAACGGAGATAAAACACCTCAATTACTGGGAGCGCTTGAGGTTTCTAAACCTGTATTCCCTGGAATGCAGGAGGGAGAGATACATGATTATATACACCTGGAAAATCCTAGAGGGACTAGTACCGAACTTGCACACGAAAATCACTCACTACGAAAGCAAAAGACGTGGCAGACGATGCACCATCCCCCCAATGAAAAGCAGGGGTGTCACTAGCACGTTAAGAGACCATACAATAAGTGTCAGGGGCCCGAGACTGTTCAACTGCCTCCCAGCACACATAAGGGGGATTACCAACAGACCCCTGGCAGTCTTCAAGCTGGCACTGGACAAGCACCTAAAGTCAGTTCCTGATCAGCCGGGCTGTGGCTCGTACGTTGGTTTGCGTGCAGCCAGCAGCAACAGCCTGGTTGATCAGGCGCTGATCCACCAGGAGGCCTGGTCACAGACCGGGCCGCGGGGGCGTTGACCCCCGGAACTCTCTCCAGGTAAACTCCAGGTAAAATCCCACATACCAATGCCCATGCCGGGGACTACCTAGATGGGAATTTCCCTAATTCCTTCTATCTTGCACCAACTGAGCCCACGGAAGTCATTGGGATCATAAAGTCACTTAAAAATAACTCGGGGAATCTGTCTCATGTCCCACCATTACTGTACAAGCGAGCGGCCCATGTCCTTTCGCATGCTATTTCATTACTTTTTAACAAGTCAATAGAGACTAGCAAGATGGCAAGGGTTACACCAATACATAAAGGTGGTGACCCTACAGACTTAAACAACTATAGGCCAATATCTAACTTACCATTGCTATCCAAAATCTTTGAGAAACTCGTGTACAAGAGACTGTATTCATTTATAACGACTCAAAACATACTCAACCCCTGCCAGTTTGGATTCAGGAAAAATAAAAGCACTAATGATGCAATCATAAAAATGCTAGATCTGCTTTACACAGCATTGGAAAATAAGGAATATCCACTAGGAATTTTTATTGACCTAAGAAAAGCTTTTGACACAGTAAACCACCAAATCCTACTCCACAAACTTGACCACTACAGTATAAGAGGCCATGCGCTTGCTTATTTCAAATCTTACATTACTAATAGGTATCAGTACGTCACCATTAAAGACACAGCATCAGCAACACGGCCACTTGATACTGGAGTTCCGCAGGGAAGTGTCCTTGGTCCCCTGCTCTTCCTCATATACATCAATGACCTTCCAAACGTATCCCAACGAAACCCATTCTCTTTGCTGATGACACGACTTATGTCATCTCTCACCCTAATCTTGCCACCCTCAACACCATTGTGAATGAGGAGCTGATTAAAATATCGACTTGGATGACAGCCAATAAACTTACGCTTAACACTGAAACTCTCTCCAGGTAAACTCCAGGTAAACTGACAAAACTTACTATATTATGTTTGGTAGCAGAGCAGGAGATGCACAAATTAACATTAAGATTGACAACACTCTAATTACCAGAAATAATGGGGGAAAATTCCTAGGCTTATACCTTGACAACAACCTGAATTTCAGCACCCATATCCAGCATATAGCCAAAAAAGTATCCAAAACGGTTGGGATCCTCTCCAAGATACGATACTACGTGCCGCAAAATGCCCTTCTCACACTATACCACTCACTTATTTATCCATACCTCACCTATGCTATTTGTGCTTGGGGATCAACTGCAGCAACACACCTAAAGCCAATAATAACCCAACAAAAAGCTGCAGTAAGAATAATCACTAAATCCCATCCCTGGCAGCACACCCCCCCACTCTTCAAAGATCTAAACTTACTCCCAGTTCAGTACATCCACACTTACTACTGTGCAATCTATATCTACAGGGCCTTAAACTCTAATATCAACCTTGACCTAAAACGCTTTCTTGATAGTTATGACAGAACCCACAGGCATAACACCAGACACAAACATCTCTACGACATTCCCCGTGTCCGACTAAACCTTTACAAAAATTCAATGTATGTCAAAGGCCCTAAAATCTGGAATACCCTACCTGAGAACTCTAGAACTGCAGACACATTCATCACCTTCAAAACTACCATTAGAAAACATCTTATCTCCCTGATACACCCCGTCAACTAACTACACGAATACCACCTGGTGGTTCACACTTACACTCGCTCACTCATTTGACCATAAACAGAAATATTAATCTCAGTCTTAAAATAATGAATCCTGTGATACTCCAATACTGAAACTATATACTGTGCCAAAACAAAAGCATTCACATTGCTAAACTCATAAACTAGTATTTAGTCACTTAGCCATAAGACCAACTTACCTCATAATTTGTAATATTTTACAATTAAGAATAAAACTAAGTATGCCCGAAATGCCTAGCCATGCTAAGCGTTCTAGTGGTACACTCTGTAATCACAATTTTACTACATGTAAACCAAACAATAACCAAATTTCTGTAAACTCAGCATTGTAATCCTTATAGAGAATAAACTTTGAATTGAATTGAATTGAATTGACTAGGTGGGTAATTGGGCTAAGCCGGAGGGTGACAGGGACCTTCTTCGCATGGGTCAGTAGGCTTGCTGCAGTGTTCCTTCTTTCTTATGTTCTTATAAAAGGCCCCTCAGGGCCTGGAGCCCTCTATCATAAGATTCTAAACATTCTCCATCTGCCAACAGCTGTAAAATTAGTTTTAAATTGGCAGTACATACGCCAGCAGTTCTAAGTTGACAGTGCACATTCGAGTGTTGTTCTCATAGATGGGGCATTTTATCCTAATTTAATGTTGATATTTCTCGAAGTTTGTAGCTACAGAAAAGTGGGTGCAGGAGGGAAGAAGAGTGACTGGTAGAATGATATAAAGAGAGTAGTAAGAGAGAAAAAGTTAGCATATGAGAGGCTTTTACAAAGTAGAAGTGATGCAAGGAGAAAGGAATATATGGAAAGAAAAAGAGAAGTTAAATGAGTGGTGAAGCAATGTAAAAAAAGAGCAAATGAGAGAGTGGGTGAGATGTTATCAACCAATTTTGTTGAAAATTTGGAGTGAGATTAATAAGTTGAGAAAGCCTGGGGAACGAATGGATTTGACAGTTAAAAATAGGAGAGGAGAGTTATTAAATGGAGAGGTAGAGGTATCAGGAAGATGGAGGGAATATTTTGAGGAACTGTTAAATATTCATGAAGATAGGGAAGCTGTGATTTCATGTATAGGGCAAGGAGGAATAACATCTTTTAGGAGTGAGGAAGAACCAGGTGTCAGTGTGGGGGAAGTGCATGGGGCAGTGAGTAGAATGAAAGGGGGTAAAACAGCTGGGATTGATCGGATAAAGATAGAAATGTTAAAAGCAGGTGGGGATATAGTTTTGGAGTGGTTAGCATTTTTTTTAATAAATGTATAGAAGAGGGTAAGGTACCTAGGGATTGGCAGAGAACATGCATAGTTCCTTTGTATAAAAGCAGAAGGGACAAAAGAGAGTGTAAGAATTATAGGGGAATAAGAATACAGGTACGTCTTGCTACTTCTACTTACACTTAGGTCACACTTCACATACATGTACATGTTTATTTATACACACTCATCTGAGTTTTCTTTGATTTTATCTTAATAGTTCTTGGTCTTATTACTTTTCCTTTTATATCCATGGGGAAGTGGAATAAGAATCTTTCCTCCGTAAGCCATGTGTGTTGTAAAAGTCAACTAAAATGCCGGGAACAATGGGCTAGTAACTCCTTTTCCTGTAATAATTACTAAAAAGAATAAGAAGAAGAAAATTGTTGAAGTGGGATGTCTGAATGTGCGTGGATGTTGTGCAAATGATAAGAAAGAGATGATTGTGGATGTTATGAATGAGAAGAAGCTGGATGTCCTGGCTTTAAGTGAAACAAAGTTGAAGGGGGTAGGAGAGTTTCAGTGGAGAGGAATAAATGGGATTACATCAGGGGTTTCAAATAGAATTAGAGATAAAGAAGGAGTAGCAATAATGTTGAAGGATAAGCTATGGCAGGAAAAGAGGGACTTTAAATGTATTAATTCAAGGATTATGTGGAGTAAAATAAAGGTTGGATGTGAAAAGTGGGTTATAGTAAGTGTATATGCACCTGGAGAAGAGAGGAGAGAGATTTTGGGAAATGTTGAGTGAATGCGTGGGGAGTTTTGAACCAAGTGTGAGAGTACTTGCGGTTGAGGATTTCAATGCTAAAGTGGGTAAAAATGTTGTGGAGGGTGTAGTAGGTTTTTTTTTTTTTTTTTTTCGCCGGTATTCTCCCGGCCCGGGTCTTTTCCAAGTAGTGGTGACCTGGCCTTGGCTCCCTATCTGGGGAGTGTCTCGAGACTTAAGTCTCCCATGGGAGGAGGTACAAGTACCTCCTCATCTTTGGGACCAAGTGTCCCCAGGCCTAGCCACATTCCCCGCCCTCATGGGGCTCGTAGGGAGAAGCTAGGCCTCTGGTCTGCCATCTACCCCACCTCAAAGGGGCTCGTGGGGATGGCAGTCTTATGAGCTGCAGATGGTAGCAAGCTCAGGCCTCAAGGTGTAGTAGGTAAATTTGGGGTGTCAGGGGTAAATGAAAATGGGGAGCTTTTGATTGAGCTATGTGTAGAAAGAGGTTTGGTAATAAGTAATACATATTTTATGAAAAAGAAGATAAATAAATATACAAGGTATGATATAGCACATAATGAAAATAGTTTGTTAGATTATGTATTGGTGGATAAAAGGTTGATGGGTAGGCTCCAGGATGTACATATTTATGGAGGGGCAACTGATACATATTGGATCATTATTTAGTTGTAGCTACAGTTAGAGTAAGGGGTAAACGGGACAAGAAGAAAATGGCAACAACAAGTAAGAGGGAGGTGAGGGGGAGATACAAGCAACTATTGGCAGAAAGGTGGGCTGGTGCAAGTATGAGTAGCGGGGGGGCTGAAGAGGGTTGGAATAGTTTTAAAAATACAGTGTTAGAATGTGGGGCAGAAGTTTGTGGTTATAGGAGGGTGGGTGCAGGAGGAAAGAGGAGTGATTGGTGAAATGATGAAGTAAAGGGTGTGATAAAAGAGAAAAAGGTAGATTGAGAGGTTTTTACAAAGCAGAAGTGTTATAAGAAGAGTAGAGTATATGGAGAGTAAAAGAAAGGTGAAGAGAGTGGTGAGGGAATGCAAAAGGAGAGCAGATGATAAAGTGGGAGAGGCACTGTCAAGAAATTTTAATGAAAATAAGAAAAAAAAATTTGGAGTGAGTTAAACAAGTTAAGAAAGCCTAGGGAACGAATGGATTTGTCAGTTAAAATCAGAGTAGGGGAGTTAGTAGATGGGGAGATGGAGGTATTGGGTAGATGGCAAGAATATTTTAAGGAACTTTTAAATGTCAACGAAGAAAGGGAGGCAGTAATTTCATGCACTGGCCAGGGAGGTATACCATCTTTTAGGAGTGAAGAAGAGCAGGATGTGAGTGTGGGGGAGGTGCGTGAGGCATTACATAGAATGAAAGGGAGTAAAGCAGCTGTAACTGATGGGATCATGACAGAAATGTTAAAAGCAGGGGGGATATAGTGTTGGAGTGGATGGTATTTTTGTTTAATAAATGTATGAAAGAGCGGAAGGTACCTAGGGATTGGCAGAGAGCATGTATAGTCCCTTTATATAAAGGGAAGGAGGACAAAAGAGATTGTAAAAATTATAAAGGAATAAATTTACTGAGTATACCAGGAAAAGTGTATGGTAGGGTTATTATTGAAAGAATTAGAGGTAAGACAGAATGTAGGATTGCGGGTGAGCTAGGAGGTTTTAGAGTGGGTAGGGGATGTGTAGATCAAGTGTTTACATTGAAGCATATATGTGAACAGTCTTAGGTAGTAGGTTGGTAGACAGCAACCGCCCAGGGAGGTACTACCGTCCTGCCAAGTGAGTGTAACACGAAAGCCTGTAATTGTTTTACATGATGGTAGGATTGCTGGTGTCCTTTTTTCTGTCTCATGAACATGCAAAATTTCAGGTACGTCTTGCTACTTCTACTTACACTCAGGTCACACTACACATACATGTACAAGTGTATATATACATACCCCTCTGGGTTTTCTTCGATTTTCTTTCTAGTTCTTGTTCTTGTTTATTTCCTCTTATCTCCATGGGGAAGTGGAACAGAATTCTTCCTCCGTAAGCCATGCGTGTTGTAAGAGGCGACTAAAATGCCGGGAGCAAGGGGCTAGTAACCCCTTCTCCTGTATATATTACTAAATTTGAAAGGAGAAACTTTGGTTTTTTCTTTTGGGCCACCCTGCCTCGGTGGGATACGGCCGGTGTGTTGAAAGAAAGAAAGATGTGAACAGTATCTAGATAGAGGTAGGGAAGTTTTTATTGCATTTATGGATTTAAACAAGGCATATGATAGTGGATAGGGGAGCAATGTGGCAGATGTTGCAAGTATATGGAATAGGTGGTAAGTTACTAAATCCTGTAAAGAGTTTTTATGAGGATAGTGAGGCTCAGGTTAGGGTGTGTAGAAGAGAGGGAGACTACTTTCCAGTAAAAGTAGGTCTTAGACAGAGATGTGTAATGTCACCATGGTTGTTTAATATATTTATAGATGGTGTTGTAAAAGAAGTAAATGCTAGGGTGTTCGGGAGAGGGATGGGATTAAATTATGGGGAATCAAATACAAAATGGGAATTGACACAGTTATTTTTTTCTGATGATACTGTGCTTATGGGAGATTCTAAAGAAAAATTGCAAAAGTTAGTGGATGAGTTAGGGAGTGTGTGTAAAGGTAGAAAGTTGAAAGTGAATGTAGAAAAGAGTAAGGTGATGAGGGTATCAAATGATTTTAGATAAAGAAAAATTGGCTATCAAATTGGGAAGGAGTATGGAAGAAGTGAATGTTTTCAGATATTTGGGAGCTGACGTGTCAGCGGATGGATTTATGAAGGATGAGGTTAATCATAGAATTGATGAAGGAAAAAAGGCGAGTGGTGCGTCGAGGTATATGTGGAGACAAAAAACGTTATCTATGGAGGCAAAGAAGGGAATATATGAAAGTATAGTAGTACCAACACTCTTATATGGGTGTGAAGCTTGGGTTGTAAATGTTGCAGCGAGGAGGCAGTGGAGATGTCCTGTCTAAGGGCAATGTGTGGTGTAAATATTGTGCAGAAATTTTGGTGTGGAAATTAGGAGAAGGTGTGGAGTTAATAAAAGTATTAGTCAGAGGGCAGAAGAGGGGTTGTTGAGGTGGTTTGGTAATTTAGAGAGAATGGATCAAAGTAGAATGACATGGAGAGTGTATAAATCTGTAGGGAAAGGAAGGCAGGGTAGGGGTCCTCCTCAAAGAGGTTGGAGGGAGGGGGTAAAAGAGGGTTTGTGGGCGAGGGGCTTGGACTTTCAGCAAGCGTATATGAGCGTGTTAGATAGGAGTGAATGGAGATGAATGGTATTTGGGACCTGACGAGCTGTTGGAGTGTGAGCAGGGTAATATTTAGTGAAGGGATTCAGGGAAACCGGTTATTTTTATATAGCCGGACTTGAGTCCTGGAAATGGGAAGTACAATGCCTGCACTTTAAAGGAGGGGTTTGGGATATTGGCAATTTGGAGGGATATGTTGTGTATCTTTATATACGTAGTATATGCTTCTAAACTGTTGTAGTCTGAGCACCTCTGCAAAAACAGTGATTATGTGTGAGTGAGGTGAAAGTGTTGAATGATGAAAGTATTTTCTTTTTGGAGATTTTCTTTCTTTCTTGAGTCACCCTGCCTCGGTGGGAGACGGCTGACTTAAAAAAAAAAAAAAAAGTCTGTTGAGTATACCTGGTAAAGTGTATGGTAGAGTTGTTATAGTTAGAATTATGAGTAGGATGAACACGAAGGCTTTAGGAAAGGTAGGGGGTGTGTAGACCAAGTGTTTGCAGTGAAACACATAGGTGAACAGTATTTGGATAAGAGGAAAGAGGTTTTTGTGGCATTTATGGATTTGAAAAAGGCATACAATAGGGTGGATCGAGGGACAATGTGGCAGATGTTGCAATTGTATGGAATAGGAGGTGGGTTATTGAAGGCAGTGAAAAGTTTTTATGAGGATTGTGAGGCTCAGGTTAGAGTATGTAGGAGAGGGGGATTTTTGCCCAGCAAAAGTAGGCCTTAGACAGGGATGTGTGATGTCACCATGGTTGTTCAATATATTTATAGATGGAGCAGTAAGAGAAGTGAATGCTTGGGTGTTGGCAAGAGGTGTGGGGTTAAATGATAAAGAATCTAACACAAAGTGGGAGTTGTCACAGTTGCTCTTTGCTGATGACACTGTGCTTTTGGGAGATTCTGAAGAGAAGTTGCAGAGGTTGGTTGATGAGTTTGGTAAGGTATGTAAAAGAAGGAAGTTAAAAGTGAATATAGGAAAGAGTAAGCTGATGAGGATAACAAAAAAGTTACGTAACAGAAGATTGGATATCGGATTGGAGGGAGAGAATATGGAGGAGGTGAATGTGTTCAGATATTTGGGAGTGGACGTGTCAGCAGATGGGTCAATGAAGGATGAGGTGAATCATAGAATTGACAATGGGGAAAAGGTGAGTGGTGCACTGAGGAGTCTGTGGAGACAAAGAACTTTATCCATGAAAGCAAAGAGGGGAATGTATGAGTGTATAGTTATACCAACACTGTTGTATGGGTGTGAGGCATGGGTGGTGAATGTTGTAACAAGGAGAAGGCTGGAGGCAGTGATGTCATGTCTGAGGGCAATGTGTAGTGTGAATACGAGTAATGCAGAGATTTCGTAGTTTGAAGATTAGGAGAAGGTGTGGGATTACCAAAACTATTATCCAGAGGGCTGAAGAGGGGTTATTGAGATGGTTTGGACATGTAGAGAGGATGGAACAAAATAGAATGACTTTGAGAGTATAAAAATCTGTTGTGGAGGGAAGGTGGAGTAGGGGTCGGCCTAGGAAAGGTTGGAGGGAGGTGGGTAAAGGAGGTTATGTGTGCAAGGGGCTTGGACTTCCAGCAAGCATGTGCGATCGTGTTAGACAGGAGCAAATGGAGACAAATGGTTTTTAGGATTTGACGTGCTGTTGGAGTGTAAGCAAGGTAACATTTATGAAGGGATTCAGGGAAACCGGCAGGCCGGACTCAAGTCCTTGAGATGGGAAGTACAGTGTCTGCACTCTGAAGGAGCGGTGTTAATGTTTCAGTTTTATAACTGTAGTGTAAGCACGCCTCTGGCAAGACAGTGATGGAGTGAATGATGAAAGTGTTTCTTTTTTGGGCCACCCTGCCTTGGTGGGAAATGGTTGATGTGTTAATAAAAAAAAAAAATAATTTCTGGAAGCCATTCATACAGTTGCCAACACATACTACAAACTCAGCCAGTATTATTTGGTATTAAAACATGAGAATCATAATTATGTCTATTTTTATTTTTTTCTGAAATTAGCAGCTACTTTTCACTTCTATTTTCTTCTCCCATTATTATTGCTAATTTGTCTCATCCCTGTCTTTGTCTTATTCTTAACAGATCAAAGTCACATTAAATTTTTCTTTGCAGACCTTGCTACATATGGACTTTTCAAAACATTACATGCATAATTTTTAGAAAAATAAATAATTTGACTTAAGAATTGTTGATTATGATGATCTGCACCTATGACTGAGGACCAAAAGACATAAGATTGCAAAATAATTGATTTATGAATGCTAATCTGCATATGGTACAAAATGGTGAGCCAAAATTTGTGGATATATCGATAATGATAATATTTTATTCTCTATAGGTTCGTTAAGGATTCTGTTGTCAGCGACACAGTTGCAGCAATAGCAACTACACAAAACTTAAACTGCTCAAATAGTAAAATCAGATGTGCTCGGCTTCAGTGTCATGTGAATTCCTGGCCAGGGGACACTAGCAACTCTGCAGTCTTCCCTTTAAAATTAGAAATTAATCTTGCTGTTTTAGGTAAGTTTTCGTCTGTTTTTTTTTTCCGAGATCAATTCTGCTATATGTCAGTCTTATAGACCTTAGTCTTCCCTGTTCTGCAAAGTGATCTTATTTACTGCATGATGTCGTTTGGTGTTCAGTTTTTTCCAGTTATTAAATATCTTTCTGTAAGCATGGGCAGATACTTGAATAAAGTGAAGATGGAGGCACAAAAGTTTTTTTTTTTTTTAACTGGTTAACTTTTAGAGGCTAAGAGCTATTGTTCTACCTCTGTGCATTTCAGAATCTGATTCTAGATTTTTTACCACATAAGCCATTTCCCACCAAAGTAAGGTGATGCAAAGAAAAAAACATTCATTATCACTCATTTTGTAGCTGTCTTGTTAGAAGTGCACAGATGACACCTTAAACCGCAGCATCCGTTTGTGAGTTCAGACGCTTCTTCCTATGTGAAGGCGGCTAACAGATTTCTCTGGATTTCTTAATGAAACCTTCCTTATGCTCCAACAGCATGTCAAATCTCAGAAATCACTTGTCACCACTCACTCAAATCTAACATTCACACATGCTTGCTGTTTGTTCAAACCCTTCCTGGGATGTCCCCTACACCTTCCGTCCACCTTGAGTGGTAGGCTGTATTCTACTCCAAAGAATGGAATCCACAACAGTCAACTAACACCCAGGTTCCTATCTACTGTTGTGTGTTTACCCCTACAGCACACCCTGTATGGGAATCAAACCTGGACTTCGTATTGTGAACAAGGAAGGAGGGGAGAAAAGAATGAAAGAGAAAGGAGGAGGGGAAGGAATAGGAGGAAGAAGAGGATGGGGATGGAGTAGGAGGAAGAAGAGGATGGAGGAGTTGGAGGATGGGGAAGGAGGAGAGAGGAGTATATGAGGGAGGTATTGGGGAAGGAAGAGGGAGGGAGGCTGTTAACACCTCCCTTAGTCACCTTAATGTGGTTGAACCATTTTTTTTTCTTTACACCACATACCCATCCTGTGTGTGGTAGTCTAAAGATTACAGAGGTACATAATGGGTCCAGGGACTGAACCCCAAAGTTTTGATAGCTGAACAAGGTACAGTATTATACACTATACAGTGGAACCTCGGTACGTGACCTTAATTCATTCCCGAAGGCTGTTCGAGTTCCATTCTATTTGAGTATTGAACAAGTTTTCCCCAACCAATTTTCTGTTTGGTTGGTTGTTATCACTAATTGTCGTAGGCCCCATGGCGACTTATTTATACAAATAGTACAAAAAAGCCCAAAAAATGCAAAGAAACACGAAAAGTTTACAGCGAAGTTCTGGCAGGTCGTATTTGTTTGGTCGAGTGCTGAGCTTTGTTCGAATAGGGAGCTGGTCATATATCAAGGTTCCACTGTATATGAGTAATTGTTAATAAATACCTGTTCTGTGCATTTTATTGGGGTAATAATTTACTTAAAATTTACTCATGAGATAAATTTTGGTAATGAAGAATAAATCATGTATTATTTTTATGTTAACTGGTATTTATTTTAGCCTAAGATAAACGTAGCAGCAATAGTATTAGAAAAATATTGTACAGTCAGACTCCCAAATTTGCAGGGTTCCTAATTCAAGGAGTTTTGTTATCTTTTCTACGTGGCTTACAAACAGCAGTCTAAGATCCATAAATGAGAAACACCAATATGAAAAACTATATAGGCAGGGCTTCATAACTAAAGAACTTAGTAAAAGCTATACATCAGTCCTCACCAAACTAATAAGAATGTCCAAGCAATTGTACTATTCTAATAGATTCATTGAAAAGAGAGGAGATGTAAAAAAGACCTGGAAGACACTCAGATTCTGGGCACCCAAAAGCTGAACAAAACTAAACCAAACGAATCACAACTCCAGCCTACTGAAACAGCTAACAAGATAAATGATTTCTTCTCAGCCATAGGATTAAGTTGCACTAGTAAAATTCCAAGCACCAGTACCTGGAAAGTTCCCAACATTCCTCTATCTTGCTCCAACTAAGCCCACTGAAGTCACCAGGAATATAGCTCAGGTTCCACCACTATTGTTTAAACAAGTGGCTCATGTCCTCTCACCCACCATAGCATTACTTTTTAACAAATCACTAGAAACCAGCACTTTCCTGACATTACTCAAGATAGCAAGGGTTATGGTCTAATATGCAAAGGTGGAGACCCAACAGTTATAAACAGTTACAGGCCAGTATCTAACTTATCTTTGCTATCCAAAATCTTTGAGAAAACATACATCAGAGAGTATACTCCTTTATAACATCACAAAGTATTCTCAACCCCCTGCTAGTTTAGCTTTAGGCAAAACAAAAGCATATATGATGCAATTATAAAAATGCTAGACCTGCTTTACACATCATTTGAAAATAATGAATATCCACCAGGACTTTATTGACCTAAGGAAAGCTTTTGATACAGTAGACCACAGCATCCTACATCACAAATTTGATCATTATGGTATCAGAGATCATGCACTTGCATATATAAAGTCTTACCTTACTAAGAGACAGTAATACTGTACTTCTCTGTTAAGGACACTACCTCTTCAACAAGACCTCTGGACATTGGCATTCCACAGGGAAGCATCCTTCTCCCCCCCCTTGTTTTCCTCCTATACATCAACGACCCTCCAGATGTAGTTCAACAATTTAGACCTATTCTCTTTGCTTACGACACAACTTTTGTCATCTCCCACTGAGATCCAGCATCACTCAACAACATTGTTAATGAAGAGCTCTTAAAAATATCAGTCTAGATGACTACCAATAAACTCTCACTTAACATTGACAAAACCTTCTACATTATGTTTGGGAGCAGAGCAAGTAGTGTCCAACTAAACATTATGATTAACAGTATGTGCCCTTATTATGTTTACGTAATAAGGGAAAATTTCTGAGTCTGCACCTTGACAGCAACTCGAAATTCAACACTCACATCCATCACAGCAAAAAAAGTGTCCGAAACAGTTGGCATCCTGTCAGACATAGGTTATTATGTACCACAAATAGCACTATTTACATTATACCATTCACTGATCTACCCCTTCCTCACTTGTGCTATTTGTGCCTGGAGATCCACAACAGCATATTACCTGCAGCATATCACAGCTGCAGTATGAATGATCACACAGTCCACTGCTAGACAACACACCCTCTCACTCTTCAAAGATCTAAATCTTCTTGTTATATAAAACATTCACTCTTACTACTGTGCATCCTACACATACAGAACAATAAATTCTAATATTAATCCCGACTTGAAGCACTTTCTTGATAGTTGCAACAGGACCCATAGACATAATACTAGGCACAGAAATCTCTATGACATACCCAGTGTCCAGCTTAACCTATGTAAAAATTCAGTGTACATAAAAGGGACCAAAATCTTGAACTCCCTTTCCAGAAATTTCTTGAGCCACTCTCAGTCAGCATCTTCAAAACTACCATTAAAAAACACCTTCCCTCCCTGACATATCCCAACATCAGCTAAATATGAAAAAACTATGTATCTATATTCTCAGTAAAGCTAAAGATAAAGGTTTATTTCTTTGTAAAGGTTACAATGTGTCATTACAATTTTGGTTTGCTAAGTTCAAAGAAAGCCACTATTATGCTGGGGCATTTTGGGCAGACTAATCCTAATACATAGTACTACTGTACTTAAAACTAGACAGATAATAGTACATAGTAACTATTTAAAACTAGACAGATAATAGTACATAGTAACTACTTAAAACTAGACAGATAATAGTACATAGCAACTACTTAAAACTAGACAGATAATAGTACATAGTAACTACCTAAAACTAGACAAGATAGTAGTGGTTAACTGCATTACAATTTTATTTAATCTTAATACTAATGCGAGGTAGTCAAGGTGGAGGTTTGCAAGGGTATTAATACTAATGCGAGGTAGTCAAGGTGGAGGTTTGCAAGGGTATTAATACTAATGCGAGGTAGTCAAGGTGGAGGTTTTAAGAGTAACAATTCTGAAGTTGCATATAATAAAAACTATACATGTATATCAAATAATGGTTCAAGCAGTAATTTTTCATGGAGTGGCAGAAGTTTAAAAGTATAGAGGTCACATGATATAACTAGTTAGCATTTGTTTTGGTTGAATTGGTTAGTATTGAGAGATAAGATGATTTTTTAGTAAAGTCTTAAATTTATAAGTAGTCAGGGGATCCTTTACTGGTTCCGGTAGCGACTTCCAGATATTCGGGCCCTTTATATGCATAGCATTTTTGCATAGTGTGAAACTGACATGAGGAATCTTGAAGAGTGCCTTATGCCTTGTATTGTGACTGTGCATTCTGTTGTGACTGTCAAGGAATAGTTTAAGTGAAGGGTTTATAGTGGAATTTAATGTTTTATATGTAATAGGCACAATAATATGAGTGTATGTCTCGTATATTTAGTAAGTTCAGGTTTTGAAAAGTGGCAGGGTGGGCTGTCTAGCACAGGAACTGGTAATCATCCACACAGAGGAAAGGGATGAGCAACATTGCCAGTCTTTTTCCTGGTTATTTTATTTATACCTTTCCAAGCCAAACTCAAAGGGGTGGACCTATTTAATCCACTAACAAACTGTTCCCATTCCTGTTGCCTAAGTTCTTCCTTTCTATTCCTTGCATTTGTTAGTGCAGCTTGGAACGTTGGGTTATTAAAGGTTTAAGGTGGTTGGCTGTGGCTGATCACCAGGCACAAATACCATAGGTGAGGTAAGGATATATTAAAGAGTGATATAGGTTAAGGAGTGTCATTTGTGGTACATAGTATTGTATCTTGGAAAGTATGCCTACTGACAGCATGAAGTATGTTTTGTCTATGTTGAGAGTGAGTTTGTTGGTCATCATCCAAGTATACATATATATTTTTAGCAGCTCGTTGTTTACAGTGTTTCTAAGTACAGCTGGGTTCGAATGGGAGTAGACATAAATAGTATGTATATTCTTATTCTCAGTATCTGTAATTCTCATGACCATTAAAATATTGAATGTGTTCACATTATGTTAATATGATAGGTTCCTTATTGCCTATAATCATAATCAAACCTGTAATTCTTAAAACAATTTAACTTGATAAAAGCCATACAGCATGTTCTAATAGGATATTCAAGTCTCTTGTATTCACTGCAACTCGTAATTTTATTTTTACAACCACCTAAGAGACTGGATATATAAGCACTCAATTAGTCATTGCCTTATTATTCATAAGATAGTCCTAAGTTTGCCCAAAATGCTCTGCATATTAAGGGGCCTTCTGCATGCACACCTAAATATCATTCACCTCTGTACAAACATTGTATCATGCTGATATAAAGAATCTTAATCTTAAATTGTCTTTTTTCTTTCCTTGCTTTCCAGTGTTTTCACTGGTTGCCCATTTTTTGAAGCTTTACCACTTGACCCTTAATTGAAAGCTATCCATAGGGTTTTGTGCAAAATATGCTCAGTGGCTTTCCCATGACTAACCTTTCTTTTTTCTTGTTAGTTTTTCTTATGAATGTCAAAATTCACCAGATGAAAATGGTATTTAAAGAGATAGGGGCTCTAAAAAAAAAATCAGCAAAAGTCTAAAACAAAATTCATTAGGCAAAAATAATCTCCTTCTGAATTTGGAACTCTAACTGTATTAATAAAAGCAAACATAAGCTCTGCATTATTGAACCTTAGCTTAAATTCCTTTTTTTCAGCTCGCCACATCTCAGCAAGAGCAGGAGCAGTATTGCAGAGTACTGCTAGAGCCACCATTGTTTCTCTTAACCCTGATTTGGCCTTCACAGGACATAAGTAAGTAAAGTACATTAATATTTGCTTTCATTACACCAGTTTAATGGCACTGAATGAGTTATGCTAACAACTGGATGAGTGACTGGAGACACCTTTCATTGCCTGATGGGATCTCAGTAACCCATAGGTTTTGTAGATGTCTTAGATACATGCAACCAAATTAGTCTTTACACCCTTTCAGGAGGAAGGAATATGTAAGATTTATCAAAGTTTTCCTAGCAAAGGAAAGTTTCTGTCCATGTGGACATCCAGTTGTCAATTGCCTGATTCAGCAGGACTTGGCTCAGGGAACTTCATTCCTGTTCCATAATTTTTTCAAATCATGATTTTTTCAAAATCACTCACTACGAAAGCAAAAGACTTGGCAGACAATGCAACATCCCCCCAATGAAAAGCAGGGGTGTCACTAGCACGTTAAGAGACCATACAATAAGTGTCAGGGGCCCGAGACTGTTCAACTGCCTCCCAGCATACATAAGGGGGATTACCAAAAGACCCCTGGCAGTCTTCAAGCTGGCACTGGACAAGCACCTAAAGTCGGTTCCTGACCAGCCGGGCTGTGGCTCATACGTTGGTTTGCGTGCAGCCAGCAGCAACAGCCTGGTTGATCAGGCTCTGATCCACCAGGAGGCCTGGTCACAGACCGGGCCGCGGGGGCGTTGACCCCCGGAACGCTCTCCAGGTAAACTCCAGTTACAGCTTATCCTCACTTAACGATGGAGTTCTGTTCCTAATACTATGTTGGTAAATGAATTCATCACTAAGTGAGGAGCATACTGCATTGGTAGTATCTATTATCTTTGATATTGTTTTAATGTCACCTTTGCATTATTTATAACATTTCTGGTATATTTTTAAATGTTTATATAGTAGTGTATTGTATATTGTAATAAATAGAATAGAGGAAATCAGCTCTAATATACATTATTTAAGTAAGCATAGTGGTCAGAGAGCCCATCGTAAGTCTGAGCCGTCGGTAAACGAGTACATACATTGCTAAATGAGGAGAGGCTGTATTCACACATCTTTCCTATGCACTGCCATACCATTCTCAGCTGAATCTGACTATCTCTTTTTTGTCTCATTCATGCCTATTGTTCATGTATTGAGCAATTGAGCAATTTTCACTTAATATGCTTGCTATGTTAAAAATCTGTTAGTTAGTTCAGCTGCTCTTATTCCTGTTATGCACCTGCATACAGTCCTGCTTCCTTAATTTTATACTTTTTACTCTTACATAACATAAAAAATACATCACTAATGCTTACAGTAAATCTTTAAATATACTGTACATTAATGTTCTACTCCTATCACATCATGGCAAATTGATTAGTTTAAGCCTTTCCAGCCAGCTCCAAAATACCTCACAATACGTGTACAAAACATATAATGTGAGGTATGTTTTATGATCTTTTATTTGATCATTAATGCTGTAGAGGTACAGGAATAGGAACAGGAACTTCAGCTCCTGCTTCACTTTGTTACAAAGCTTAATTTTTTTTGCCCTAGAACTTGCACTGCCAATTAATTTACATCCAGGGCCAGAGTTACTATTGGGTATGCAAGGATATACCTGGAGGGTGTTCTGGGGATCAACACCCCCGCAGCCCAGTCCATGACCAGGCCTCGCAGTAAATCAGGGCCTGATCATCCAGGCTGTTACTGTCAGTTGTATGCAAAAGGTGAGTGGAGTAACAGAACTTTGCCTGAGGTGTCCTATGCCACATCATTTTAAGTTAAATGTTCTCTTAGGTGTCATTTTCTTCTTTAGCTTGTGGTACAATATATCAGTACTACAATCATCATTCCTCAGTCCTTTCACTGAAAGCAGCCTTGAGACACTATATCTTTTGGAAAGGTCTAATTTTTTAATTACCTCACAGAGATTGACAGCTCAGTGCAAGAGCTTCACCTGTCATTTTTTTTCTCTACCTATATTTTCCTTGATATTCCATCAAGAAAGAGACTGCATAGTCATACATATTGACATTACACATTCATCTTACTATCCAGCTTAATTGAATCATCCAGTTATATTTCTCTTTTAATATGTAGACACTCTTAGAAATATATACAGCGGAACCTCAAAAATCGAACGTATCACATATCGAACGTTTCGAAAATAGGACCATTTTTTCGGACAAATTGTGTCCCTATTATTGAACACGCCCCTATTTTCGGACCGCCGGGTACGGGACCTGTCTACCGGCCCGCTCTGTCCGTGTCCCCATGCAGGCGCCGTGAGCAGTCTAGCTTTGTTTATGCTTGAGTGAACACTAACCTGCACTCTCATTCACGCATTTTACGATTATTTCGTTGTGTTTAGTGCTTGTGGGACTGTGAAATAAGCTGCCATGGGCCCAAAGAAACTTGCTAGTGAGAAACACCATAGATGTGAAGAAGGAAATAATACATAAGTATGAGAGTGGTGTGAGACTTGTTGAGCTTGCCAGGATGTATGGGAAAAACAAGTCAACCATCGGTTCTATCCTGTCAAAGAAAGAACAAATCAAGGAAGCTGATGTTGCGAAAGGTGTTAATATAGGGAGTGGATGAGGTGCCTTCTTCAAAGATTAAGGAGATTTGTGCCAAGTGGAATGATGTCCAAATGTTTGTGCAGAAGTACCACCCTAAGCAAGCTGAAACAAGCCATCTTTGCAACAAGTTCAGTGACAGAACCATGTCCCATTTTAGGGAAATGTTAAAGAGGCGCCAGAAACAGAGAACTGTGGACAGTTATTTTGTGAGACAGGGGTCCAGTGACTCTCAAGCTGGTCCTAGTGGCATTAAAAGACAGAGAAGGGAAGTAACCCCAGAGAGGGCTTTACCTGAAGTCCTCATGGAGGGGGATTCTCCTTCCAAACACTAACCCCAACTCCCTCTCTCCTCCTCCCTATCTTCCAGATGCCATCATCAATCTTCAATAAAGGTAAGTAAAAATGTTATTTTATATGTATTACTATACATAATTAAAAAATATAGTATTTGTTGTATGTAAAACTATAATTAATCTCTATAAAATGTATTTTTTGTGTGAATATTTTTGGGTTTCTGGTACGGATTAATTGTATTTCCATTATTTCTTATGGGAAATATTGCTTTGAATTTCAGACTTTTCAAATTTAGAACTAGCTCCTGGAACGGATTAAATTCGATTTTTGAGGTTCCACTGTAATCAAATGAGGCCTGGTCACAGACTAGGCCACAGGGGCATTGACCCCCAAAAACCTCAACAGGTATACTCCAGGTATACCACTTAAAATATACTATTACAATAAGCCTGAAAATATTTATGGTCATCAGTGAACATTGGAGAATATTTTTATGAATAAATTTAAATAATGCAGAAATTTTCATAAGTAAGAAAAATTTGGGAAAAGTGATTAAGGCAAATTAGCAAACACCCTTCTAATCTATAATGTAGGACTTCTTATAACAATAACAATGTGTTACTGAATTATTAAATCTTACTGTAATCAACAGGGATGCATCTGTGATGATACAGACCCAAATTCAGCCGGATACCCTGCCAGGCAAAGGTGTCCCATGGTGGGTCATTCTCCTGGCAGTCCTTGGAGGACTTTTGCTTCTGGTTCTTCTTGCATATGCACTATACAAAGTAAGGAATCATCATTACCTCTTTTATTACAGTATGCCAGTGTTTTTTTTTTTTTTTTTTTAACAAGTTGGCCGTCTCCCACCGAGACAGGGTGATCCAAAAAGAAAGAAAATCCCCAAAAAGAAAATACTACTTTCATCATCATTCAACACTTTCACCTCACTCATATATAATCATTGTCTTTTCAGAGGCGCTCAGATATGACAGGTGTTTCTTTTATAAACATATAAATTATTTGCAAAAGGAGAGCAGATGACAGAGTAGGAAAGGCACTGGCAAGAAATTTTGATGAAAATTTGAAAAAATTTGGGAGTGAGATAAACAAGTTAAGAAAGCCTAGGGAATGAATGGATGTGTCAGTTAAAAACTGAGTAGGGGAGTTAGTAGATGGGGATCTGAAACTTTTAAATGTTGATGAAGAAAGGAAGGTGGCAATTTCATGCACTGGCCAGGGAGGTATAACATCTTTTAGGAGTGAAGAAGAGCAG
Source organism: Cherax quadricarinatus (assembly GCF_038502225.1). Taxonomy (NCBI): domain Eukaryota; kingdom Metazoa; phylum Arthropoda; class Malacostraca; order Decapoda; family Parastacidae; genus Cherax; species Cherax quadricarinatus. Next base: position 14,659,325 of record NC_091305.1, on the reverse strand, counting down.
GATGTGAGTGTGGGGGAGGTGCATGAGGCATTATGTAGAATGAAAGGGGTAAAGCAGCTGGAACTGATGGGATCATGACAGAAATGTTAAAAGCAGGGAAGGGGATATAGCATTGGAGTGGTTGGTATTTTTGTTTAACCCTTAAACGGTCCAAACAGATCGACGTTCAAATTCGTAGTGCTACAAAAGTAGATCTACTTTTTTTTACATATTTTCAAATATAACAAAAAAAAATATAGATAAAAGTTTTTTTACACGTTTTCACATGCAAAACAAAACAAAAAAAAATCTACATTTTTTTACATACTTTCAGATGTTGAAAAAACGTATACATACGTTTGGACCATTTAAGGGTTAATAAATGTATGAAAGAGGGGAAGGCACCTAGGAATTGGCAGAGAGCATGTATAGTTCCTTTATATAAAGGGAAGGGGACAAAAGAGATTGTAAAAATTATAGGGGATTATGTTTACTGAGTATACCAGGAAAAGTGTACGGTAGAGTTATTATTGAAAGAATTAGAGGTAAGACAGAGAGTAGGATTGCAGATGAGCAAGGAGGCTTTGGAGTGGGTAGGAGATGTGTAGATCAAGTGTTTACATTGAAGCATATATGTGAACAGTATTTAGATAAAGATAGGGGTACACAAATAACCCGCACATAGAAGAGAGGAGCTTAAGACGACGTTTCGGTCCGACTTGGACCATTTACTTTGTAAACGTCATCGTAAGCTCCTCTCTTCTATGTGCGGGTTATTTGTGTATCATTCCAGTCACGGTATTGTGTCTTCTTTTGTTATAAGAACATAAGAACATAAGAACGAAGGAACACTGCAGAAGGCCTACTGGCCCATGCGAGGCAGGTCCAAGTCTCCTACCGGCTTAAGCCAATGCACCCAACCTAGTCAGGTCAGGTCACATTGACTTAAGGGAGGAACACGGCAACCGACCTGGTAGCACAAGCTATCAGGTCCAGTTCACACCCACCCACATCCACTCATGTATTTATCCAACCTATTTTTAAAGCTACACAACGTTCTGGCCTCTATAACTGTACTCGGGAGTTTGTTCCACTCATCCACAACTCTATTACCAAACCAGTACTTTCCTGGTTTGGTCATAAAGGTAGGAAAGTTGTCATTGCCTTTATGGATATAGAAAAGGTATATGATAGAGAGGATAGGGAAGCAATGTGGCAGAAGTTGCAAGTACAGTGGACCCTCGGCTAACGAACGCATCGCATAACATTAAATCCGCCCAACGAAGCGTTTGAGCATAAAAATTTTGGCCTGGTTAATGATAAAAAACTCGCTCAGCGTGATTCATCCCGAACCTGTCTGTCCAGCCAGAGCACCTCAGCTGCCCTGTCGTCATTGTTTACAAGCCAGGGTGGCCGGTTTCATGCATACATTCGATACATTTTGTATTATTCCATTGTTTATAGTGCTTGTAACTGCTAAATAAGCCATCATGGGCCCAAAGAAAGCTTCTAGTGCCAACCCTGTGGTTAAAAGGGTGAGAAATACTATTGAAATACTATTGTACCACAGTCAGCTGCTGCTGCACCACCATCAGCTGCTGCTGCACCACCGTCAGCTGCTGCTGCACCACTGTCAGCTGTACTACTCGAAGATGTGGAGAGACTGTTGTTGGTGTGGCTTAATGAGAAACAATTACTGAGAAAAAATTAACCCCAGAAGGTTAGCCACCCAGAATAACCCAAGAAAGCCATTGAGTCATCTAGAACTGTCTAACTTATTTCCATTGGGGTTCATAATCTTGTCCCCCAGGATGTGACCCACACTAGTCGACTAACACCCAGGTGAACAGGAAAAAATGCCTGGAATAGTGCACGTATTGGTGAATTTAAGACAAGCAAAGGTTGGTTTGAGAGATTTAACCCTTAAACTGTCCAAATGTAGATCTATGTTTTTTCAACATTTGAAAGTATGTAAAAAAGTAGATCTTTTTTTTTTTTTACATTTAAAAACGTCTAAAAAAAAGACTGATCTACATTTTTTTTTTTGTTATACAGCGGTCCCTCGTTTATCGTTGTTAATCCGTTCCTGGAAGTGCGAAGATTATCGACGATTATCACACTCGTTGAAGGCTTTCGCAAAGTATGTGTATACTACATCTGCATTTGTTTGTCCTCCAGAGTATCCAAGACCATGTCATAGTGGTCCATTAGTTGAGACAGGCAGGAGCGACCTGCTCTAAACCCATGCTGCCCTGGGTTGTACAACTGATAGGTATCCAAGTGGGTGGTAATCTTGCATCTTAGAACCTTTTCAAATATTTTTATGATATGGGATGTTAATGCTATCTATCTGTAATTCTTTGCAAATGCTTTACTCCCACTTTAGTGGTGTGGGGCAATGTCTATTGTTTTTAGTGACTGTGGGATGATCATGTCCACGCTCCCTTTCCGTAGGATGCTAATGATATGTGAAAGGGGCTTCTTTCAGTTCATGATAAATATGGCATTCTACAAGTCTGGGCCTGGGGTAGAGTGCATGGGCATGTCATTTATTGCTTTCCAAAGTCTCGTGGTGTTAGGATAATGCAGTGGTACCTCGGGATACGAACAACTCAAAACTTGAACAGTTATGTAAGTGTATTTATGTAAGTGCTTTTGTAAGTGTACTTTTGGGGGTCTGAAATGCACTAATCTAACTTACATTATTCCTTATGGGAACAAATTCGCTCGGTATCAGCACTCGAACAGCCTTCTGGAACGAATTAAGTTCATATCCCGAGGTACCACTGTCTCAGAGATTTTTGAATTAACCAAATTTTGAGTCTCGGACGAAAAAAATTCATTTAGATTCTTGACTCTTAGTCTGGTTAATGACTCACTAAATGTTGAGCCATATTGGGACTTTAGTATCTTACTCATTTCTTTGTTGTCATCTGTGTAAGTCCCATCTCATCTAAGCAGGGGTCCGATACTGGATGTTTTTTTACCCTAGATTTGACATAAGTATTTTTTTTTTTTTTTTCAGTTTCATTTATGACTTTAAGTTCTGCCTGAGTTTCTTGTCTCCTGTATGATTCCTAAAGCTTAAGTTTGATACAGTATTTGCTATTTTTCTGATCAGTGGATCCTTTTGTATTTCAGTATACATACTGGCCCCTTTCAGCAGCTCTGATTCTTTGCCATCACCTGTATAGGAAGCATCTCTCTCTTTCTAGTTTACATCTTTTCCTTTTTCTTGAAGAAATGTGCCTTGAACATACTTCTAGTGCTGCCACAGAGTAAAATCTTCCCAGCTTATTTCATTTAGGACATGTTTGATTTGATCCCACTATATGTTTTTGGTATTGAAGTTGAATTTTTTGAAGGCACCCTCATAACTGATCACCTTTTGCTGGTCAGGGACCCTGTGCATACATGTCTGTACCTCTGTTATGTTGTAATCTGAATGTATTGTCTTTGATACTGTTATATTTCGTATCAAATCATCATTATTAGTGAAGATGAGGTCCAGTGTATGTTCCAGTCTTGTCGGCTCCACTAATTGCTGGTTTAAGGTGAATTTTTTGCAGAGATTTAATGCCTCATGTGTGTGTGTGAATTTTCATTTGAGCTGCCTCCTACGGTTGTCCCTGCTAAAACATTATTTGCTACAGTCCTCTATTTTAGGTGTCAAGTTGAAATCACCCAGCAGCAAAATGTTTGGGGCTGGAGCTGGGAGATTTTCTAGACAGTGGTCAATTTTCAAAAGCTGTTCATGGAATTGTTGGGAAGCTGCATCAGGAGGCTTGTATACAACCACATTGACAAGGTTAGGTTTCATGCAGGCAGATGATATAGGAGGATTTGGGCAAGAGGTTTGCAAGCATCAGTATCCCTTCATTTTTTTCTATACAGCAGTATCTTGAATCTTTATGATAGTGGCTTCCATAAATTTCTCCTGAGCCTATCATTATCATGTAGTATGTGTTGGGTTCTGTCAAAGAAGGGCATAAGGTGTGTGGTCTTATCTCCATGTATTACTCTTATATGTTCTACATGCATAGTCTTTGAATCATGCCTTGAGATCACAAGCTCTCACACCTACATAGAATATAGGTGCAAATGTCAGACCACCCCTACCACTAAGGTAGGGATGGTCTGACAAGAAAGAAAACACTCAAGTGTAATGTGTAATATCTTTCCATTTTACATTAGATATAGAGGATGTGCTTCAGTGAGTCATTAGATCATTGTTTGTGCCTTTCTTGGAAGATAGCTAAGACACAAATGATGGTGAATGTGCTTTCATCTTTTGATCGCTCTGCTTTGGCTGATGTGCTAAAATAATTATTTGATGTCATGCCAGTACTGATATTCAACTTGTACAATGATAATCTTCAGAAGTTCCCTATATTTGATTCCCTGTGTATAAATGATTAAATGAAAATGTATTTTCAGGCTGGATTCTTCCAACGTAAAGAATATGAAGAACTGAAAGCACAACAGGCACGTGTTGAACCTGGTGCAGACTATGGCTCCACCAATGTAGGTCTTGTTTCAGATTAAATTATCTTTGTCATATGGGTTTTTGTGTATGATGGACAACATTTTCATGTACTACTGTACTGTAGTAATAAGTAAAGTAAATGATGTATCTTACTTGTTAATAGGAAGAAACTCTATAAGATTGTATACAAAGGGTACCTTTTATATTTTAAGTTGAATAGTGAAAAAATATAACATGACAGAGACTAGAGCCATCAGTGGTATTTGACTTGTATATACAGTACATATCCATGACCAGCTATCAATACAAAAATTCTTGAGTAATTTTTTTAATAAATTTTTGTGTAAATTATTATAACCAAAAGGAATACTGGTGTTGTAAATACTGTAAATTAACATAATTACATAAATTACAGTAAACTCTATGATTATAAAACTCCTCTTTAGTTTTTTAATATGACAGAAAAAGTACATTCAAAATTGAATAATGCATGTACGTATTAATATTGGTAGAATTACCTACAATAATGCATACTATGAAGGCCTTTCCATGCACTATTCAGTATTTATTTATTTGCTTTTTCTAATTGCATAACAAAAAAAAAAAACTATTGAGCTTTAAAGGAAACCTGACTGTGCTACAATATTTAATAATGGTAGGACATCAGTAAACCAATGTCCTGAATATAGCAGAAGAAACCCCAAAACCAACAAGGTTAAAATAAAAGTTATTATACCAGGCAAACTGATTTGAGTAAAAAAAATCAAATTATAGTGAGTTACTTGCATTACCATCCAGATTTGTGAAAACCCAAACTGCTGGACAGCCATTGTTTACTCTTTCTGAGTTTACTGTTGCCTCTTTTCACCCATTTCATGCATTTGTCTTTTTTTTTTTTTTTTTTTTGGTCTACATTTTTAGTTTGGAAGTGGACATATTGAAGATATTTTGGCAAGTAAATGTGCTATATTAATATTTTTACTAATTATTTTTGGTACCAATATAACATTTTTTAAACAAATTATGGTAAATTAGCAAACTTTGAAATTCAGTAGTTGTTTGGTCTCAGCCATGCCAGATGATCGATGTCTTATTGAATTATTTTTGCCAATAATAATAATAATAATATTATTATTATTATCACACTGGCCGATTCCCACCAAGGCAGGGTGGCCCGAAAAAGAAAAACTTTCACCATCATTCACTCCATCACTGTCTTGCCAGAAGGGTGCTTTACACTACAGTTTTTAAACTGCAACATTAACACCCCTCCTTCAGAGTGCAGGCACTGTACTTCCCATCTCCAGGACTCAAGTCCGGCCTGCCGGTTTCCCTGTATTATAGAGAAAGTGAACAATTTGTTACATCAGTATATGTATAGGAATTAACTTTTAAAATCTCAATAGCAGCAAATTTTTCCATATTAAATTCATACCTTATGACAAAGCAATCACCAGCAATCTTACCGAGATTGGGCTGTGATTGAAGGACAGAGGATTGAACCTTCACAACAGATTGCTCAGAATGACCCACATGGGTTTAGCACTTCATAATTCATCACAAGAGTATTTTTGTGAACTTTATGATTTAATTAGATGTACCAATGTGTTTGCACCCAAGCATTTTTAAATGATGGTTATTGAATTTGTAAAAAGGAAAAACACTTAATACTGTAACTACTCAAAAGGGATGCAAAGTACTGAATAATTATTACAGTAGATTATCATGGAGGCAAAGAGGGGAATGTATGAATGTAGTGGTACCAACATTCTTATGTGGGTGTGAAGCATGAGTTGTGATTGTTGCTGTGAGGAGGCTGGAGGCAGTGGAGATGTCATATCTGAGGGTAATGTGTGGCATAAATATTATGCAGAGAATTTTTAGTTTGGAGATTAGGAGGAGGTGTGAAGTTACTAAAACAAGTGTCCAGAGGGTTGAGGAACGGTTCTTGAGGTGGTTTGGTCATTCAGAGAGGATGGAACAAAATAGGATGATTTAGGTGTATAAATCTGTAATGGAGGAAAGGTGGGGTAGGGGTTGTCCTAGGAAAGGATGGAGGGAGGGGGTAAAGGAGGGTTTGTGTGCAAGGGGCTCTTGGACATACAGCAGGCATGTGTGTGTGTTTTGTGTGTGTTAAATAGGAGTGGAGACATTATTTTTGGGACTTGACAAGCTGTTGGAGTGTGATCAAGGTAATATTTTGTAAAGGAATTCAGGGAAACCGGTTAGCCGGACATGAGACCTGGAGGTGGGAAGTACAGTGCCTGCACTCTAAAGGAGGGGTTTGGGATACTTGCTGTTTAGAGGGGCATCTAAGTTGTTGTATCTGTGTGCCTCTGGCAAGACTGATAATGTGAATGATGGTGAAAGTGTTTCTTTTTTGGGTCACCTTGCCTTGATGGGAGGTGGCTTGTGTGTTAAAAAAAAACTGATCAGAGCATGTTGAAGGCAAGACTTTATATCACTACCATATTTATGAGGAATAGTTAACATCTTAGGATACAGTATTATAATTAACATGAAAAATCTTGTATACTGTTACCAGTACAGATTTACTATAGTCATATACTAAAAAAAGAAAACTTGAAACATATTGGCTGTTCTTATAAGTTCAGTACATTGGTATAGTATTATCACTTGAAAGCTGCTCCAACATTATAGGAAAATAGCATTTTTTTTTTCTTCAAAATATCGTAAGTTGTTTTTCTCCTCTTAAGTCATTCTCATTCAAAGTTCAGTTGTACATAACCTTCTCCTTATTTTGCATATATTTTGTAATGCATGATTTGATTAATAAGTTAAAAGTTGATAAGTTCATGTGTAGGAGGAAGAAGTCGTATGCTTCAGTGTATCTCGAAGAAGTTTCTTTAGTCAGTTATACCAAAGACTTAAAATTAGTTTTTCATTCATTTAAATCTTTAGAATTTGTAGGGAATAGCCAATACTATATTGATATATTTTTTCAATAATGATGGTAGAATATCTTAAGATGTATATATATGTTCTAAGGTAAGAAACCTTTGACATGTTTCTATCGAGAGAGAAAAGGGATGAGTAAAATGCAAATATTGGGCACCTATAATTTTGTATGTCTATACTGCAACAGAAAACTTTTTATCATTATTAATATTGCTCATGTTTACAAAGTACAGCTCAGTATCACAGTAATTATTGAGTTGTCTTGACGAATTATAGTAGAATGTGAACAGATAGCTCTTCAGAACTTTGAACTTTGCTGTGTATGACAGGAATACTGAGTGCAGTTGCTGATATTTCAGTTATGTTCACTGCCCATTTAAGAAATATAATTTGATTGTAATTAGGGGCACGATACATTTAAAAAAAAATTATAGTCTGAAATGTTTATTTAACCTTTTTTCTTTTCATGCCTACTTATGTAGAAATAATTTGATTATGATACCTGTAATATATTACCTGATAATGAGCAAAAGTTATATTGATTATTGTTGGGTAATTTAAAGTATAATATTTATATGATTTATTATGACACGTGCTGTGATCTCTCCACTTTTGTTATATTTGTAGTTTATTTCTTATTTGTGCCATATTTATCTCAAGGAGTTTAAGTTGTAACTTTTTATAATATGTATGTACTGTATATATTTTTGTGTGAACACATATGTGAATTTTTTTTTATGACAATAAAAATTCTAATGATACTAGCCAGTATTTATTGCCCATATTTATCCTGTTATCTTACTGAATGTATTATTTGTCAAACATTTTTACTAAAAGTAACATGCTGTACATGATAACACTGCTTACCTCCATGCACTGTGATACCATATACAGGAATGACATTGTACTTTGCTATGAAACACTAAGTTATAACTGGTAAGAATATCTTTTGATTGTTCTAAGATTTTTTTTTTTTATTTTCTAATGATTTGTTTTAAGACAGAAAATGCTTCTTTGAATTTATTGAAAATAACTCGTATACAGTACCGAAATTCCACGAGTTGATGAAGCTTTCTGAAAAAAATGAGTATAGTATTGTTGTTCATATAGTTTCTTCTTTGCCTAACAATGCAGGTGAAATTTTTTCAATTTTCACTGACAGGAGTTGATCAGACACTTTATTATGTACCTGAGTGACAAGTGGATGTTGTGTTCAAGAGAGATCTGAGGCCCTGGAGTCAAATAAGAACAGTACAACTTTCAGTTCCAGCACATTTACCTGTTCATAGCATGGTGCTTGTATAAGTATGATCCATAGAGGGAAAGAAGTTTTCGAGTTTTTTATGTATATAATGCTGTATAATAATATACTTGTGGGGATTGAGGAGTCAGCTCTTGGCCCTATCTCTTAACTTCAAAGTTAACTTGCATTTACTGGGCCTCTTCATTCTTACTCTTGAAAATGTATGCGGAGCTTGCTTCTGTTAACTTTTCCTCTAACTCGTGATATTTGTTTACCACCTTAAGACTGAAAAGGTATTTGCTAACATCCCTCTGACTTGCCTAAATTTTTAGCTTCCATCTTTGCCCTCTTGCCCAAGTTTCTTAGTTCAAAATGTCTGTACATGTATGCTCTCTCAAATACCTGAGTATCTTGTACATTGTTGTGCATTAGGCTATTAGATTTAACAATCAGTGTATAGTTCCAAGAATTTAAGCAATAAAGATGCAAGGTCCTGGGGACCACTATGACAAGATCCTGGATGCTCAGGAAGATAAACAAAGTGCAGATGTATTATACACAGACTTTGCAAGTCTTTGATGAATGTGACCTCGAGTTTACCTGGAGAGAGTTTTGGGGGTCAATGCCCCCGTGGCCCGGTCTGAGACCAGGCCTCATGGTGGATCAGGGTCTGATCAACCAGGCTGTTACTGCTGGCCGCATGCAAGCTGATGTACGAACCACAACCCGGTTAGTCAGGTACTGACTTTAGGTGCCTGTCCAGTGCCTTCTTGAGGACAGCCAGGGGTCTATGGTAATCCCTATTATGGATGCTGGGAGACAATTGAGCAGTCTTGGGCCCCGGACACTTATTGTGTTGTCTCTCAGCATACTCGTTGCGCCCCTGCTTTTCATCGGGGGAATGTTGCATCTCCTGCCGAGTCTTTTGCATCCATATGGAGTGATTTTCGTGTGCAGGTTTGGTACCAATCCCTCCAGGACCTTCCAAGTGTATATTATCATGTATCTCTCTCTGCGTTCGAAGGAATACAGATCAAGGCCCTTCAATCATTCCCAGTAGTTTAGGTGCCTTATCGCACTTTTGTGTGCCATGAAAGTTCTTTGTACACTCTCCAGGTCTGCAATGTCGCCAGCCTTGAAGGGGGCCGTTAGTGTACAGCAGCATTCCAGCCTAGAGAGCACAAGCGATTTGAAGAGAATCATCATGGGCTTGGCATCTTTAGTTTTGAAGGTTCTTATTATCCATCCTATCATTTTCCTAGTGGATGAGGTAGATACATTGTTGTGGTCCTTCACATTACTTTTCCGCTCTATTGTATGGTTAGAATTTGTGGTATAATATAATAATAATAATATCTTTATTTACTACAAGTACATGTACATGGTATACAGGCCTAACTGACATCAATGACATACTACTACATAGAAAGCCCCTTGTTATGCTCTGCATGTCGGGCAAATTAGGTCAGTGTCCCAGGATGTGACCCACACCAGTCGACCAACACCCAGGTACCCATTTTACTGATGGGTGAACATAGACAACAGGTGGAAAGAAACACGCCCAATGTTTCTACTCTGGCTGGGAATCGAACCCAGGCCCTCGCCGTGTGAAGCGAGAGCGTTAACCACCAGGCCACCAGAGCCCCTTATACTCTGACACATTTTTAATTTCTTCAAGTTTTCCATATCTGAATAGTTGAAATTTCTCCTCATTGAACTTCATATTGTTTTGAGTGGCCCATTCGAAGATTTGTTTGATGTCCGCTTGGAGTCTCGCAGTGTCTTCGATGAAGGTCACTGCTATGGTGATCCAGGTGTCATCCGCAAAGGAAGACACGAAGCTATGGCTTACATCTCTATGTCAGAAATGAGGATGAGGAATAGAATGGGAGTGAGTACTGTGCCTTGTGGAACAGAGCTTTTTACCATGGCTGCCTGGGACTTGACTCTGTTTACTATTACTCTTTGTGTTCTATTTGTCAGGAAGTTGTAGATCCATCTACCAACTTTTTCCGTTATTTCTTTATCCGCATTTTGTGTGCTATTACACCATGGTCACACTTGTCGAAAGCTTTTGTAAAGTCTGTGTATACTACATCTGGATTTTGTTTATCCTCTACAGCATCCAGGACCTTGTCATAGTGGTCCAGTAGCTGTAGTTCTTTGCAATTGCTTTACTGCCACCTTTGTGGAGTGGGGCTGTCTGTTGTTTTTAGTGTGTGTGGGATGACCCCTGTGTCCATGCTCCCTCTCCATAAAATGCTGAAGGCATGCGATAGGGACTTCTTGCAATTCTTGATGAACACGGAGTTCCACGAGTCTGGGCCTGGGGCAGAGTACATGGGCATGTCATTAATTGCCTCTTCAAAATCTTGTGGAGTTAGAATAATATCCAAGAGTTCTGGGATGACCAGATTTTGGGTTTCGTTCATAAAGAATTCATTTGGATTGTTGACCCTTAGAGTGGGCAGTGGATTTCTGAGCACTGAGTCATATTGGGACTTTAGTATCTCACTCATTTCTTGGCTATCATCTGTGTATGTCCCATCCCGGCTAAGCAGGGGCCCAGTACTAGATGTTATTTTTTCCTTAGATTTGGCATAAGAGAAGAAGTATTTTGGGTTTTTTCAATTTCCTTTATGGTTTTTAGTCCTTCCTGTGATTCTTGTCTACTATAAGATTCCTTCAGCTTAAGTCTGATATTTGCAATTTCATTGACTAGTGCCTCCCATCTATTTCAGATATACGTAATTTGGTGTAATAGCACACAAAATGTGTGATAAAGGAATAACAGGAAAAGATGGTAGATGGATCTATAATTTCCTAACAAATAGAACAAAGAGTAGTAGTAAACAGAGTAAAGTCTTAGGCGGCTACGGGGAAAAGCTCTGTTCCAGAAGGCACAGTACTCACTCCCACCCTGTTCTTATCCTCATATCTGACAGACAGGGATGTAAGCCACAGCACCATGTCTTCCTTTGCAGATGACACCCGAATTTGCATGACAGTGTCCTCCACTGAAGACACTGCAAGACTCAAGGCAGACATCAACCAAATCTTTAAATGGGCCGCAGAAAACAGTATGAAGTTCAATGAGAAATTTCAATTACTCCAGTATGGAAAACATGAGGAAGTTAAAACTATATCAGAGTATAAAACAAATTCCAACCACACAATAGAACGAAAAACTAATGTAAAAGACCTAGGAGTGATAATGTCAGAGGATCTAACCCAATGGAAATAAGTCACTCTAACTTTTTTGGGTTATCCTAGGTTCTCTACACATATGCTGCTATATATGATAATTTTATGTAACTGTATTTGTGTATACCTGAATAAACTTACTTACTTACTAACATTGTATCAATTGCATCTGCTAGAAAAATGACAGGATGGATAATGAGAACCTTCAAAACTAGGGATGCCAAGCCCATGATGACACTCTTCAGGTCTCTTGTTCTATTTAAGCTGGAATATTGCTGCACACTAACAGTACCTTTCAAGGCAGGTGAAATTGCTGACCTAGAAAATGTACAGAGAACTTTCACAGCACACATAACTGTGATAAAACACCTCAGTTACTGGGAACGCTTGAAGTTCCTCAACCTGTACTCCCTAGAATGCAGGCGGGAGAGAGACATGATTATATACACTTGGGAAATCCTAGAGGGATTAGTACCAAACTTGCACATGAAAATCACTCCATATGAAAGCAAAAGACTCGGCAGACGATGCAACATCCCCCCAATGAAAAGCAGGGGTGCCACTAGCACGATAAGAGAACACAACAGGTGTGAGGGGCCCTAGGCTGTTCAACTGCCTCCCAGCATACATAAGGGGAATTACCAATAGACCCCTGGCTGTCTTCAAGAAGGCGCTGGACAGACATCTGAAGGATTGCGTGCGGCCAACAGTAACAGCCTGGTTGATCAGGCCCTTATCCACCATGAGGCCTGGTGACAGACCGGGCTGCAGGGGCATTGACCCCCGAAACCCTCTCCAGTTGTTGGTTATTGGTGGTTAACTAAATATAGGTTTATTAAGGTTAAAGTAACCTAACTTATAACAAAAAATATTTATTTGTGATCTCTGCTGATATTGTTTGATAACTAATTTATTGTATTTGTAGGAGAGGCTGATTATGTAGCTCTAATTCATTTTACATCGTTTTCTTACAGTTTCCCAGGGTCAATTTGTGAACGTTACCCGCAGTTACATTTTTACGTAACTGCGGGTAACGTTGTATAAACCTACAAAATTGTTGTATTTAATTACAAATATGTAAAATTAATATCAGCATCACTTTTGGCAGCGCAGTGTATGGGCAAGCTGAGGCAACTTTTAGATCTGTAAACTTATCACACATGACTGTGATACTGTCTTAAAGCCAATGTCAGTGAAGGTTTAATACATTCATTTTGGAACTGTTTTCTCTTATTTGTTAGGTTAAATTGTCACATAATACAAAAATGCGACACAAAGTTTTCATGCATGAAAAGGAAACAAGAGATCTATGACGGAAACTCAGATACAGTCAAATAATCACTAACAATTTTGTGTTAAGGTCGCTTTACTAACAGTCTTCAACCTAACTGAAAAAAGTGATTGGGCAGTAGAATGGGCTGGGATAAAACTCATCCTCAATCTATCCTCATTTTGCGTTAATTTTATTTATTCCCAAAATCAATTTTCGAAAGTTGGAGGACAAACAAAATGCAGATGTTGTATACACAGACTTTGCAAAAGCCTTCAACAAGTACAATCATGGTGTAATAGCACACAAAATGCGTGATATGGAATAACAGGAAAAGATGGTAGATGGATCCATAACTTCCTAACTGAACACCACAGTAATATCAAACAAAGTCAGAGGCTGCTGCAGTGAAAAGCTCTGTTCCACAAGGTAGAGTACTCGCTCCCATCCTGTTCGTCATCCTCATATCTGACATAGAGATGTAAGCCGCAGCTGATGATACTAGAATTTGCATGACAGTGTCGTCCATTGAGGACACTGCAAATCTCCAAGTGGGCATTAACCTACATAGTCTTTAAATCAGCCTCAGAAAACAATACGTAGTTCAATGAAGACAGAATATCAATTACTCCGGTATGGAAAAGTCAAGGAAATATAAACTGGATCAGAGTATAAAACAAATTCCAACCACACGATAGAGCGAAAAACTAATATGAAAGACCTGGGAGTGATAATGTCAGAGAATCTCCCTTTAAAAGATCACAACAATGTTTCTACCACATCTGCTAGGAAAATGATAGGATGGATAATGAGAATCTTCAGAACTAGGGATGCGTATTCAATAATGATTCTCTTCAAATCACGTGTTCTCTCTAAGCTGGAGCATTGCTGTACACTAACAGCCCCTTTCAAAGCAGGCAAAATTGCAGACCTGGAAAATATACAGAGATCTTTCACTGCATGTATGAGTACAATAAAGCACCTAAATTACTGTACTCCATGGAATGCAGGCAAGGAAGATACACGAAAGCAAGAGACTTGGCAGGAGATACATAACCCCAATGAGAAGCAGGGGTACATGAGTATTTACTAAGAGAGAGCACAATAAGTGTCAGGGGTCCAAAACTGTTCAACTGCCTCCCCACATACATAAGGGAGATTACAAATAGACCCCTGGCTGTCTTCAAGAGGAAGCTGGACAGGAACCTAAAGTCAGTACCTGACTGTGGTTCGTACGTTGGTTTGTGTGCAGCCAGCAATAACAGCCTGGCTGATCAGGCCCTGATCCACCGTGAGGCTTGGTCATGGACCGGGCCTAGGGATCGTTGACCCCTGAAACGCCCCCCAGGTATACTCCAGAAATAAATGCACAAATACTATTTTTTTATTATAAAGGTATATTTAGCTACATACAAGCTAAGTAAAACAAGGCATCGATACACCTCTGGCACTTTGGCGAATGAGAAGCCCCAGGATATGTTCAGATCTGAACGGGTATCATTCCTGGATCGTGGAATGGGTTGCATCCTCACATCAAATCTTTCTTAGAGTTTCATCTACCTTAATAAGGCCCTAGCTGTATTGGATGATTTTTCCGTAGTGAATGATACAATAGTCTTGCTGAGCCAACAATCAATCAATCAAATTTATTCTCTATAAAGATTACAATGCGGGGTTTACATATAATGGTCTTATATAAATTAGATTCACTTATAATTAATAATCTACTATACAACTATGATATAATTAATATTCTACTGTACAACTATGACATAATTCTTAGTGTTAAGTAGTCTGTAAGCCAATAATGAGGTAAGGTAAGGTTCGTCAGGAAACAGGACAAATGTTTCCTGACGCGGGTCTTAGTCAGATGATGACCCGCCTTTGGAGCTTTTGGTTCCGAGGCCTTCCGCTGGCTTACCGGTCCACCCCTTTAAAAATTATGGTCATTTATAACCATTGTTATATTATTAAAGCCAATAATGTTAAGTCGCCCCATAATGCCTAGGCATAATAGAGGCTGTCTTTGCATTGCAACCCATTATTGTAAATACAAAATCTCAATGTACTATTTGCAAAGATATAAATAAATAAAATAAAATAGGATATTGTGTGGTTTACATATTATAAAATACTAATTACAGAGAGGGCCACTATCACACCTAGCATAACTAGGCATTTCGGGCAGACTAAGATTAATTCAAACTATTGGTACAGATTATGGAGCATGTTGATATTAAGGCTAGGTAGCTGCATTACAGTTCTTAAATTTAGCAATGTGAATGGTTTTGTCTTGGTACGATACATAGTTTCTATTCAAGCTCCTATGTTGGAGTATCTCAGCAAACTTATGACTAGTTTAAGATTCATTAGGTAATAGTTTTATTATATATTTTTATGTTTATAGTCAATTGGGTGAATGTAAGTGTGAATTGTGGGGAATCACAGATATCGAGGGGAGGTCTAGGTTGTTTTTTATGTGTGTATGATACAAGAGAATATGTGGTTTTCATGTAGTTAGCTGACGGTGGGGTGTGTCAGAGAGTTAAGATGTTTTCTAACGGTAGTTTTGAAAGTTGCTCGGTTGATAGCCTGGTTGATCAGACCCTGATCTACCACGAGGCCTGGTCTCAGACCGAACTGCGAGAGCGTTGACACCCGAAACCCTCTCCAGGTATACTTCAGGTACAGCGCAATCAGCTCACACATTCAATCCCTGGTACGGGTGGAAACATTATGGCGCGTTTAAGACACCTGCTGTCCCTGTTCACCTAGCAGTAAATAGGTACCTGGGTGTTAGCCGACTGGTATGCGTCACATCCTGAGGACAAAATTAAACTAATCTAAACTATACCATGAGTGGGGTTTGAACCCGCGGTCAGAGAGTCTCGAAACCCCAGACCGTCGCGCTAGCCATCGTGTCATTACGAAACTAATCTGCCTGAAATGCTCTGCATAACAAAGGGCCTAACACATGACACTATCGGATGTCATCGATGTTAGCTAGGTCTGTATGCTGTATCGTGTACTTGTAGAAATAATTATATTATTATTATTATTATTATTATTTTATGTGTAGTGGCGTAATAACGGAAGGCGGTTAGACTATGGGAGCTAGAGTCCCCAAAGGTAAATATTCCAATAGCTGATTTTCACTGTATTACATTGATCAGTGACCACAAAAGCACAATAGTTTAAGACATTTCACTTACAAACTGACTCTCATATGCATGTATGCTGCGCTACTCCGCTTGCATGCAAGTACATGTATGTGGATATATGTTCTTTGGCTGTACTCACCTATTTGTGGTTGCAGGGGTTGAGTCACAGCTCCCGGCCTTGCCTCTTTGCTGGTTGCTACTAGGTCCACTCTCTCCCTGCTCCATGAGCTTTATCGTATTTCTTCTTAAAGCTATGTATGGATCCTGCCTCCACTACATCACTCTCCAGACTGTTCCACTTCCTGACAACTCTACGACTGAAGAAATACTTCCTAACATCCATGTGGCTCAGATATCTGAGTTTTCAACTCCCAGTTGTGACCCCTTGTTTCTGTGTCCCATCTCTCAAAGATCCTGTCCCTGTCCACCTTAAAAAATACTGAGAGGAGTTGACTTGTTATCATGTCCCCCCTATCCCTCCTGCCCTCCAGTGTGATCAGGTTGATTTCTCTTAACCTCTCTTTGTCGGACATACCCCTTAGCTCCGGGACTAGTCTTGTTGCAAACATTTGCACTTTCTCCAATTTCTTGACGTGCTTGAAGAGATGTGGGTTCCATACTGGTCCTGCATACTCCAATAGGGGCCTGACGTACACGGTGTAGAGTCTTGAACGATTCCTTATTCAGGCGTCGAAATGCTATTATGTTTGCTAAGCGCCCATATGCTGCAGCAGTTATTTGGTTGATGTGTGCCTCAGATGTGCTCGGTATTACACTCACCCCAAGATCCTTTTACGTGAGTGAGGTTTGCAGCCTTTGGCCCCCTAGCCAGTACCCTGCGATCTTCTCTGACCTTCCCCAATAAACCATACCCCCGGCCGGGATTGAACCCGCGGTCATAGAGTCTCAAAACTCCAGCCCGTCGCGCTAGCCACTAGACCAGCTAGCTGGTCTAGTGGCTAGCGCGACGGGCTGGAGTTTTGAGACTCTATGACCGCGGGTTCAATCCCGGCCGGGGGTATGGTTTATTTGCAATCGTGTCATTACGATTTCTTAAGTCACCTTCCCCAATCTTCACGACTTGGCACATGGTTTAAACGCCAGGAGCCAGTTGTTGGACTAGGATGCAGCCTGTCCCGATCCCTTTGTATTCCTGCCTGATCCTGTTAATATTGTACTGACCCCTGCGGGTTCAGCGCTTCCCCTTTAATATGAATAGTTAATCGTATACGCGTTCGATGTTATCTACACTTAAAAATATTGACGTAATAATGCAGCGGAATTTGTTTGTGTGCAAGTGGTGTAGTGAGTGTGTGTGTGTGTGTGTAACAGACCAACTCAAGGTCGCCATACTGGGTACGTGTTAGTGCTCTTGTACTGATTCTGCCAGACAGGGCCCAGCTTCGTCTGTCTTACTGCCCGTTCACCTCCTGTCACCTCTTCCTTCCTGTCGGTGCCGAGAAGATAACTGTTACACCATTCGACTCACAGTCGTAAGGTCGCGAGTTCAATTCTCTGGCAGGGAGGAACACATGTACGAGTTTCCCTACACTCCTGCTGCTTCTGCCTACATAAGTCGTATAAAAAAGAAAAACCTCTATGTTAATCGACTGTTGTGGATATCATCCGGGATTTTTTTTTTTTTTTAGAAAACAATAGTCCTGTTGGAATGTCATTATTTTTGTAAGACTCCAGTATCTGGTGGAAGTATTAAGTGTTGGAGGGCCCGGGTTCGATTCCCGGCGGGTGGAAACATTCGACACGTTTCCTTACACCTGTTGTCCTGTTCACCTAGCAGCAAAGAGGTACCTGGGTGTTAGTCGACTGGTGTGGGTCGCATCCTGGGGGACAAGATTAAGGACCCCAATGGAAATAAGTTAGACAGTCCTCGATGACGCACTGACTTTCTTGGGTTATCCTGGGTGGCTAACCCTCCGGGGTTAAAAATCCGAACGAAATCTTATCTTATCTTATCTTAAAATTCTCAATCTCAATGTAAACTGTGTGGGGGAGGGAGGTGAGAGAGAGAGAGAGAGAGAGAGAGAGAGAGAGAGAGAGAGAGCAAGAAATTGGGCATACAATGTTCAAAATTACTCACTAAGTTTTTAATATAGAGTAAATAATTCAAATATAGTTTAAGTAATTATATACCAACATTCCATCGGGAGATTTAAGTTTTACTGGAAATCCAGGAAGCCTTAAACAACATGTAATTAACTGATCAGTATCAGATTTTTGCCAGCGCACTCAGCTCACACACCGATATCTGTCGTTCGATCCCCGGTACGGGTGGAAACATTATGACGTTTTCTTAAAACACCTGCTATCCCTGTTCAGCTAGCAGTAAAATAAACACCTGGGTGTTAACCGATTGGTGTTGGTGTGGGTCGCATCTTGGGGACAAACTTGACCTAATTTGCCCATATAGTAGTACGTCACTGATGTCAGTTAAGCTTGTATACGTTGTACATGTACTTGTAGAAATAATAATAATTATTATTATCATAATAGAGGCGGGCGTTTGAAGACCAAATTTTAGTCTTAAACCTATACTACAAGTGTGTCAATATCATCCTCACAGCCCATCACAAATATTCAGACGCTTACAGAGCAGAACGATGGCCATGTTTCCTTACACCTGCTGCGCTTGTTCACTTAGCAATAAGTAGGTACCTGGGTGTTAGTCGACTGTTGTGGTGTAGTATGCCTGAGACTGGGCTGGGGCGTCGAAATGAGCTGAGGTAGGGTAACAGCTCTTGGCCTGTAAAACTGATCTGTATAAAAGAAAAAAAAGGAGCAAAGACACTCAAGTGAGTGTTTCACCGAACGTACCGGGTAATTCCTGTTTCTGTGCCGTCTACCAATCTGTGAAGTTGTGGACAATAATTATACTAGCTATGGCATTCTTGAATTAGTCTAGTTTTTCACTTAGATCGTGATAAGTTCGGTATCTTATCATGATCTTATTAACTATATTGATATCTTCCCCAAACAAGCAAGATATCAATATAATTAATAATACATTGATCATATTGTCTGTAACCTGGGGTAAATTAAGAATTAACCATGTCTTCAGTTTTCAGGTTTCTCAGTTTATCATGATTTACAGTTAACCATTCATCACCAGTATAAGGATTCCTCCCAGAAACCTTAGGTTCAAACTTACTAAGCGGCTAGGAACAATCTCAACTCTTTTGAGATGAGACTCCAGTGACTCGTCCTGCAGGGCCTTCGCCCATTTTTTTTTTAATCATCAAAAAAAAAAATATTGAGAGGGGAATTTATGAGGCTAAGATTATAAAAATAATTAAACTGTGAAGGCAATAACCACTTGGTTATGGTTGGTTCATCCGTCCGTGTCTGTCTGTCGTCTCTGCCATACACTCTCTCTCTTTCCAACAATTGTATATGCCTATCTGTATTTGTTTTAGTTGCCCACAACCTCCCGCTAACAGAGAGCATTTCATTAGTTTAAAATTCATTAGTCTAAGTTCAGGGTAACACTAGAAACCTCACTCTTTGCTGTCACCTTCCTCTTTTATTATTCCCTTATCTGTCCAGACAACATCCAATACTATTCATTTGTCGCAAATTTGACATTGTTAGCGCGCTGTGCACTGTAATGTGTTCAGATTATACTAGTCAATTTAGGCGCTGAATGGTTGTTAATGCCATGCTGATATCCTCAAAGTCTTTCAACTCTGACTGACAGATTTCATTGATATATGAAAGCCATCGTGTATGGAGTATGACATGAAAATCATCCTGCATGACGGGTCTGTTAGATATACATAGTTCTTGATCTAACCTTGTAAAATGCCATATTGATCAGGGCAGCTGTAGTGTAGTTGTAATTCTTATATAAAAAATGAATCCTGTTTTTGAATCATTACATGTGACCGAAATGCTAAACCATGTGTGCATAATGTTTATAAGGAAACGAGTCCCCTGACGCAGGTCTTAGTCATATGATGACCCGCAGCTGGAGATTTTGGTCATCTGACCAAGGCCTTCCGCTGGCTTACCCGTCCACCCCTTTAAAAATTATGATTATGATTATAACCTATTTTATTCTCTTCTTGCTCTGCTTCCTGCAGGCAGTAATAAGCAAACAATGATAATATTATAAATGATAAAACATCGTCAGCTATGGTATCATCCATTTAGGGTAACTGCTCACTTGCTGGAATAAGTTAACTAACTTCTTGTATGTTTGCCAGAATAAACTGGCGGTTGTTAGAACCAATATATGGATACCCATCCTCTGTCATGGGTATGTTAGATTTACACAGTACAACTCTTCCTTATTTGAAAAAAGTGCTAAACTCATATGGTTAATAAAACCTTGTAAAATGTATACAAAATCACAGCCGCATAATTCGGCTGTTTCTGAGTTCGATTAATAATAAAAATTATCCCCAACCCATACCAATTAAATTTTACAAATATTTTTTGCTGCAATATAAAAAAACATGTGTCCTCGCATTTTACTCATTTATCAGTGTTACAAACACTGATTAGTTTTATGCTTGGGCACCTAAATTAAATGAATAAACATAAAAATTTGGACGAGAACCGTATGAGTGGAGACAAGTAGATGGTAGCGGCCCAACACCACCACAGCCACACTTGCCGGGATAATATTTAACACAGATCTAGGCTTTGCAACATCTCGCAAGAAATTTATTTATACAATAACACAAAACCATGAGCGGATGTACGGCCAACATTTATACCATCACAATAATAATAATAATAATAATAATAATAATAATAATAATAATAATATTATTATTATTATTATTATTATTATTATCATTATTATTATTATTGGGAAGCGCTAAACACACATGGGTCATGCAGCGCCTAGGAAATAAGAGTCAATCAGATTCAGTCTAAGGGGAGATAGGCTCGGTATTCCTTGAATGAAGAGCCCCTCGCCGGTATCCAAGAGTCTCCCACAAGATAGGTTCCCTCTATACAGAAGCCCTCTCATAATGGGACTTCCTCTCCCTTAGCTACTAGAGGTGTGTATTAAGACTCAAGATGCATCACAGTCTTGGAAGGACGACTACAACTGGTCCGGTCTTTAATAAAGATCTCATTGGCGGTCAGTTGTTGATTATAAATTTACTCAAGGTACACTGAGCGACAAATGTAAGTAACACTAAGACTCTGGTCTGCACTTTTTTTTTTTTTTTTTTTTTTTTAGGAATAATCCCTGTTTTATTTTGGAGTTTTTCGTGTACATATTTTCCTAAAGGTCTTGAATGGAACCTGACTGCCCCCCATTCTCCAGGTGATTCATGACCCCTACGTGATTACCACTTCCTTGTGAATGTAATATTAAGTAGATGTGTTGTTTCAGTCATTGCACGATCTAAGGAAAGTATCCCTATGTCCCATAAGCCTAGCCCCCTCTACCTCAATGAATGCTAAAGGAAAAGTGAAGTCTTCGGCATACGTTTCTAATGCAGTTAAATAGCATCGTTAAAGATTTGAATCTAATCATAGGAGACACTAACAAGTTATTGTTAGTGCCTCCTTTGTGCGTGTGATAAATTGATTGGTGGTAAACTTTTGAAGCCTCTATGTTATTTAGTGGAAAGTTCGAACCGGTTTTGATACAAGAATGGGGAAGGTAGCTCCAATTCTTTGAATCAAAAGACTTTCGTTATCACTCTCACTTCACACGGCGAGGGCCTGGGTTCGATTCCCAGCCAGAGTAGAAACATTGGACGTGTTTCTTTCCACCTGTTGTCTATGTTCCCCATCAGTAAAATGGGTACTTGGGTGTTAGTCGACTGGTGTGGGTCGCATCCTGGGACACTGACCTAATTTGCCCGAAATGTGCCGAAATGCGGAGCATAACAAGGGACTTTCTATATAGTAGTATGTCATTGTTGTCAGCTAGGACTGTATACCTTGTACATGTACTTGTAGTAAATAAAGATATTAAGGTACTCTTACTGAAGGGTACCTTAATGATGAGCGAAGGACATCGAAGTTGTTATAGTATTCTCTCAATATTGATACACAAATAACCCGCAAATAGGAGAGGGGAGCTTGGGACGACGTTTCGGTCCGACTTCTACCATTTACAAAGCCACACTAACAGAAAGGAAAGGTTAGGTTAGGTAAGGTTTGTCAGGAAACAGGACAAGTGTTTCCTGACGCGGGTCTTAGTCAGATGACAACCCGCCGTTGGAACTTTTGGTCATCTGACCGAGGCCTTCCGCTGGCTTACCGGTATTTAAAAATTATGGTCATAGTTATAACCAACATATTAGATAGGAGAGAAGGAGGCAGTATATATAAGCCAGCAGACAGGGACGGGACAAGAGAGGTAGTAGGAAAGGAAGTAGAGAGGTAGTGGTGGTAGTAGTATTAGTGGAGTCAGTCAGAGACTAAGAGTAGCACTGCGAGGGAGCTAAGAGCCAACACGGGGTAGGAACAAAAACACAGAGGGGGTAAAAATAAATAATAAAAGGACCAAACACCCAAGACAGAAAAAAGAAAACCTAAAGGAGAAAGAGGAAAGGGGAAGAGGGAGAGGAGAAAAAAGAATCAGGTTAAGTCACAAGTGTTTTGAAGTTTGGCGCATTTTACAATATAATGGGAAAGGAAGGCATCAGCAGAGACAAAGCCAGGACTAAGAGTCATACAAGGAAAGTTGTGTATAAGGGAGGATTCAACCAGACGGCGACTGTGAAAGTTATAAGTATTGTTCCAGTCACGGTATTGTGCCTTTTTATTAGTCAATACTGATACTCATTTTAGGCCGATATCGATACTCTGCTGGCACACGTTTAATTTAAGCCAAGTTCTGGGAATAATTACGCTTAAGCAGGTTAGGGTTCTCTTATAAGCGTCCATGTCAAATTGAATTAATTAACTTGTTGACTGTCCAAGAAGTTCTGTCTGTCGCTGTTATCATAGACTCAGTAAAGATCTTTGTGCATTATTGTATTCATAAAAAACGCTAAACCCGTAAGGTGATTTCTTTAACAATCTTCCTGTAACTGATATTTGCTTAACGTTATGGGAGAAAATGTGCTCCCCGGCGCTCCTGCGCAGTGGTCCCAATAAGAGAACACTGTATCAACATCCGTGGGCCTAGACTCCATCTTGCGAGAAGATATCAGAAACACTACAGGAACAAGTTTAGAAGTCTTCAAGAGAAAACTTTACAAGTACCTCCACTAGGTTCTAAATCAACTAGGCCATGATAGATATGTGGGCCAGCGGGCCGCCAGCAGTAACAGCCTGGTTGACCAGATGAGCACCAGACAAGTTTGGCCAAAGGCTGGGCTACGGAAGAGGCAAAACTCTCGAAACCCATCAAAGATTATCAAAGGAAAAGGTTAACCCATAATGAGACCTATCCAACAACTTGTCTTCAACACTGGCACTCACCTTGAAGGATCACTGTCGCCGAGAAGAAAATCCTATTTTAGATAAGGTGGATGTTTAAACAATGTGACTTTAGCAGCTTTTTCTCGTCTTCCGGGATAAATAAAATCACACCCATCAATCCTTGAATTTTACATCGTTTTACTTCTTAAAAAGCATTTTTTTTTTTTGATGCAGTAGGCCAAGTTTGCCCAGGTATGTGCCGCCGTTCCAACTCATCCCGTGTTCTATCAACGAAATATTCAACAGACATACGGATTTTTTCAACTTAAACCCACAACAGTTAGTCGACTGTTGTGGGTCGCATCCTGTAAAAGAACCCACTTACCCAAACGACAATAAGGCACACTACTTGATTTTTCTTGGGTTATTCTCGGTTATTAACCTTCCGGGGTTGAAAACCTCCGGCTTAAATACCCGAATAAAGTTCTCTGTTCTTAAATATACGTTTCTTGTACTGAGAATTAGTCTTATTTTCTTATTATTTGTATAACAAATCTTAAGGAAATTTTGCTCGCGTCTATACTGTTTCAATATTTAAATAGCTTTTTGTTGTTTTTTTTTGATAATCACTTGGCTTGTGTGTGGGCAACCAGCCATTGCTGAGGGAGTGGGGACTGAGGTGTGGGACTTGGGGAGTAGGGGCTCGGGAGGGGGATTGGTAAGTGGGGGGGGGCTAGGGAGAGGGTAGTGCATAAAACATGTGGAAGTCATGAGTTGTGCGAAGTCAGCTGCTTCTCTGACGTCAAGTGCACAACAGTCAATTACGGAAGAATGCTGGTTGTGGCGTCAGAAATATAATGGAGAGGGAATGCGAATGCAAAAGAATGTGAATGCGAAAGAGAATGAGGAAGAATGCTAGATAATGCGAGAATGAGAGAAGGGGAACAAATAGAGAGCAAACAAGAAGAGCCAGCCATTAGTGTTGAAACTTTTTTTTATTTTTTTTAACGTAATTGATAGTGATGCGCAAGTATTCCCAGAGCAGATGTTGCATTATTATTATAATCAAGGGGGAAGCGCTAAACCCGTAGGATTATACAGCGCCCAGGGGAGGGGGGATGTGGAAGGCATTCAGGCTTAATTCGGGGAACTGGAGCACAGATCCAATTCCCTAAATCAAGAGCCCCTCACCAACATCAAGGAACCTTCCATGAGAGGAGCAGATGTTGCAGCAGGTCAGCTTGTGAGAGGCGGCGGCGGCCGGCGAACACCCTCATGTTATAAATAATAAGAGACGCACAAAACTAGGTTACTAAACATCCTAGTTATATTGAGAGAATAAAGACGTGCTTTAAGGCTCATGTCCCCAAACGCCGCATGATCCCTACGGGTTTAGTATTTTGAATACATTATAGTTATGATATTCGTGGGAAGCGCTAAACCCGTAATGGTCATATATCGCCTGGGGAATAAGAGGCCTAGTGTTATTGTAGGGGTACGAGGCTCATTCCTCACCTCCCAAAACATCAATTTACGTCACTTAAATTCTACTTAATTTGTCCTATCGAGTTTTAAACACTCATTAGCTTGAATGAACTCTACAAATTAGAATAAATCAATTTAAAATGGTATAAAATACCGACAGGTTGCTAGGTAAGACACATATGCAACAGTTAGGTATCTTTATTATGAAACGTTTCGCCTACACAGTAGGCTTCTTCAGTCAAGTACAGAAAAGTTGATAGAAGCAGATACTTGAAGACGATGTAATCAGTCCATCACCCTTAAAGTTTTGAGGTGGTCAGTCCCTCAGTCTCACACTGTCTCAGTCCCTCACACTGCAACACAAGGGTATCTTGGTACAGACCTGCAATCAACTTCGACAACTTCCACTAGTGAGAGGGGCTG
Organism: Cherax quadricarinatus; assembly: GCF_038502225.1. NCBI lineage: Eukaryota > Metazoa > Arthropoda > Malacostraca > Decapoda > Parastacidae > Cherax > Cherax quadricarinatus. The sequence continues at coordinate 14,633,799 of NC_091305.1, read as the reverse complement.
GATTTGAGAGGGACCTGACCTCTCAACATCTGAGTTCTTACCTCTCCTAGTGGCCTACGTCTCACCTCTTGGCGCTATAAAAAGCTCCATCCTGTCACTTCTTCTCCATATTGTTTCATACTATGGAACAATGCTCTTCTCCAGACTGAGGGACTGACCACCTCAAAACTTTAAGGGTGATGGACTGATTACATCGTCTTCAAGTATCTTCTGCTTCTATCAACTTTTCTGTACTTGACTGAAGAAGCCTACTGTGTAGGCGAAACGTTTCACAATAAAGATACCTAACTGTTGCATATGTGTCTTACCTAGCAAATCAATTTACTCAGGTGGGCGGGTAATGTCGGAACATCAAACAAACAGGTTTGATACAAGGAAGAGAGGATAGATTTTATTCCTTGGATCAAGAGCACCTGACAAGCATCAAAGTCCTTCTCCCCACCTCTTCCTCCTTATAAGGTTGGAAGGTATTAGCTGTGAAATTAAAGTTTATAGACTACAAGAGAGATATTAAAGGCGGCTTGTCACTGTTGTATCACCAAACCTTAAAATGCGGATTAAAATAAACTCAGTGTACACTGAGATACACATTTCTGCCTATATGCACCGAGACAGACCTTTCTGTGAATATACATACACACTTTTTGAAATATTTATATGATATACCTTAGTTGTGTATATGAAGATATATACCTCGTTGTATACACGAAGATATACACCTCAGTGTATATATGAAGCTACACACCTCAGTGAGTATACAAAGATACACTCCTAAATGCATAAACATACACCTCACTGTCTACAGATATACACCCCTTAGAGTACATACCTGGAGAGCATTCCGGGGGTCAACGCCCCCGCGGCCCTGTCCACCACCAGGCCTCCCGGTGGTTCAGGGCCTAATGAACCGGGCAGTTACTGCTAGCCGCACGTGGTCCAAAATACGAACCACAGCCCGGCTGATCCGGCACTGACTTATCTGTCCAGTTCCCTCTTGAAGGCAGCCAGGGGTTTATTGATAATTCCCTTTATGCCTGGTGGGAGGTTGTTGAACAATCTTGGGCCCTTGACACTTAATGTGTTTTCTCTTAGTGTACCAATGACGCGCCTACTTTTCACAGGGGGGTATTTTGCACAGCCTGCCCAGTCTTTTACTTTCGTGGGGAGTGATTTCTGTATGTAGATTAGGGACCATTCCTTCTAGGATTTTCAAAGTGTTGATTATGGTGCATCTCTCGCCGCCTGCGCTCCAGTGAGTACAAGTCAAGTGATCCCAGGTGTTCCCAGTAGTTAAGGTGTCTTGCGGAACTTAAAAGTGCAGTAAAGGTTCTCTGTACATTCTCTAGTTCTACAATTTCACCTGCTTTGAATGGAGACGTTAATGTACAGCAGTATTCCAGCCTAGAGGGGATGCGCCCGTTCATTTGTTCATGGACTCTGGTGCGCAAGTCAATATTATCAGGTCTAGTTTGTTTAGGGATAAGCAGTTACGACATGTCCTTCTCGTAGAACCGACTCATGTGTCCTCCCTTAGTGGAGTAGCTGGTTCTCACCTGCGTGTCCGCGGTCGGACTTCCCTAACTTTTTCTATCCAAGGTAGAGACTTCACTGCTTCCTTCCTTGTTGTCGACCAGATTACTTTCCCTGGTGACCCTCTACTGGGATTTGCTTCCATGCGAGACTTGCGCATTGTGCTCGACCCTTATCGATGGCATGCCCAAATTGATGACTTGATCGTACCATTTTGGGGTTACCAGCTTGGATCTGAGATCTGCCATACTGCCGCAGAGTACGACATTCGAATTAAGTCCTTACAGGCCAGTGCATTTTCCAGTAGCGTACCCAAGCAGTCAGGCACTGATGATCCTGTCATTCCTGTCTGTGTTCCTGCAACTTCAGACTTGCAAGATAGTATCCAGTTACCTCAAGTGTCCGAGGACGCTCTGACTACCTTGAGTGCTGAGCCTATCCCTGCAATGTCTGCTAGTTCAAGTAGTAGTTTCTCCACAGGGGACGCCTTGTCGGAAAACAATTACTTGCAACTAGTAATGCCATCTCTTGTTGATGTCACATGCCGTCTGCAGAAAGACGTTTCTGTCGCAGCTAGTGCCCTCACTAGAGTGTTTGTTGTTGTTCCTAGTGTTCCAGATGGTGATAACGTCCTAGTTGACAGTGATTCCTGCAAAGTAAAAGGTCTATTTGTTGAACCATCCTTACATGGGGAGACCTCATCCACTTCACTGGATCAATCTGTTCCACCAGTTGAGGAGAAAGACTTAGCTCCCACTGACTTCCCAGATGAAGTCAAGCGTTTGTTGACTCTGTTGAACAAACGTCGTAAAGCCATTGCCTTACCAGGTGAGAAGATGGGTATAACGAACTTATTGTCCCATCGTATTCCACTTGAACCTGGTACTAGACCTATCTATATACCTGCGTACAGAATGCCTCATTCACAAGTTGCTGTCGCAGAAGAATTGATCAATCAAATGCTTGATGATGGAGTTATTGCACCTAGCAATTCACCTTGGAATGCGCCCTTGATCCTAGTACCTAAGAAGGATGGTACTTGGCACCCAGTGATTGACTTTAGGAAGTTAAATGCGAAAACTATTCCAGATCGCTTCCCACTTCCTGTACTGGGTGATCTTTTACGTAACATCAGAGATAACAAAGTCTTTTCAACCCTGGACTTGTTACAAGGGTTTTGGAAAGTCCCTCTTCACGAGGACAGCCAAGAGCTAACTGCATTCTCCACTCCTACAGGTCATTATCACTTCCTCCGTATGGCGTTTGGATTACGATCCTCCCCTATCACGTTCTCAAGGCTCATGACTAATATCTTTAGAGGTCTCATAGGTAATGCACTTATGATGTACTTAGATGACGTAATCGTCATGTCTAAAGACGTGGATACACACTTGAAAAGACTTGATATAGTACTTGGTAAGCTTGAAGAAGCCAATTTAAAGATCAAACTGTCTAAATGTCAATTTTTCAGATCAGAAATTAAGTTTCTTGGCCACGTAGTCACTCGTAGAGGGGTTATGACTGACCAAAATAAAGTAACTGCAGTACTAAATTTTCCAACACCCAAAACTGCTGATGCCGTAAGATCCTTTGTGGGCTTAGCAGGTTTTTATAGATCTTTCATTGCCAATTTTTCTTCCATAGCTGCTCCTCTAACTGAGTTGCTTAAGAAAGATGCTCCTTTTGTTTGGACCTTCCGTCAAGAAAGAGCATTCCAAACTCTAAAAGAAAAGCTAACATCTGCTCCAATTTTGAAATTTCCAGATTTTTCTAAGCCCTTCTATCTGACTACTGATGCTAGTTCTATTGGCATAGGTGCCATACTAGCTCAGAAGACTGATGGCAAGTACAACGCAATTGCATTTGCTAGCCGAGTCCTTACGAAGGCTGAACGTAATTATACAGTAACTGAGCAAGAAGCTTTAGCAATAGTATGGTCTTTAAAGCACTTCCGAGACATTATTTATCAGTACTCTGTTCATGTCTTGACAGACCACGCTCCACTGATACCTTTATTCCATAACAAACAACCTACTGGAAGGTTAGCCAGATGGACCTTAACTATCCAAGAGTTCAATCCCACCTTTGAACACTTACCTGGCAAGTCAAATGTAGTCGCAGATGCCTTATCGCGACATGTTAGTATAGTAACTGCAGACCCTCCATTTAGTGCTGAGGATGTAAAGAATGCTCAATGAACAGATCCCATGTGGTCTGGTGTGATTCGATTCCTGCTCCAGGAAGATCTTATTTTGACTGTGAAGCCACCAGCACCCATCAGTGACTTTGTCATGAACCAAGAATTACTGTATCGAACAGCCGAGTTGGGTACTTCTAGCAGAAGAGTTTACCAGTTAGTAATTCCACAGTCACTAGTGAATGTAGCCTTACAGCTAGTTCACGATGTACCAGGTGTTGCGCACCCTGGTATGGATCGTTCAGTAAAACAAGCCAGATTGAAATACTTTTGGCCTCGTATGGCAACTGATATTTCTGAGTATGTTAAGAAATGTAGTGTCTGCATGCAACATAAAGGTAATGCTAATGGCCTTAATCCCATCCAAGTGTATCCAACCACTAGCGAACCGTGGGAAAGAGTTGCGCTAGATTTGTTAACTAATTTCCAATGTTCCCTCCAGGGCAACAAACATCTGTGTGTTATGGTAGATCATTTCACCAGATATTGTGAGTTAGTTCCTATTGCAGATAAGACTGCCGAGACAGTAGCTAAAGCGTTTAAAGAACATTATCTGCAGGCATACCACCCCTAAGTCCTAGTAACAGATAATGGAGGTGAATTCTGTAATGAGATTCTTGAAAATTTGTGTACCTTGTACAAGATCTCTAAATCCACCATTGTTCCTCATCATCCTGCCAGCAATGGGTTAGTGGAACGTACCAATAAGAAAGTACTTGATGTCTTGAGAGCCACTATCAATCCCAACAGTGAAACTTGGGATGAAGTTATACCTGACATGCAGTGTGCTATAAATTCTGCTTACAATGTTTCTATAGGTGACACTCCACATTATGCATTGTACGGCGTAGATAAACGTTTGCCTTATGAGTTGCTATATTCTAATCCAAAACCAAATTACAACCCTGATGATTTCATAGCAACTCGTACCAGCTTAGCTCAAAGTGTTTTTAGAAGAATCCGTGAAACACTTCATAAATCAACAGCAGAATTTACAAGAGTCGCAAACACTCGAGCAAAGCCATCCAAAATCAAAGTAGGAGTTTACCTGGAGTTTACCTGGAGAGAGTTTCGGGGGTCAACGCCCCCGCGGCCCGGTCTGTGACCAGGCCTCCTGGTGGATCAGCGCCTGATCAACCAGGCTGTTGCTGCTGGCTGCACGCAAACCAACGTACGAGCCACAACCCGGCTGATCAGGAACTGACTTTAGGTGCTTGTCCAGTGCCTGCTTGAAGACTGCCAGGGGTCTGTTGGTAATCCCCCTTATGTGTGCTGGGAGGCAGTTGAACAGTCTCGGGCCCCTGACACTTATTGTATGGTCTCTTAACGTGCTAGTGACACCCCTGCTTTTCATTGGGGGGATGGTGCATCGTCTGCCAAGTCTTTTGCTTTCGTAGTGAGTGATTTTTGTGTGCAAGTTCGGTACTAGTCCCTCTAGGATTTTCCAGGTGTATATAATCATGTATCTCTCCCTCCTGCATGTTATGGTCCTTGAAGGTGAGATCCTCCGACATAATCACTCCCAGGTCTTTGACGTTGGTGTTTCGCTCTATTTCGTGGCCAGAATTTGTTTTGTACTCTGATGAAGATTTAATTTCCTCATGTTTACCATATCTGAGTAATTGAAATTTCTCATCGTTGAACTTCATATTGTTTTCTGCAGCCCACTGCTGACCAACTTTAACAAAACATCTGCAATGCCTAAGCTTGATCAAAAGTTTGTTGGTCCTTATCGAGTAGTTGAACATATCACTGGTAATAAGTATAAGGTTAGAGAAATTAGTACTGGTCAGTATAAAGAATCGCATTTAGATCATATGAAGTTAGTATGTGATGATAATGATGTTCCAACCCAGACTAATGTGACAGACTCTGACAATCCTCCTGATCCTGTACTCTCTACCTCTGATACTCAGTCAGACGATCAACCTGAATGTCGTTATTCCCTACGTACACGACAGGTATTGAGAAATCCTCAAGTATCATTTGTAACATCCAATTCAGATTTGCCTCAAATACAGCATGAGTTAGCCAGTGTAACAGAGTTTGATCCTCCCAGAGATGACACCCATTCTGCATATATCAATCTCACCCTAGCAGAGTTGGGGTTAAATGTAAATAACCTGTATAGATGAATAATTACAGTATCAACTTATCAGTGTTCAAGAATTTTTTTTTTTGTGTTCACGTTCTCTCCGAATTCTGAGAATTAACAGTCTAGATTTGAGTGCACCGAATCTGCCTTTCTGTTAAACACTTCTTTCTTTGTATATATTCCTTCCTCAGAATCTGTAGATCACATGAATACAGATCGATTGATCAAATTTTTTTTATAACTTCTATTGTGTAATCTCAACGTTGAGTTTCATTCGATGAGTTGTGCTATATTATACCTTGTATTGCATTACAATTTCAATTATGTAAGCTTCCATTCCAATATTTTACTTATGTATGTTATAATGTTCAATTGTTGTGTACTTTGACATTGTATAGAATCAGCCCAAGCCGTACACCTGCCATCTCTAGTTTGTATTAGTTGTATGTCGGGATGACATACGTTAGCGTCGCCGAGCTCTCAGTAGTAGTACCAGTTCCTAGTAACCAGTTACCAGTAACCAGTGTACCAGTAGATGACTCATGTGGAGAAATTTTCTCCAGGAGGGGGGTATCAGCCCCCTTCAGCCCTTTCAGCCCTGAGGGGCCAAGCCCTCTCAGAAGGGGCGAGCGTCTTGTTTACTGCTAGAGTGAGTAATTGATCACAGATGCTGTGCCATGTAGTCAAGTGACCTCTGCTCCTTGCAGCGGTGTTGCAAAGTGTATTTTTATAAGAGACAGTACATTCTTACTTTAGCAGGACAATTAAGGAAAATCCTGCTCCCACTTTATTACCATAGTAAAGATAGTGTACATTGTTGTCTATGCTTAAGACAGCAAGAAAGAAACATTCTGCTTTGCTTCATCGAGGAGGTGACAAGGATGCAAGGTACTAGGTCAGCGTTTTTTTTTTTTTGTGTACCAGGGCAGTGATGGCATGGAGCTCTGTGGCGTCTGGCAGATTAACTTTGACTCTAGAGAGAGTGACACTGACGCCAGGATAACCAGCAAAGAACACTGATCTGTGCGTCAGTGTGAACAAAGTGTATCATAAACCACAATAAACACTTAAGAGAAGTGTGATCAGCTTCTCCAGTGATAACTTTGTGTGAACAATTATTGATGAACAGTGTAACAATGAGTGTTGCGATCCAACAGAGTGTAGTGCGACATTCTAAAGAACACTATTCTTCAATCAACTCAACGGATATCCGGACGTAATTACGGGTCAGATACATATACCCAGGTAAGTGTTCTAACTCGTGATGTACTACTATTGACTGCGCAGTTGAGTATAAATTCGTGAGTTAGAAACTTATCATAAACCCCGGTGATATGCGGACCATTGAGTCCAAACAAGTAAGTATATCGTCAGCCATCATCGAATGAAATATGCTGACATAACACCCCCTAGGGGTAATTTATATACAGTGGACCCCCGCATAACGATTACCTCCGAATGTGACCAATTATGTAAGTGTATTTATGTAAGTGCATTTGTATGTGTATGTTTGGGGGTCTGAAATGGACTAATCTACTTCACAATATTTCTTATGGGAACAAATTCGGTCAGTACTGGCACCTGAACATACTTCTGGAGTGAAAAAATATCGTTAACCGGGGGTCCACTGTACTTACAAATTATATTTTTTTGACAGCCCATGTTGAGATGGTTTCGACAGCTTCTAGACCTCGTCTGCAGGGGCAGCTGTGTAGACGATTTGCTGTCCTTTATCAGCTAAGTGTTCATATTCAAATTTATAAATTATATCTTAGCTGGTAAGGCCAATATCTTCAACATAATTGGTCGTGCTCGAACCGGATAAAGACCACACTGTGGTCCAAATATGTTGTACTACAGTGTACAAATAACCTATGAGCCAAGGTCCTTCGAAAAAAGCTGTAAAACTAGCGTTTTACAATATAAATCAGTATAAATGAGTCCCTCCAGACTCAATCACAGAGAATGGGCAGCCAAAAGAAAACGGGCGCTCACCCAGCGTTCACCCAAAGAAAACGGGAGCTGGGTGACTCACCCAACAAGAAAACAGGTGATGGCACCCGGCACCACTGCTCCAATCTCGAAAATGCTGATTAAGACAACAGCAGCCCAAGTGATGTTCAGTTTGTCTGAGTGTATATACACATAGTGTTTATAATGTTTATAGACAGAAATTAAGAGACAAGATTGTGTTAAAGTTTGTTTCTTATAGATCTACCTGTTATATTAAAGGAACTTATATATAAAGTGTAAGCTTTCAAATACATATTAACAGTGACATTTATATATGTGTAAGTAATATTCACGTGTGATTTACAGTTATACAGTGACATTTATAGTGTATAGTGAATGAAGTGTATAGCATCGTTATTTACGATTAATCATCGTGGTCAGGCTGACACAGCAAACTCAAGCCATAAACACTAGCCACATGTACTGTGTACCCTTCATGGTCATTGACCCTGAGGTTAAGCTTAGTGGGTCAGTAGTGTCTGACTCGATTATTACCTGGAGTTTACCTGGAGAGAGTTTCGGGGGTCAACGCCCCCGCGGCCCAGTCTGTGACCAGGCCTCCTGGTGGATCAGCCCCTGATCAACCAGGCTGTTGCTGCTGGCTGCATGCAAACCAACGTACGAGCCACAGCCCGGCTTATCAGGAACTGACTTTAGGTGCTTGTCCAGTGCCAGCTTAAAGACTGCCAGGGGTCTGTTGGTAATCCCCCTTATGTGTGCTGGGAGGCAGTTGAACAGTCTCGGGCCCCTGACACTTATTGTATGGTCTCTTAACGTGCTAGTGACACTCCTGCTTTTCATTGGGGGGATGGTGCATCGTCTGCCAAGTCTTTTGCTTTCGTAGTGAGTGATTTTCATGTGCAAGTTCGGTACTAGTCCCTCTAGGATTTTCCAGGTGTATATAATCATGTATCTCTCCCTCCTGCGTTCCAGGGAATACAGGTTTAGAAACCTCAAGCGCTCCCAGTAATTGAGGTGTTTTATCTCCGTTATGCGCGCCGTGAAAGTTCTCTGTACATTTTCTAGGTCGGCAATTTCACCTGCCTTGAAAGGTGCTGTTAGAGTGCAGCAATATTCCAGCCTAGATAGAACAAGTGACCTGAAGAGTGTCATCATGGGCTTGGCCTCCCTAGTTTTGAAGGTTCTCATTATCCATCCTGTCATTTTTCTAGCAGATGCGATTGATACAATGTTATGGTCCTTGAAGGTGAGATCCTCCGACATAATCACTCCCAGGTCTTTGACGTTGGTGTTTCGCTCTATTTTGTGGCCAGAATTTGTTTTGTACTCTGATGAAGATTTAATTTCCTCATGTTTACCATATCTGAGTAATTGAAATTTCTCATCGTTGAACTTCATATTGTTTTCCGCAGCCCACTGAAAGATTTGGTTGATGTCCGCCTGGAGCCTTGCAGTGTCTGCAATGGAAGACACTGTCATGCAGATTCGGGTGTCATCTGCAAAGGAAGACACGGTGCTGTGTCTGACATCCTTGTCTATGTCGGATATGAGGATGAGGAACAAGATGGGAGCTAGTACTGTGCCTTGTGGAACAGAGCTTTTCACCGTAGCTGCCTCGGACTTTACTCTGTTGCTGACTTAAGCATAACAAAAACTCAGCTGTTTATAGCAGTACAGTGTTTTTTAAACACTCTAAGTGTGGTGCTAGAATTTTCAATATACCATTAAAATGGCTTGTTTGAAAACTCAGTTTCAGTCTTTACAGACTAAGATTACACAATTAGAAAATCTAATTTCAGTCTGTATAGGATTAACTCAAGATACAAACATAGATTTTGATGATCTCGAGGTCAAATTTGGATTATTTACACAACGTCTGGAAATAATTAATTCAGACTATACACATTATGAAAATAAATTTCTTGAATCAGATCCGTCTGAGGATGAAATTAAAAATGTTTTGGATACTTTTAGTAATCAACAATTAAGGTGGACAGGAATACAGGCTATCTGCCACAAAACTCTGTCACAGAGACCTACTGTAACTAGTGGTCAAACACCTGTTACACCTGTAACAACAACAAGTGTCCCATTACCAAGCTTACCTACATTGTCATTACCTATTTTTCAAGGTCATAATTATGAAGAATTCATTAGTGGTTTTCAATCCATAGTAAATTCACGAACTGACATAGATGAGATTGCTAAGTTCAATTATCTTAAATGTCTTGTGAAGGGAGAACCCTATGAACTGATTAAGTCATTTCCGGTGGTCAAAGGCAATTATCAAATAGCCTTACGTGTCTTAGCAGACAATTACTTTGATGATGACAAGGCTAGAGTTAGACATGCAGTCTTAATATCAAGCTTGAAGCCACCCAAACATTGTTTTTCAGACTTACAGGCATTTAGAATCACATTAGACAATAGTCTCAGATCTCTAGGTGCTAAATATGACCTAAGGCAATGTGATTGGTTTATCAGTGGTATTGTACAAGATAAGTTGTCACCACAAACTATTGAACGATTAAATATTATGTTCAATAAACGCTATTTCACTTGTGAGGAAATTAGCAATGGTAAACAAACAATAGTTTCATGCATGCAAGCAACGAGACAAGATGAAAAATCCACAAATCTCGTGGATAATAAACCTTCAACTCAGTATAAGAAGAGTATACCTACTCCCACTAAACCACAGAATGGGAAATCACATATAGGCATTTATCAAGCTGTGAATACAACAGACAGTAAACAGACTGTCATACATAAACGTCCTCCAAAATGTGTACTTTGTGATGGAACACATTGGGCACAGTATTGTATTCAATACACATCAATGGAGGCACGTAAACAACGTGTTCATCAGCTGAAAAGGTGCATTAAGTGTTTAGGTGAACACAAGGGAGGTAAATGCTCACTGAAGAAGTGTTTTAAATGCAAGGGTATGCATCATACAGCATTATGCCCAAATACTTTTGCTGAACAGCAGAAGACTTCCACAGAATCAGGAAGTCAACAAGCAACAGCATTAAATGTGAGAGACAAGTTTAAAGCAACTACTCTCCCGATAGCTCGAGTTGAGTTATCTAATAAATTACACAAAACCAATGTGCTAACACTATTTGATCAAGGCTCACAAAGGTCCTTCATAAGAAGAACAGTGTTGCAGAAACTGAATAAACAACCCTATGCCAAAATACAGTTAGATATAGCTGGTTTTTTCCACAATTCTGGTAAACAGATATATGACCTAGCCAAAATCACTGTTGGCCTAGGAAACAGGAAAAAGACAGTAGAAGCTGTGGTAGTAGATGATTTGCCTAAGTCTGTGCAGATCCAGGGATTAAAAGAAACAGTTGCAGCACTGAAAGCAGCTAAGGTCAAGTTAGCCTGTCCTGACATACAGACGGACACAATTAGTCCAATTGATTTAATCATTGGAAGTGATTATTATCACTGTTTTGTGCAAAATATAGTAAGTAAACATGATGTTCACATGCTGAAAACAGCAGGAGGCCACATGATATGTGGTCCCATTCCCTCTCAAAGTGGGAAAGAAGCTGATATTGATTCAGTGGAAAATGTACTAGTTACGAGAATAACCGCTGATCATGTACCACAGCAAAAATTATCATTACTGGAAGAAATGAATGAACCAGTTGATAAGTTGTGGGATTTAGATGCGATAGGTATTGATGTAAATAAACCAAGCCCACAAGAGTCTCAGACTTATAACCAATATTTGGACACTGTCAAATATAAAGATGGACAGTATTGGGTTAGGTTACCATGGAAATTAAATCCACCACATCTGCCTAGCAATTATCGCATGGCTTTCGGACAGATGAAAGCACAAATACATGAGCTCAGGAAGAATCCAGAGTTACTGACTGTCTATGATAATATCATACAAGAACAGTTGGACAATAAATTCATTGAGGAAATAGTCGAAGATAAGTTGAAGACAAACGCTCATTATCTCCCGCACCATGGAGTCAGAAAAGATTCTGAAACCACTCCACTACGTGTTGTATATAATTGCAGCGCACGTGCAAATAAAGATGTAGCAAGTCTTAATGACTGTCTGATGACCGGACCCTCACTAACTGAGAAGCTTGGAGACGTGCTTATGAAATTTCGCACAAACCCATATGCCTACACGGCTGATATTTCCAAGGCTTTCTTAAGAGTAGGACTACAAGAAATAGATAGAGATTATACTCGATTCTTGTGGCCTGAAAATCCACATGATCCTCAAAGTCCTGTGAAAACTTATCGTTTCAAATCAGTATTATTTGGTGCAACATCCTCTCCATTCTTACTAGAAGCTACTCTAAATACACATTTGAAGAAATCTGAAAGTCCCTTCAAAGAAATCTTAAAGAAAAGTTTCTATGTGGACAATCTTCAAGGTACTGTGAATAAAGAGGAGGATTTGAAATCCTTATACAGAGAAGCTAACAAGGAGATGAAAGAAGCAAACATGCCTCTAAGGATGTGGAATACAAATTCAAAGCAATTAAGGGAAATTATCAAAGAAGATTTCCCTGAAGCTGAAATTCCTAATTGCAACAATATGCTGGGACTTAATTGGAACACACAGGAAGATACTTTGAGTCTCAAAAGGATAAATAATAAATCATGCAGTACACTCACTAAACGTAGTTTACTGTCAGAGGTATCACAATGTTTTGATCCTCTAGGACTCGTCTCACCAATTACCATAAAGGGTAAAATGCTTATGCAAGATGCATGGAAGCTCAAAATTGGATGGGATGAGAACTTGCCTCTAGAAATGAGTCAAGCATGGGATGAAATATCCAAGGAGTTTAAACAACTTCATCAAATTAAATTTCCCAGACAAATAGGTCAAGAGGGAAACAAGTACACATTACATGTGTTCTGTGATGCGTCAACCAGAGGTTATGGCGCTGTAACTTACATGAGTAATGCTGAAGGAAGTACACTAATTACTTCAAAGGCCAGGGTAGCACCCTTGAAGGTCAGAACAGTACCACAATTGGAACTGACAGCACTATATGTAGGTACAAAATTAGCTGTCTATCTCAACAAAGTACTTGATCATCTCAATATTGAAAAAAACCGTGATCTGGAGTGATAATGAGGCAGTTCTCCAGTGGTTAAGAAATAATAAGAGTAAGCTGGTCTATGTACAGAACAGAGTAGCAGAAATAAAAGGGATGCAGAGAGATTATCTCTTTCTTCACGTCTCTACCCAAGAGAATCCAGCTGACATGTTGTCACGTGGTGTCCCACTCAAGAAATTTGTGGATAATAAATTATGGCTCCACGGACCGAACTGGCTCTCTGATGAAAATAACTGGCCTCAGCAAAAAGCTCACATTATGCCAGAAGAAACAGTCTGCTTGAACACAGCAGAAATAAGTTGTGTAAATACTGCAGCAGCCACAACAGAAATAGTCATTGATGGATCTAAATACTCACCTTTGGGTAAACTCTTAAGAGTTACAGCTCTTGTCTTTAAATTCATTAAAGGAATAAAACCTGATTATGAATGTCTTGAACCCATTAAATACTGGGTGAAACTAATACAGAAAGATGTTTTCTCTACAGAATATAAATTTCTGGAAACACAAGATAAATCCCCAAAGAAACCTGTTATGATTAATTCTTTAGGACTTTATCTCGACTCAGAAAAGATTATAAGATGTCGAGGAAGAATTCATAATTCTTCACTACCTAAAGAAGCCATACATCCAATATTGATCCCCAAGAATCATTGGCTAACAAAACTGATTGTGCTAAACGCCCACAGTAACGTGTTACATGGTGGGGTAGCTGACACACTTTGTCATATACGACAATCCTACTGGATACCTCAAGGTCGACAAAGTGTGAAAAAAACAAATAAAGGACTGTATTACTTGTCGTCACTACGATATGCGAGTATGTCAGTATCCAGGTCCACCTCCATATCCCTCTGAAAGAGTTTGTCATATCACTCCATTTGAGGTGACAGGTGTAGATTACACTGGACCAATAATTTTAACCAAAACAGTTGACAAAGTTCCCATCAAGGTGTACATCTGTTTGTTCACTTGTGCTACAACTAGAGCAGTACATCTAGAAGTAGCCACTGACATGTCTGCTGAAACCTTTATCAAATTATTCAGAAGGTTTGCAGCCAGAAGGGCATGTCCCAGACTGATGATTTCAGATAATGCAACGAACTTTGTTGTTGGTGCTGCTTATATAAGCAAGATCTTTGATCAACCAGAAGTACAACAGATGCTGAATCAGCGCAGTTGTCGTTGGAGATACATTCCTCCTAAATCTCCATGGCACGGCGGATTTTATGAAAGAATGATCAGCATTGTAAAACGTTGTTTAAGGAAGACTCTTCATTATCAGAGAATAGAGTTAACAACAGACCTCTAACTTATGTTACCGATGATCTGGACAATTTAGAAGTGTTAAGTCCATCTCATTTACTACATGGCAGAAGGCTCGAACCTGTTCCTCCCATGAATGATAAAGAAATCATAGAGGATCCTACTTATTTCGAACCTGAGCAACTCAGACGTAAATTCAAACACCTTAATAAAGTGATTGAACGTTGGGAGAAAATTTGGCGAGAAGACTATCTCACCTCATTGAGAGAACACTTCTATGGAGCTGGTGTTCCTGAAAATCATAAGTCCTTAAGACCTGGTGACAT
>NC_091305.1:14536800-14614300 GCF_038502225.1 Cherax quadricarinatus | reverse complement strand
TATTGGCGACAAAGTCTTGTTACAACAGGTCCAAGTAGTGGAACCTCAAAGCATAGATACCTGTATCTGCTTACATATTCTAGAAGAGACCCATCATGCAATTGGATCTGACGAACTGTGCCTCTCTGTCGAGGAGGACGCCTATAGAGTATCTTTGTTTTATCAGTAGAGATTATCAACTCCAGGTCCTGACACGAGGCTAGTACATGATTAAGAATGTTTTGGGTGTTGGAGAAACCGGTGGTATGAATCATTATATCATCAGCAAAACTAATCACATAATGATGGGGCTGACTAGGCATAGCATTAAGCAATGCATTAATTAGAATATTGAACAGTGTGGGACTGAGCACACCTCCCTGTGGGGTTCCTAATTCAAAGTCTTTAGTTACACTTCTATGTCCCTGGAACAACACAGACGATTTTCTGTTGGACAGGTAGCCTTTAATCCAGCGGAGAAGCCATCCTCCAACATCCATTCTGGACCAAACCTCTTCGTGCTGGATTCGTCAGGCAAGCAACCACGTGCGGAGAGTGGTATCTCTCATACGATATCCCCTCTACCTTTACCTCTACCCAGAAACCACTCAAACATCGCCATCGCGTTAATGGAAGGGAAGAGGGATGTGTGGGGGGAAGAGAAGTCACATATTGGTTAGAACAAATTTTACAGAAACAGTAATTACACAAAGACTAGTAACATCAATTTGGAAAATTAGCTCAACCCAAAGAGCAAGCTGCACCGAGACTGGCAACGAACATGACTGAAAAACACAAGAGGGAGTTATCGGCGACTCTATGTCTCAACTGTCTCCTCACAGCAACATTTAAATACTGACACACATACAGAGTCGGTACCATTATACTCGTGCATTCCCTCGTTTACCTACACTAATAAACTTCTTTATTTCCCTAGACACCTCACCATCCCACCTGTTTTCTCTCGTCTATTCCATAATTATGGTTCCCCGTGGTCTGATGGCTAAAGCTCTCGCTTCACACGGCGAGGTGTCCGGGTTCGATTCCCGGCGAGGGTAGAAACATTGGGCGTGTTTCTTTACACCGGTTGTCTATGTTCCCCATCAGTAAAATGGGAACCTGGGTATTAGTCAACTGGTGTGGGTCGGATCCTGGGACAAAATTGACCTAATTGCCCAAAATGCTCTGCATAACAAGTGGCTTTTTATATAGTAGTATGTCAGTGATGTCAGCTAGACCTGTATACCTTGTACATGTACTTGTAGAAATACAGATATTATTATTATTATTATTATTATTATTATTATTATTATTATTATTATTATTATTATTATTCACTTCGTCTTTCATGCACCCATCTTCCGATGCATTCACTTAAATACATTCACTTTCTTCATGCTTTCTCCTTTCAGTCTGACATTTAATCTTTCATTGCTTAGCCCTTTTTTCTTACTCTGCTGACCTTGATCTTTTCTCTTTCGTTTACAAACTCTCAGACTTTTTCACCAACTTTGGCAACTTTTAATTAGAATCTCTCAAAAGCGCTGCGTCTGCAGGAAAGACGAACTGAGTCGAATCTACTCATCAGATTCATTATCTTCCAGACTTCTTCCCCATCTATGAATTTAACCATTGTGATATGCATACCTAAGGCCCACTTGAACAAGAAAATATCTACCTTCTCTCCTACATAACCTAACCCGAGTCTCATTAATAAAAGCATTTTTGTTACAGCTTTTCATATCCTGCTACCTATTCCATTCATTAGCAATATCTGCCTCACTGCTTTCATACTGATAGCAATGAACCACACTTCCCATCCCGTCCTAAATCCCCCATACGACTCCCGCTGTAATCCCACTTTGTCTTTCCTGTAATTCTTTCAATAGTAATTCTACCGTACACTTTACTTGGTATATTCAATAAATTTATTCCCCCTATAATTCTTACACTCTCTTGTCCTCTATATTTTTCTTACACAAACGACCTATTCATACTCTCTGCCAGTTCTTAGGTACATTTCCTTCTGGTTAAGATAAATGAAAGAGCGAAACAAGGAACAAATACCAGTCAAATATGTGAAACAGGAAACAGTGAAACATTCAGTGAAAGAAGGAATAATAAAAAATCAGTTGAAACATGAAACAATAAAGCATGCAGTAGAACAAGAAACAAATGCAGTGAAACAAGTAACAATAAAACATGCAGTGAAACAATAAATAAAACATACAGTAAAACAAGGAAATAAACAGTGAAACAAGTAACAATAAAACATGCAGTGAAACAATAAATAAAACATACAGTAAAACAAGGAAATAAACAGTGAAACAAGTAACAATAAAACATGTGAAATAAAAGTTAGTGAAATAAAGAATAAAACGTGCAGTGAAAAAGTTCGTGGAACAAGAAGCTAAAACTATGGAACACTGCAAAAGGGAAAGAATGAAATTAGTAAAATAAGGAACAGCGAAACTAACAGTGAAACAAAGAACAATAAAACTAGTGAAATAACTAGCAGCTACAAAACAGTGATTACCTTTCATTCCTTAACGTTTCTCCTTGAATGTAATAATAATAATAATAATAATAATAATAATAATAATAGCCAGTAGCCACCTCCCCCACCCAAAGCCTATCATACACATTGCGAAATTGTTACAACAATCATTGCAAGTAAAAGCCTCATTCCACAAGACGTTGCAATGCGCCAAGTTGCGTCTCCCTCCCACAGCTTTGACATCACCACCAACATAATGTACCTTCTGGCCTTATACAACGAATGAGCGCACTATCCTCGCTGCGTAGCCACCTACGTCAGTCACTCTTATTTAATCACCTGCCAGCAAGATTTCTTTCTTCTGTTTGTACTCTGGACTGGATGAAAACTTTTTTTTTCCAAAACGAAAACATTGAAAAGTTTGTCACACTGGAAAGTTAAAATGGTATAAAATACCGACAGGTTGTTAGGTAAGACACATATGCAACAGTTAGGTATCTTTATTATGAAACGTTTCGCCTACACAGTAGGCTTCTTCAATCAAGTACAGAAAAGTTGATAGAAGCAGAAGATACTTGAAGACGATGTAATCAGTCCATCACCCTTAAAGTTTTGAGGTGGTCAGTCCCTCAGTCTGGAGAAGAGCATTGTTCCATAGTATGAAACAATATGGAGATGAAGTGACAGGATAGAGCTTATATAGCGCCAAGAGGTGAGACGTAGGCCACTAGGAGAGGTAAGAACTCAGATGTTGAGAGGTCAGGTCCCTCTCAAATCCAGCCGCTCTCACTAGTGGAAGTTGTCAAAGTTGATTGTAGATCTGTACCAAGATACCCTTGTGTTGCAGTGTCTGACAGATTGAACATTAAAATGGTATAAAATACCGACAGGTTGTTAGGTAAGACACATATGCAACAGTTAGGTATCTTTATTATGAAACGTTTCGCCTACACAGTAGGCTTCTTCAATCAAGTACAGAAAAGTTGATAGAAGCAGAAGATACTTGAAGACGATGTAATCAGTCCATCACCCTTAAAGTTTTGAGGTGGTCAGTCCCTCAGTCTGGAGAAGAGCATTGTTCCATAGTATGAAACAATATGGAGATGCAGTGACAGGATGGAGCTTTTATAGCGCCAAGAGGTGAGACGTAGGCCACTAGGAGAGGTAAGAACTCAGATGTTGAAAGGTCAGGTCCCTCTCAAATCCAGCTGCTCTCACTAGTGGAAGTTGTCAAAGTTGATTGTAGGTCTGTACCAAGATACCCTTGTGTTGCAGTGTCTGACAGATTGAACATTAAAATGGTATAAAATACCGACAGGTTGTTAGGTAAGACACATATGCAACAGTTAGGTATCTTTATTATGAAACGTTTCGCCTACACAGTAGGCTTCTTCAATCAAGTACAGAAAAGTTGATAGAAGCAGAAGAAACTTGAAGACGATGTAATCAGTCCATCACCCTTAAAGTTTTGAGGTGGTCAGTCCCTCAGTCTGGAGAAGAGCATTGTTCCATAGTATGAAACAATATGGAGATGAAGTGACAGGATGGAGCTTTTATAGCGCCAAGAGGTGAGACGTAGGCCACTAGGAGAGGTAAGAACTCAGATGTTGAAAGGTCAGGTCCCTCTCAAATCCAGCTGCTCTCACTAGTGGAAGTTGTCAAAGTTGATTGTAGGTCTGTACCAAGATACCCTTGTGTTGCAGTGTCTGACAGATTGAACATTAAAATGGTATAAAATACCGACAGGTTGTTAGGTAAGACACATATGCAACAGTTAGGTATCTTTATTATGAAACGTTTCGCCTACACAGTAGGCTTCTTCAATCAAGTACAGAAAAGTTGATAGAAGCAGAAGAAACTTGAAGACGATGTAATCAGTCCATCACCCTTAAAGTTTTGAGGTGGTCAGTCCCTCAGTCTGGAGAAGAGCATTGTTCCATAGTATGAAACAATATGGAGATGAAGTGACAGGATGGAGCTTTTATAGCGCCTACGTCTCACCTCTTGGCGCTATAAAAGCTCCATCCTGTCACTTCATCTCCATATTGTTTCATACTATGGAACAATGCTCTTCTCCAGACTGAGGGACTGACCACCTCAAAACTTTAAGGGTGATGGACTGATTACATCGTCTTCAAGTATCTTCTGCTTCTATCAACTTTTCTGTACTTGATTGAAGAAGCCTACTGTGTAGGCGAAACGTTTCATAATAAAGATACCTAACTGTTGCATATGTGTCTTACCTAACAACCTGTCGGTATTTTATACCATTTTAATGTTCAATCTGTCAGACACTGCAACACAAGGGTATCTTGGTACAGACCTACAATCAACTTTGACAACTTCCACTAGTGAGAGCAGCTGGATTTGAGAGGGACCTGACCTTTCAACATCTGAGTTCTTACCTCTCCTAGTGGCCTACGTCTCACCTATTGGCGCTATAAAAGCTCCATCCTGTCACTTCATCTCCATATTGTTTCATACTATGGAACAATGCTCTTCTCCAGACTGAGGGACTGACCACCTCAAAACTTTAAGGGTGATGGACTGATTACATCGTCTTCAAGTATCTTCTGCTTCTATCAACTTTTCTGTACTTGATTGAAGAAGCCTACTGTGTAGGCGAAACGTTTCATAATAAAGATACCTAACTGTTGCATATGTGTCTTACCTAACACACTGGAAAGTGTTATTAATTAATCACAACATACGCTGATGAGATATACTAGTACTTCCCTTTATCTATGAAATTTGTGATTACCTGTGGGAACCAGCCACCAACTGAATCCAATCACCACAGCTAAAATTGATATAAGAACATAAGAACGAAGGAACACCGCAGAAGGCCCACCGGCCCACGCGAGGCAGGTCCAAGTCTCCTACCGGCTTAAGCCAATGCACCCAACCTAGTCAGGTCAGGTCACATTGACTTAAGGGAGGAACACGGCAACCGACCTGGTAGCACAAGCTATCAGGTCTAACTCACACCCACCCACATCTACTCATGTATTTATCCAACCTATTTTTAAAGCTACACAACGTTCTGGCCTCTATAACGGTATTTGGGAGTTTGTTCCACTCATCCACAACTCTATTACCAAACCAGTACTTTCCTATATCCTTCCTGAATCTGAATTTTTCCAACTTAAAACCATTGCTGCGAGTCCTGTCTAGGCTAGATATTTTCAGCACACTATTTACATCCCCTTTATTTATTCCTGTCTTCCATTTATACACCTCAATCATATCCCCCCTAATTCTACGTCTTTCTAGAGAGTGCAGTTTCAGGGCCCTTAGTCTATCCTCATAGGGAAGGTTTCTGATACATGGGATCAACTTTGTCATCCTCCTTTGTACATTTTCCAGAGAATTTATATCCATTCTGTAATACGGTGACCAAAACTGTGCAGCATAATCTAAATGAGGCCTAACCAAGGATGTATAGAGTTGAAGAACAACCTGAGGACTCCTATTATTTATGCTTCTTGATATGAAGCCAAGGATTCTATTAGCTTTATTGCGAACACTTATGCACTGTTGTCTTGGTTTCAGATTACTGCTAACCAGAACTCCTAAATCTTTTTCGCAATCCGTAATATTAAGATCCACATTATTTAGTTTATATGTGGCATGGTTATTGTCCTGTCCAACATTTAGAACTTTGCATTTGTCTATATTAAACTGCATCTGCCACTTCTCCGACCACTGCATCAGTCAATAATAATCTCAGTCAACAATAATCTCAGACTTCATTAAAGCAACGCATCACCAATATTAAGCCTTCAATCCCTTCATACACTATTCTTATGCATTATATCTACAGAATCATGAACTATAATTCAAACTAGAACGTGATACTATTCATAGTCACACACATACACACAAATTATTTCATTATTTAATATATATATATATATATATAGGTAGTAGGTTGGTAGACAGCAACCACCCAGGGAAGTACTACCGTCCTGCCAGATGACTGTGAAACAAAAACCTGTAATTGTTTTGCATGATGGTAGGATTGCTGGTTTTCTTTTTCTGTCTCATAAACACGCTAGATAACAGGGATATCTTGCTACTCCTACTTACACTTTGGTCACACTTCACAGACACGCACATGCATATATATATATACATACATCTAGGTTTTTCTTCTTATTCTAAATAGCTCTTGTTCTTTTTTATTTCTTCTATTGTCCATGGGGAAGTGGAAAAGAATCTTTCCTCCGTAAGCCATGCGTGTCGTATGAGGCGACTAAAATGCCGGGAGCAATGGGCTAGTAACCCCTTCTCCTGTATACATTTACTAAAAAAGAGAAGAAGAAAAACTTTATAAAACTGGGTTGTTTAAATGTGCGTGGATGTAGTGCGGATGACAAGAAACAGATGATTGCTGATGTTATGAATGAAAAGAAGTTGGATGTCCTGGCTCTAAGCGAAACAAAGCTGAAGGGGGTAGGAGAGTTTCAGTGGGGGGAAATAAATGGGATTAAATCTGGAGTATCTGAGAGAGTTAGAGCAAAGGAAGGGGTAGCGGTAATGTTAAATGATCAGTTATGGAAGGAGAAAAGAGAATATGAATGTGTAAATTCGAGAATTATGTGGATTAAAGTAAAGGTTGGATGCGAGAAGTGGGTCATAATAAGCGTGTATGCACCTGGAGAAGAGAGGAATGCAGAGGAGAGAGAGAGATTTTGGGAGATGTTAAGTGAATGTATAGGAGCCTTTGAACCAAGTGAGAGAGTAATTGTGGTAGGGGACCTGAATGCTAAAGTAGGAGAAACTTTTAGAGAGGGTGTGGTAGGTAAGTTTGGGGTGCCAGGTGTAAATGATAATGGGAGCCCTTTGATTGAACTTTGTATAGAAAGGGGTTTAGTTATAGGTAATACATATTTTAAGAAAAAGAGGATAAATAAGTATACACGATATGATGTAGGGCGAAATGACAGTAGTTTGTTGGATTATGTATTAGTAGATAAAAGACTGTTGAGTAGACTTCAGGATGTACATGTTTATCGAGGGGCCACAGATATATCAGATCACTTTCTAGTTGTAGCTACACTGAGAGTAAAAGGTAGATGGGATACAAGGAGAATAGAAGCATCAGGGAAGAGAGAGGTGAAGGTTTATAAACTAAAAGAGGAGGCAGTTAGGGTAAGATATAAACAGCTATTGGAGGATAGATGGGCTAATGAGAGCATAGGCAATGGGGTCGAAGAGGAATGGGGTAGGTTTAAAAATGTAGTGTTAGAGTGTTCAGCAGAAGTTTGTGGTTACAGGAAAGTGGGTGCAGGAGGGAAGAGGAGCGATTGGTGGAATGATGATGTAAAGAGAGTAGTAAGGGAGAAAAAGTTAGCATATGAGAAGTTTTTACAAAGTAGAAGTGATGCAAGGAGGGAAGAGTATATGGAGAAAAAGAGAGAGGTTAAGAGAGTGGTGAAGCAATGTAAAAAGAGAGCAAATGAGAGAGTGGGTGAGCTGTTATCAACAAATTTTGTTGAAAATAAGAAAAAGTTTTGGAGTGAGATTAACAAGTTAAGGAAGCCTAGAGAACAAATGGATTTGTCAGTTAAAAATAGGAGAGGAGAGTTATTAAATGGAGAGTTAGAGGTATTGGGAAGATGGAGGGAATATTTTGAGGAATTGTTAAATGTTGATGAAGATAGGGAAGCTGTGTTTTCGTGTATAGGGCAAGGAGGAATAACATCTTGTAGGAGTGAGGAAGAGCCAGTTGTGAGTGTGGGGGAAGTTCGTGAGGCAGTAGGTAAAATGAAAGGGGGTAAGGCAGCCGGGATTGATGGGATAAAGATAGAAATGTTAAAAGCAGGTGGGGATATAGGTTTGGAGTGGTTGGTGCAATTATTTAATAAATGTATGGAAGAGGGTAAGGTACCTAGGGATTGGCAGAGAGCATGCATAGTTCCTTTGTATAAAGGCAAAGGGGATAAAAGAGAGTGCAAAAATTATAGGGGGATAAGTCTGTTGAGTGTACCTGGTAAAGTGTATGGTAGAGTTATAATTGAAAGAATTAAGAGTAAGACGGAGAATAGGATAGTAGATGAACAAGGAGGCTTTAGGAAAGGTAGGGGGTGTGTGGACCAGGTGTTTACAGTGAAACATATAAGTGAACAGTATTTAGATAAGGCTAAAGAGGTCTTTGTGGCATTTATGGATTTGGAAAAGGCGTATGACAGGGTGGATAGGGGGGCAATGTGGCAGATGTTGCAAGTGTATGGTGTAGGAGGTAGGTTACTGAAAGCAGTGAAGAGTTTTTACGAGGATAGTGAGGCTCAAGTTAGAGTATGTAGAAAAGAGGGAAATTTTTTCCCAGTAAAAGTAGGCCTTAGACAAGGATGTGTGATGTCACCGTGGTTGTTTAATATATTTATAGATGGGGTTGTAAGAGAAGTAAATGCGAGGGTCTTGGCAAGAGGCGTGGAGTTAAAAGATAAAGAATCACACACAGGGTGGGAGTTGTCACAGCTGCTCTTTGCTGATGACACTGTGCTCTTGGGAGATTCTGAAGAGAAGCTGCAGAGATTGGTGGATGAATTTGGTAGGGTGTGCAAAAGAAGAAAATTAAAGGTGAATACAGGAAAGAGTAAGGTTATGAGGATAACAAAAAGATTAGGTGATGAAAGATTGAATATCAGATTGGAGGGAGAGAGTATGGAGGAGGTGAACGTATTCAGATATTTGGGAGTGGACGTGTCAGCGGATGGATCTATGAAAGATGAGGTGAATCATAGAATTGATGAGGGAAAAAGAGTGAGTGGTGCACTTAGGAGTCTGTGGAGACAGAGAACTTTGTCCTTGGAGGCAAAGAGGGGAATGTATGAGAGTATAGTTTTACCAACGCTCTTATATGGGTGTGAAGCATGGGTGATGAATGTTGCAGCGAGGAGAAGGCTGGAGGCAGTGGAGATGTCATGTCTGAGGGCAATGTGTGGTGTGAATATAATGCAGAGAATTCGTAGTTTGGAAGTTAGGAGGAGGTGCGGGATTACCAAAACTGTTGTCCAGAGGGCTGAGGAAGGGTTGTTGAGGTGGTTCGGACATGTAGAGAGAATGGAGCGAAACAGAATAACTTCAAGAGTGTATCAGTCTGTAGTGGAAGGAAGGCGGGGTAGGGGTCGGCCTAGGAAGGGTTGGAGGGAGGGGGTAAAGGAGGTTTTGTGTGCGAGGGGCTTGGACTTCCAGCAGGCATGCGTGAGCGTGTTTGATAGGAGTGAATGGAGACAAATGGTTTTTAATACTTGACGTGCTGTTGGAGTGTGAGCAAAGTAACATTTATGAAGGGATTCAGGGAAACCGGCAGGCCGGACTTGAGTCCTGGAGATGGGAAGTACAGTGCCTGCACTCTGAAGGAGGGGTGTTAATGTTGCAGTTTAAAAACTGTAGTGTAAAGCACCCTTCTGGCAAGACAGTGATGGAGTGAATGATGGTGAAAGTTTTTCTTTTTCGGGCCACCCTGCCTTGGTGGGAATCAGCCAGTGTGATAATAAAAAAAATATATATATATATGTATATATGTATATATATATATATGTATATATATATATATATATATATATATATATATATATATATATGTCGTGCCGAATATGTAAAACTGGTCAATTAGCAAGAACTCATTTAAAATTAAGTCCTTTCTAAAATTTTCTCTTATACGTTTAAAGATATAATTTTTTCATTAATGTTGATGTAAAAATTTATAATTTTGCACCAAAAGAATCTTAGAAAACTTACCTAACCTTATTATAACAAGAACAATTTATTTTAACCTAACCCAACTAAATATATTTTAGATTTGTTTACAATAATTTAATACTAAACAATCTTAGTGAAATATATTTTTTTCGTTAGGTTCAGAATGATTTTGGCGAAATTATTGCATACACAAATTTTCACTTGTCCTATATGGCAAGATGAGCGTTGCTATTTAAGCCAAGATCGCAAGTTCTGCCTATTCGGCACGACATAGATACATACATATACACATACATGTACACATACACACACACACACAATGACCACTTTGGATGTACCCCTCTTGTACTGGGTAGGGATCCTCTTTTTTCCCCCAAAACAGCCTGAATTCTTCGTGTTATAGATTCAGTAAGGTACTGGAAATTTTCCTTGGAGATCCTAGTTCATGTTGGCACAACATCATGCAGTTGCTGCAGATTTGTCGGATGCACATTCATGTTGCAAACTCTCGGTCCATCACATCCCAAAGATTTGTGCCAAATTCTGACCCTATCCTCTGCATGTCGTAGCAGAAATCGCGATTCATCATACCTGACGACGTTTTTTTTCCAGTCTTCAACTATCCAGTTTTCGTGAGCCTGTGCCTATTGTAGCCTCAGTTTCCTGTTTTTAACTGAAAGGAGTGGAACCTGGTATGATCTGCTATGTAGTCCATCCACTTCAAGGTTCAATGTGTTGTGCATTCAAAGATTCTCTTCTGCATACCATTGTTGTAATGAATGGTTATTTGAATTTCTGTCGCCTTACTGTCAGCTTGAACCAGTCCGGCAATTTTCCTGGCTTCTCATTAACAAGGCATTTTCGCCCACAGAACTGCCGCTCACACCATTCTCAAAAATATTAGAAAATGTTGTGCGTGAAAATCCCAGATAAGGTTGTCTCAGCCAGGTGACTTGTTTGGTTTTAATTTGTTTGCTTGTCTGAGGACCATGTCACTAGTAATTTTGATCATGTATATATTATATTCGTCCTGACCTGTATAACTAATTAGTATTGATTTCTGGCATTTGTGTCCTCTTCTGTAAAAGCAGAAAGGAAACAGGTACTAAAATAACACATATTTCTTTTTCACTATTAGAAATCTGACCTGAGTTATCTGTATGTGTCTGTTTGTTGCAGTCAGCATGCATGTCCATTTCTCAGATTGAACGAGGTCTCCTTATAATAATATTTACGTTTCTTGCACATGCATTTATTCTCAACTCGTATACTTTATTTCTTGCACTTGCACTATTTGTAGAATCAAGAGCCCATCAACGACGTCAAGACAATCCTTCTTCGTGAAGGGTTAGGTTTGTGTTTGTATTACAGAATATAACAACAACTAACAACTAAAACAGTTGGGGTATAGCCATAAGCCAGTAGATAGGTCTAACATAGTACTCACTATCGATAATGAGGTATGCCACGAAACATCTAAGGTGGCAAATTGCTTTAATTCCTACTACACATCTGTTGCATCAACACTAGTAAGTAAACTACCAGCTGCATCAAATACCTTTAACACAGACTCTGATAAGTTTCAAACATACTATACCAATAAAGGGGTAACCCCAAACAATTGTCAACTAGTAAGTGTATCTCATGACTTCATTCAAAAAGAACTAAGCAGGTTAAACCCAACTAAGAGCACAGGCCCTGATAACATCCCGTCTAAGTTCCTAAAAGATGGTGCTTCTGAACTGTCAATCCCTATTGCTCACATAATAAATCTATCAATCACCACTAATACCGTACCGGAGGGGTTCAAGGAGGCCAGAGTTACTCCTATCTTCAAGAAAAATAATAGGTCTGATGTAAGCAACTACAGACCTGTTAGTATACTCAGTATAATATCTAAAATTCTGGAGAGGGCGGTGTATTCTCAAGTAGTTAAGTACCTTAATGACAACAGCATTCTCCATAGCTATCAATCGGGCTTTAGAAGATCCTAACTCAACCGATACCTCCCTTATTAATCTGATGGATTACCTGAGAACTGAAATGTCAAAAGGGAACCTCATAGGTATGGTAACCTTAGACCTGCAAAAGGCCTTCGATACTGTCAACCACAATATATTATGTAAGAAACTTCAAGCTATCGGTATAGGTTCTGTAGACTGGTTTAAGTCCTACCTTAGCAACAGGAGACAAATAGTCAAAATCAACAAAACGGAATCAGAACCCCTGCCGATAACATGTGGAGTTCCCCAAGGTAGTATTCTGGGTCCCTTATTATTCTTATGTTATGTCAATGATATGCCTATCAGTGTCAAGTGCAAACTCCTACTGTATGCAGATGACAGTGCTCTGTTAGTGACAGGTAAAGACCCACAAGATATTGCTAATGTTTTAACACTGGAACTGGAGTCCTGCAGCAAATGGTTAGTAGACAACAAACTATCATTACACCTAGGGAAAACTGAAGCCATTCTCTTTGGAACGAAACATAAACTGAGAAGGGTAAATAATTTTAATGTTCAGTGTAATGGGGAGTCCATCACTTCGGTTTCATCAGTAAAATATCTGGGAATCCCCTTTGACCCATGCATGTCAGGAGAATTGATAGGGAACAGTGTAGTAAAGAAAGCGAATGCCAGACTGAAGTTCCTGTATAGACAAGCACAGTGTCTACCTACTGAGGCTCGCAGGACCCTATGTCTAGCCCTTATACAATGCCATATGGATTACGCTTGCTCTTCATGGTACTCTGCCTTGACAAAAAAACTGATAGACTGCAAATCACCCAGAACAAAATCGTAAGATTCATCCTGGGGCTGGGACCAAGAGAACATGTAGGCCAGGATGAATTACAGCAGTTGGATATGCTGAATGTTGAAGACAGAGTAAAACAACTGAAGCTAAATCATGTTTATAAAATTGCTCACGAACAGTGTCCAGAATATCTTGCTGTCAATTTTGTCAAGGTTGGGAACCAAAGCAATCATAGTACTAGGGGGAGAGAGCACAACTTTGTAGTACCCACAGTCAGTGGCCAGGCGTCAAACACCTTTTATTGTACAGCAATAAAGGAATGGAACAGACTACCCGCACATGTCAAAGCCAGTCATAGCATGAACCAGTTCAAGAAGACTGCCAAAAAGTGTCTGATGAATGAAGCTACAGAAAGGGAGGGGAATGATTTTCAATTTTTTAGCTAAAATACGTGTAAATTTTACCTTATCCCTAGTAATGACCCTCGTATTGTAGATAGTCTTAATGACCCTCGTGTAGTAGATAGTCTTTTTAGTATGATAATAAGATGTTATCTTCATTGTAGAATAATAAGAAAATATTATAACCTTTATATTATAATAATAAGGTAAAAGGACCCCAATGGAAATAAGTCACTCTGTCTGACTTTTTTGGGTTATCCTAGGTTCTCTACACATATGCTGCTATGTATGATAATTCTATGTAACTGTATTTGTGTATACCTGAATAAATTTACTTACTTACTTAACATTGTAGTGGCAACAAGCGAGTGATGCCACAAGGAAGGTTGTGTTTACTAGAGGTGTAAAGTGTAAACAGTGGGACTGTGGGCGGGCATCACACGGTGGGATGACTCGCACTAGTTCAGACGTACCCTAGCCAGAATACCCTCACTTTTTAGCACTTTCCTGATCCGCTTGATGCCCACGAAGGGCTCTTGATTAACGGAATTGGAGCTACCCTCCTCTTTCTCGCATTAGATCTTATTACCACCCACTCCTTCAGGAGCTGTGATCCCAACAGATTTGTCGGTTCCTATAAACCAAGAGGTTTTCCATATAGCGATGTTGAGCAGCTGGCCGGGGTTTGACTACCGCCCTCCTGGAGCCAACTAACACACTAACGTGTTACTTTTTCTAACACCTTGGAATATGCTCCCGTTTGCCTGTTTACGCCATCAACTCGTTTTTCAAAACCCGTTGCATACAGTTCTTCCTATTTGCTCTCCAGTATGTAATTATTATTCATCAGTTACATTTAGATCTTTCTGATTACATACTCATACCCATTCACTCACACTACCTCATTCGCTCACTGTACCTCACACTACCTAGCAGTTTGTCATCTCGATGAGTGCCTTGACGTCCGTGAGGGGAGGGGTAGCTCCTGATCCAAGGAATTGGATCTGATCTCCCCTGGATCGAACTTGACTGCTTCCCATTCTCCCTGGCACTGACCCCTGCAAGTTTAGCGCAGGAGTCACCAGCGCCATGCCTGTAACAACTGCTGTCTCACACTACCTCACATTCACAATGTAAGTTACATTGGCTGGCCTGGGTTATCCTAGGTTAAATCTTCATGATTTACCATCAGTGTGTGGCTATAATAATTTGTTTCAACACGATACTGATGTGTAGTACTGTCTGTTAAGTCATGTACAGGCAATTAATATAATTATTTATATATTTCTCTGCGTGTACGCGCGCAAGAGACAGGGCGCTATTTTAGAGTATTAACCATGATAGGGAGTAAGAAACAATTATACGTTCAGCCAATGTAGCTTACACAATCTTGAGGCAATAAATATGGCAAACAGATCAGTTTGCAAGGTGGAAGCCAAGTTATTAATTCTAATACACTACTGTATTATATCATCAGACTGGTTTATGATAACAGCACTTCTCACTCTCCCACTGCGAGTAGTTTCGTGTTATTTTTTTTGTCTTCAGGTGGTGTATGTATCCCAGAGCACTGAGTTTAGAAAACAGACGACAATAAGGAATGTAAATTATTAATTCCTGGGAGGACAGGTAGGCTTAGTGATATCAAAAGCTGTCATTATGGTGGGAAACGTTGCTGTTACTAGTAAGATAAAGTTCATAACATTTTTGTATGGATGTTTGAATCCATTGTGATTTATTTGTTCCCTAACATATATATTCTAGTAATTCTTTAGAGAGAACATTAGTTTCATCACTATGCAGAAGTTTCAGTTTTATCATGACCTCGATTTCTAATATTCTATAAAAAAAATAGGTATGCTTAATTCTTGCTTTATTTAAGTATTTTAGTGCTCAAAGGAATCTAAGGATAATTCTTAGGACTTTTTTTTCAATTCTTTTAAGGGTTTCACTGAAGTGCAGATAGTGGTGTCCTGTTAGTAAGTGCAACCTTGACCACTACGCACTTGCGATAAAAACTCTCGTACACAGCTTCAAGGTTACTATGCGAGTATGGATGCTTATTCTGTTTTCGTTTGTCAACACGGTTCCGCTCTCTTTCGTACCTTTCATTCTGTTGTGTGACATGACATCTTGTGATATGCAAGATGCCATCAAGGAATTGAAACAAATCAAGAAGTTTCTTAAAGACTCAAGGGATGCCAAAGGTTTTGAGAAAATGCATATGAACTTGCTGAGGAGTTGGAGATTGCGATAGACCTTGAACAAGTCACGGTTTGTATGAGAAGGAAAAAAGTGCTTTACATATGAAGCCAACAATGAACCGAGTCTGGATCCAAAGAAGAATTTCAAGGTGAAATTTATTCTGGAGTTCTTGATACATTTCTAAACTCAGCTGACACGTTTACACAAATGTATGAAATAAATTCTGCTTGGCTACTTGTATAATGTACACATTAAATAGAAAAAAATGAAGATATTGGAAGATTACTTGAAACTGGAGCTTTAAAATATATGGACTTTGTGACTGCATATATGTGCCGCGAACTTCCTGTTATTACAAAAATACCAAATTTTGCTATATTACATGATGCTTCGACTTATGACTCGAGACAGACTTGTTGGCTTATCCATGTTATCAACAGAACACGACGCTGCAGAACAAATGAATCTCAAGCAGTTTGATACATTTTGTTTAAGTAAAAATGAGAAAAGTATATTTTTAATTACTTCACCTCCCTGTACTCCAGTCTATACTACTCCCTTAATCTCCTAGCCCCATATAATCTGTAGGGCGAAAATTGGGAACCTATTTTATCGTTATTAGGATAATGCCATGAAATACTGAAACAATGATTTTATGATCACTTTCTACAAGCTCTTCATTAAGATCAAAATTATTTATCCATAAATCTTCAGTTACCGAAAGCTGCAAAAAGAGAATGACTTCATTTTATATATATTATGCTGCCGTACGTGTAGGCAGTGTGCATTGGTGACCTTGTCCAAAGTGAAACTAGTGTCCCAGACCATTTATACAGTAGATGAATATATATAATTAGCATATATTTTTTTATTACAGTAATAATTTTTTGAGCTTTTATTGACATTTCTTGTAGTTTGCAGAACCGAATGTGTTAGTGTATCTTGGAATGTTGATTATAACTGCTCTTCGTGTTCTATAAGCTTTTCATATTATATTTATTTGTCTAGTGTCTTGTATATTATTTTTATTATACAATCTGTATTCAAAACTGTTTATTACTAGTTGTAACCTTGATATTTTGCATCAGTTATGCTGCACTGGGGGTAGACTGTTCGCTGATGAGTAAGTTTTAAGTTTTTACAGACTTGTGTCCTAGTCATATATTTTTAGAAGTGGTTTTTAGTGTGTGTGTGTGTGTGTGTGTGTGTGTGTGTGTGTGTGTGTGTAAGATTTGTGATCTGAGTTTCCGAAGGGATAAGCTCTAGCTATCGGTCCTATCTAACTTTCAACCGATTGACTCGAAATAGTCTTGTCACATTCACTTTTTAACCTCCTCCCCGCAGTGAGGAGTCTGCTTCCACTGCTATTGCTCTGGTCATTCCACTCATTTACTCATATTAAAGTGTTTTCAGAGGTCCATGCGGTTCATTTGGGTGTGTAATCCCATCGCGCACACTTGTTTTTCATGCATCCCTGGTGAAGAGCCTATCATGCTCTACCTTTCTATGCCTCGGAGTATTTTCTATGTCGTGATCATATCTCGTCTGTGCCGGCGCAAGCTTAAGTGCTGCTCAGTGGCCTCAGCCTGTCGCCCCTTCCTCTCTCCACCCTGTACTACCTTTTCTGTATTATATATTAGAATACATTAGCATTGAATAATTCGAATAGCAATATTGTGGAGCAGTATGAATAAAATAATATATTTATTGATACATTCATTTACTAATATACACTTTAATTACCCCTTCATCGGCCTTCTC
Organism: Cherax quadricarinatus; assembly: GCF_038502225.1. Lineage (NCBI taxonomy): Eukaryota > Metazoa > Arthropoda > Malacostraca > Decapoda > Parastacidae > Cherax > Cherax quadricarinatus. The sequence goes on along the minus strand of NC_091305.1, from coordinate 14,596,993 downwards.
GTGTTCGCCCTCTGCTGACCTGTGAAATGCTTAGTCTTGACGATGAGTCCCTCTTCACCAATGTCCCTATTGACGATGTTCTTAATTTTCTTAGACTGGGGTAACCTGACTAGGGGGCTATCGTGAGAAAAGCCCGCTTGGCAGTGGTAATGATGGCCAAAGTGACTTTTTCCAAAACATTATACAAGCTGCATATATTTCTAACAGAATTTAGATCAAACATGAATGACTCTAAATAGATAACCCCTCAAGGAAGGTTCCTTGATGTTGGTGAGGGGCTCTTGATTTAGGGAATTGGATCTGTGCTCCAGTTCCCCGAATTAAGCCTGAATGCCTTCCACATCCCTCCCGCAGGCGCTGTATAATCCTCCGGGTTTAGCGCTTCCCCCTTGATTATAATAATAATAATCTAAATAGATAAACAGTAGACTAAAATATCTCTTCACTCAAAGGATTCAAGTTTCGTAACACGCATAATTCTTCTGCATCAAGGAAAAGGTGATAAAAAAAAGTGAAAATTATGGCGAAATTAAGTCTGCTGAGTATACCGGGTTAAAATGTATGGTAGTTAATACTGAAACATTACTGGTAAGACAAGCGAATCAGAAGAAAGGGTAGCCTTACTGGCTAATATATTCAGTTTAAGGAAGAGTGAAAAAAATGAAGTAGGAAAACCGAAAAGAGAACATGAAATTAATGCTGAGAGGGAATGAAAGACCAAAGCAAAGGATTTCTTTCAGGTATATAGGAACAGGATCAAGGGAAAAATAGGCCCACTTAAATGTAACTCAGATCAGCTTACTATTAATGACAAATGCGTGCAATTTTTAACACTTTTTCTGTTTTTGTTTTTTTTACACGAGGATGCAAATATGAAAACTACGTCACTAGTCTAGTGACGTGATTCTCATATAACTAGATAGACAAAATAATTATAACCATGATTTTTAAAGAGGTAGACCGGTAAGCCAGCGGAAGTCTTCGGTCAGATGACCAAAAGCTCCAGCTACGGGTCATCATATGATTAAGACCCGCGTCAGGAATCACTTGCCCTGTTTGCTGACAGACATTATACATATTAGTCAGACTAAAGTCAAACAAGTCACCAGATCCTTATGAGTGGCTTTCAAGGATTCTCAAGCAAACCATTAGCTAGATTCTTCAACAGATCATAGCTATCAGGTATCGTACCGGATAAATGGAAAACGGCAAACGTGTTACCCATTTATAAAGTGGGAAATATGTCCTTAGTTTCAAATTATACACCAATCAGCCTAACTTGAAGTGTGGAAAGTGGATGGAATCAGTCACTGTCGATGCAATTCTAAGCCATAAAACAATCTGATAACGAATCTTAGCATGGCTTTACAAAGGGGTGTTCTTTGCCTTATTAATTTACTAGCCTTTTGTACCAAGGTATTCCAGGTAATAGACCAAGATAAAAAAAAATATGATACTGCATATTTAAACTTCAGTAAGGCCTTTGATTAAACGTTCCACACCGGAGACTAAGAAAGTATCGGGACATGGTACAGGAAAATTTATTACCCTGGGTCGAGGTATGGCTGACCCATAGGCAAGTTTTCATTAATGGGGACAAATCAGAATGGGGACCCATTATAATTGGGCTAGTACTGAGATCCTTGTTTACAATCTAGACAGAAGACAGATGAAGGAATAAATAGCCTATCATTGAGATTTCACAAGTAAAATATTTAACTCGGTGAGAAAGAGAATTATCAGTTAAATAATATATCACACTGTTATCTAACCAGTAATAATTTCCCCTTGCATACTTAATATCAGGTCCTTAACTATAACATAGTGAACTAACATATACAGAAGTCGACAATTCATTTGCCAATCTTTGTCTTTGCTACAGTAACTGTTTACTGCTGTTTAGAGGAGTTATCGCGTGTTTTCATTGGGACTAATTTGTCTCAATTTCCGTGTGGCCAACTGTGCATGAGTTGGGTTTGAGTTGGTGTAAGTTAGACCTGCCTAGCATGGGACAGTTGACACGTACAACAGTTTGGTATCGTTTATCTACGAAATGTTTCGCTTGCTCAGCAAGCTTCTTTAGTGGAAATTCAGAAGGCAACAGTTCTGATGAAAAACAAACCATACCACGGATGGGGTTAGAACCCTCGATAAGTCTCAAAACTCAAGACCGTCGCGTTAGTCACTGGGCCAGCTAGATTCAATAAGACTCATCCAACTAGGTATATTCCTACACCATAGGAAGGTTAGCATACCTGGTTACCTGGAGGTTACCTGGAGGTTATTCCGGGGATCAACGCCCCCGCGGCCCGGTCCACGACCAGGCCTCCCGATGGATCAGGGCCTGATCAACTAGGCTGTTACTGCTGGCCGCACGCAGTCCGACGTACGAGCCACAGCCCGACTGATCACCATTGTGATAGTCACCACTGTGACCCCAAATGCAAGTTTTTACAGACGAATCTCCCGCTATCATGGCCGTGACGAACTCTAGCTAAGTCCCCTCAAAGCCGTCAACATGACTCACGAAATCTTAATGACACGATTGTAAACAAACCATACCACGGATGGGGTTAGAACCCTCCATAAGTCTCAAAACTCAAGACCGTCGCGTTAGTCACTGGGCCAGCTAGCTTCAATAAGATACATCCAACTAGGTATATTTTTACACCATAGCTGGAGATTCGTCTGTAAAAACTTGCATTTGTGGTCACAGTGGTGCCTATGCTAACCTTCCTATGGTATAGAAATATATCTAGTTGGATGAATCTTACTGAAGCTAGCTGGCCCAGTGGCTAACGCGACGGTCTGGAGTTTTGAGAATGATGGCGGGTTCTAACCCCACCCGTGGTATGGTTTGTTTGCAATCGTGTCATTATGATTTCATGAGTTCTGATGAAGAAATGAGATGATTAGTGCCTCATCCTGAGGAAAAAGTCAATTTTAGATGTTCACTCCCTCAGCCTATGTGTGTATTCAGGTTCCTAGCCTCGATGGATGATAGGCTAGTAGGCTTGCAGCAGTGGTCCTTTTATTCTTAAACTTGATTTTACACGAAATATAGTAACAGAGTCTGCCCTGAAACATGAGACTCAATACACATTACTGTAATATTACTCTAGTTTGCTTCATCCATAGATATTGACTTAATTTTTTGTATCTCCCAATACAGTTGCGAAGCATCAGATTTTTTTTTTGTTATATACTTGGAGCGAGTCTAGGCTACAAGGCCAACTTGTGACACACCCCCAGTCTACCCACGCCAGCTGCTCACTGATTGTGTCCTACCATCCGTCCCCCCATCAACCCCCCACGCTACTCACACTCTCATTGGCTCCCACCATCTTCCCCTAAACCTCCCTCAACCTGCTGACCAATCACTACACTTGTTTACACACACATAGGTATTTTGTAAACAGCGTAACGTTGAATGTATTTTTAAAATGGGTGTGCACAAATTCCACAGTAATGTCTCCTCCACCAGCATCAACGCTCGAGAAAGAGGCAACTCAACCTCTGAAATTACTACCTCAAAGTTATTTCGGGTCCGAGTAGGGGGAAAATTGCAAGTTTTTTTTTTTTTTTGTTCTGGTGATCTGGCATACTGTTCGTATAGGCAAGATGTAGGTCAGTTTGTAAGCATAACATTAATAGTCTACCTATGAAAGACTAGAATAACTAAAGCGGTCACTAAACATGCGTGTGAACAGGTGCAGGGAATCTGGATCGTGCAGTAACATTCTGCAATGATTGCAAAATAAGGAAGTGGCGGCAACACTGGACGAGTCAAGCAAGTTGTTGCGTAGTTGCTGGAGTGTGCATGTGTGTGTTCGTCCTTCATCCCTCTCCATTTCTACCTCCATCACTATCACACTCCACGCATCACAGCACCATAACCTACCACCATACCACCTATCACTACACACCAGCGAAGAGGCGGGGCCAGGAGCTGTGACTCGACCCATGCATCCACAAAAATACAAATAGGTAATTGCACCATCACCCACAACCACACACCACCACCACCATACCACCATCCACTACCACTACACCGTAACCCACCATCACCCACCACCACTACACCGTCACCCACCACCACACCACTCACCACCACACCACCCACCACAACCACACCGTCACCCACCACCACTACACCATCACCCACCACCACTACACCGTCACCCACCACCACACCACTCACCACCACACCACCCACCACCACCACACCATCACCCACCACCACCACACCATCACCCAACACCACACCACCCACCACCACATTACCCACCACATCACCCACCACCACCACCACCGCACCACCCACAACCACACCAGCCACCACCACACCACCCACCACCACTACACCATCACCCACCACCACCACACCACCCACCACCACATCACCCACCACCACCACACCACACCATCACCCACCACCACACCACCTCCCACCACCACCACCACACCGTCACCCACTACCACCACACCATCACCCAACACCACACCACCCACCACCACAACACCATCACTCACCACCACCACACCCACCACAACCACAACACCATCACTCACCACCACCACACCCACCACCACCACACCACCCACCACCACCACCACACCGTCACCCACCACCACCACATCACCCACCACCACCACACCGTCATCCACCACCACCACCACACCACTCACCACCACCACACCATCACCCACCACCGCACCATCACCCACCACCACCACCACACAATCACCCACCACCACCACACTACCCACCACCACCACCACACCATCACCCACCACCACACCACACCACCCACCACCACCACCACACCATCACCCACCACCACCACCACACCACTCACCACCACCATACCATCACCCACCACCACCACACCACCCACCATCACCACACCATCACCCACCACCACTCACCACCACTACACCATCACTCACCACCACCACCACACCACTCACCCCCACACTCACCACCACACCCACCACCACCACACCATCACCCATCACCCACCACACCACCACCACCACCACCACCACCACACCATCACCCACCACCACCACCACCACACCCACCACCACCATACCATCACCCACCACCACCACACCACCCACCATCACAACACCATCACCCACCACCACTCACCACCACTACACCATCACTCACCACCACCACCACCACACCACTCACCCTCACACTCACCACCACACCCACCACCACCACACCATCACCCATCACCACCACACCATCACCCACCACCACCACCACCACCACCACCACACCACCACCACCACACCACTCACCACCATCACCCACCACACCATCACCCACCCCATTATTTTTTTTTATTTTTATCACACTGGCCGATTCCCACCAAGGCAGGGTGGCCCGAAAAAGAAAAACTTTCGCCATCATTCACTCCATCACTGTCTTGCCAGAAGGGTGCTTTACACTACAGTTTTTAAACTGCAACATTAACACCCCTCTTTCAGAGTGCAGGCACTGTACTTCCCATCTCCAGGACTCAAGTCCGGCCTGCCGGTTTCCCTGAACCCCTTCATAAATGTTACTTTGCTCACACTCCAACAGCACGTCAAGTATTAAAAACCATTTGTCTCCATTCACTCCTATCAAACACGCTCACGCATGCCTGCTGGAAGTCCAAGCCCCTCGCACACAAAACCTCATTTACCCCCTCCCTCCAACCTTTCCTAGGCCGACCCCTACCCCGCCTTCCTTCCACTACAGACTGATACACTCTTGAAGTCATTCTGTTTCGCTCCATTCTCTCTACATGTCCGAACTACCTCAACAACCCTTCCTCAGCCCTCTGGACAACAGTTTTGGTAATCCCGCACCTCCTCCTAACTTCCAAACTACGAATTCTCTGCATTATATTCACACCACACATTGCCCTCAGTCATGACATCTCCACTGCCTCCAGCCTTCTCCTCGCTGCAACATTCATCACCCATGCTTCACACCCATATAAGAGTGTTGGTAAAACTATACTCTCATACATTCCCCTCTTTGCCTCCAAGGACAAAGTTCTTTGTCTCCACAGACTCCTAAGTGCACCACTCACCCTTTTCCCCTCATCAATTCTATGATTCACCTCATCTTTCATAGACCCATCTGCTGACACGTCCACTCCCAAATATCTGAATTCATTCACCTCCTCCATACTCTCTCCCTCCAATCTGATATCCAATCTTTCATCACCTAATCTTTTTGTTATCCTCATAACCTTACTCTTTCCTGTATTCACTTTTAATTTTCTTCTTTTGCATACCCTACCAAATTCATCCACCAATCTCTGCAACTTCTCTTCAGAATCTCCCAAGAGCACAGTGTCATCAGCAAAGAGCAACTGTGACAGCTCCCACTTTATGTGTGATTCTTTATCTTTTAACTCCACGCCTCTTGCCAAGACCCTCGCATTTACTTCTCTTACAACCCCATCTATAAATATATTAAACAACCACGGTGACATCACACATCCTTGTCTAAGGCCTACTTTTACTGGGAAATAATTTCCCTCTTTCCTACATACTCTAACTTGAGCCTCACTATCCTCGTAAAAACTCTTCACTGCTTTCAGTAACCTACCTCCTACACCATACACCTGCAACTTCTGCCACATTGCCCCCCTATCCACCCTGTCATACGCCTTTTCCAAATCCATAAATGCCGCAAAGACCTCTTTAGCCTTATCTAAATACTGTTCACTTATGCATTTCACTGTAAACGCTTGGTCCACACACCCCCTACCTTTCCTAAAGCCTCCTTGTTCATCTGCTATCCTATCTCCGTCTTACTCTTAATTCTTTCAATAATAACTCTACCATACACTTTACCGGGTATACTCAACAAACTTATCCCCCTATAATTTTTGCACTCTCTTTTGTCCCCTTTGCCTTTATACAAAGGAACTATGCATGCTCTCTGCCAATCCCTAGGTACCTTACCCTCTTCCATACATTTATTAAATAATTGCACCAACCACTCCAAAACTATATCCCCACCTGCTTTTAACATTTCTATCTTTATCCCATAAATCCCGGCTGCCTTACCCACTTTCATTTTACCTACTGCCTCACGAACTTCCCCCACACTCACAACTGGCTCTTCCTCACTACTACAAGATGTTATTCCTCCTTGCCCTATACACGAAATCACAGCTTCCCTATCTTCATCACCATTTAACAATTCCTCAAAATATTCCCTCCATCTTCCCAATACCTCTAACTCTCCATTTAATAACTCTCCTCTCCTATTTTTAACTGACAAATCCATTTGTTCTCTAGGCTTTCTTAACTTGTTAATCTCACTCCAAAACTTTTTCTTATTTTCAACAAAATTTGTTGATAACATCTCACCCACTCTCTCATTTGCTCTCTTTTTACATTGCTTCACCACTCTCTTAACCTCTCTCTTTTTCTCCATATACTCTTCCCTCCTTGCATCACTTCTACTTTGTAAAAACTTCTCATAACTTTTTCTCCCTTACTACTCTCTTTACATCATCATTCCACCAATCGCTCCTCTTCCCTCCTGCACCCACCTTCCTGTAACCACAAACTTCTGCTGAACACTCCAACACTACATTTTTAAACCTACCCCATACCTCTTCGACTCCATTGCCTATGCTCTCATTAGCCCATCTATCCTCCAATAGCTGTTTATATCTTACCCTAACTGCCTCCTCTTTTAGTTTATAAACCTTCACCTCTCTCTTCCCTGATGCTTTATTCTCCTTGTATCCCATCTACCTTTTACTCTCAGTGTAGCTACAACTAGAAAGTGATCTGATATATCTGTGGCTCCTCTATAAACATATACATCTGAAGTCTACTCAACAGGCTTTTATCTACCAATAAATAATCCAACAAACTACTGTCATTTCGCCCTACATCATATCTTGTATACTTATCCTCTTTTTCTTAAAATATTTATTACTTATAACTAAACCCCTTTCTAAACAAAGTTCAATCAAAGGACTCCCATTATCATTTACACCTGGCACCCCAAACTTACCTACCACACCCACTCTAAAAGTTTCTCCTACTTTAGCATTCAGGTCCCCTACCACAATTACTCTCTCACTTGGTTCAAAGGCTCCTATACATTCACTTAACATCTCCCAAAATCTCTCTCTCTCCTCTACATTCCTCTCTTCTCCAGGTGCATACACGCTTATTATGACCCACTTTTCGCATCCAACCTTTACTTTAATCCACATAATTCTTGAATTTACACATTCATATTCTCTTTTCTCCTTCCATAACTGATCCTTCAACATTACTGCTACCCCTTCCTTTGCTCTAACTCTCTCAGATACTCCAGATTTAATCCCATATTATTTAATTTACCGCACCAGATATGAATGTTTCCTGGATATGACAGTTGGCCACCTTGTATAGTTTTCCTTATAAATTAGTTTATGTATGGATAAATATGCTTTCTTAAAGATATATATAATACAGTTTAACCTGCCCTACCTAACCTAGCCTAAAATAAAATAAAAAATATATATAAATTTTAAATTGCAACATTGTTATACTTCTGTGTATATAAACTTTGTGCTCACGTATTGCAACATTCACTGGTATACATTGTATATATGCTTTGTGCCCACCTTTCTCATCCGATAATATATCAAAACTTCGCAACCTAGTGGAAACTAAATACCAAACTATTCTCTAGACATGGGAAAATATAATATACAGTACCATTGTACAAATAAATTGCTGGGTTATCCCAGTTTCAACTCTAAATAATTTACAATATAAAATCAATGTAAAGTTTAAATTTGTGTATGGGGCCTAAATAAACGCATCCAATCATTCCCACTCGTGATCCTATCCAGTCCATTTTTAAAAGGATTGGGGCTACCTCTAGATACTTACGAACACCCCCCAGTGTATATACTTTGTGCCCTGTATATACAGTTGAGATATGTATACCCGAGGAGGTAGAGGCTTGCATATCTATATACAGAGAGTGAAACGAGGGCGGTGAATCACGGCAGTACGAGGTGAACCATAAAGCTTGGCACTTGGCTCTGCTTCCTGGGGCCAAACGAACTGGCCCTGTCTCCTGTGATGTAAACTACAGATTGGTTACCTTAATGAATGGTAGGTGGGGAAGGGGTGTGCTGATGCTGGTAACGAGCTCTTGATCTAAGGAACTGGAGATGCTCTCCCCTTCCTCGGATCAAACCTAATTACCCGTCATTCCAAGGGGAAGCTGTATATCCCTATGGATTTAGTAGCGCTTTAGCGAAAATGTTAACCCAGTTCCCACAATCCAAACAACGGACAATGAACATGGTTAAATATATGCTAGTCGGTGACCAACATGGTAACAAGTCATCACTGAGCCAACGTAAGAGTGACAATAGTCATCGATAGAAGGAATTGCAGAGTAGCCTGCATGAACTGTAGTAATGATGTCGCTATGGAGGACAAACACAATGCGAATGTAGTCTACACAGGCTTTGTGAAAGCCTTCGACAAGTGCGATCATGGTGTAATAGCACACAAAATGCGTGATAAAGGAATAACAGGAAAAGTTGGTAGATGGATCTACAACTTCCTAAAAAAGAGAAATAGTAAACAGTAAAGTCAGAGGCGGCTACAGTGAAAAGCTCTGTTACACAAGGCACAGTACTCGCTCCCCATCCTTTTCCTCATCCTATCTGACATAGAAATGTAAGCCACAGCGCCGTATCTTCCTAATTACCGATGATACCCCAATTTGCATGACATTGTCATCCATCGAAGGAGCCGCACGTCTCCAAATGGACATCAACCAAATCTTTAAATGGGCCACAGAAAACAATACGATTATGAGGTTAAAGTTGCAAGAGAATCGAAGACTAATCCAAAAGGATTCTTTCAGGTATACAGAAGTAAGATTGGGGACAAGATAGGCCCACGCAAAAGTTACTCGGATCAGCTCACGGACAGTAATAAGGCAATGTGCAGAATTGTTAACACATACTTCTTCTCAGTTTTTACACAGGAAGATACTAGCGATATTCCAGAAATAATAAATAATGTAGAACAGGACGATAGTAAACTAATCACGATTACGGTCACAAGTGACATGGTCCTTAGACAAATAGATAAATTAAAACCTAACAAATCCCCAGGGCCTGATAAACTGTACGCAAGGGTTCTAGGGGAATATAAAGAGGAGTTTAGCAAACCTTTGGCTAATCTTTTCAACATATCACTACAAACTGGCATGGTGCCAGATAAGTGAAAAATGGCAAATGTGATACCTATTTTCAAAGCATGTGACAGGTCCTTAGCTGCGAACTATAAACCAATAAGCCTAACCTCCACAGTGGGAAAATTTATGGAATCAGTAATTGCTGAGGCAATTTGTAGCCATCTTGAAAAGCATAAATTAATCAACGAATCTCAGCACGATTTTACAAAAGGGCGTTCCTGCCTTACGAATTTGTTAATTTTTTTTCACTAAGCTATGTGAGGAGGTGGATCATGGTAATGAGTATGATATTGTGTATATGAATAACAAAAAAAGGCACAATACCGTGACTGGAACGATACACAAATAACCCGCACATTTAAGAGAGAAGCTTACGACGACGTTTCGGTCCGACTTGGACCATTTACAAAGTCACACTGGAAAATTAAGGCACACGGAATAGGAGAATTTTTTTTCCTGGATAGAGGCATGGTTGACAAATAGGCAGCAGAGAGTTTGCATAAATGGGGAGAAATCAGAGTGGGGAAGCGTCACGAGCGGTGTTCCACTGGGGTCAGTGTTGGGCCCCCTGTTGTTCTCAATCTACATAAACGACATAGATGAGAGAATAAATAGCGACATAAGCAAGTTTGCCGATGACACCAAAATAGGCCGTCTAATTCATTCTGACGAGGACATTAGAGCTCTCCAAGAAGATTTGAATAGACTGATGCAGTGGTCAGAGAAGTGGCAGATGCATTTTAATATAGACAAATTGATAAATTAGACACATGTGCAACTCTTGGGTATCTTAATTGAGGAAACGTTTCGCCACACAGTGGCTTCATCAGTCCATACAAAGGAGAATCTTGAAGAACAGGAGGAGAATGAGGTAATCAGTCCCTCAACCTTGAGTCGATGTGGTCAGTCCATCAATCTTGAATAGAATACGGCATACGTGCTGAGAACGAACTTATAAACCGTTGGCAGGAGAGGTGCAGCAGTCATAGGTCGTGTAACATTTGTTCAATGTTGAAGTGGGTCGTGCCCAAGAATTAGGCAAGCGAAGAATTCCCAAGTATTAAGATCCCAAGAAGTTGCAGTGTCTGACAGGTTTGTAGATGAATGGTTCAGAGAACCGACATGTTGATAAATTAGACACATGTGCAACTCTTGGGTATCTTTATTGAGGAAACGTTTCGCCACACAGTGGCTTCATCAGTCCATACAAAGGAGAATCTTGAAGAACAGGAGGAGAATGAGGTAATCAGTCCCTCAACCTTGAGTCGATGTGGTCAGTCCATCAATCTTGAATAGAATACGGCATACGTGCTGAAAAGGAGCTTATAAACCGTTGGCAGGAGAGGTGCAGCAGTCATAGGTCGTGTAACATTTGTTCAATGTTGAAGTAGGTCGTGCCCAAGAATTAGGCAAGCGAAGAATTCCCAAGTATTAAGATCCCAAGAAGTTGCAGTGTCTGACAGGTTTGTAGATGAATGGTTCAGAGAACCGACATGTTGATAAATTAGACACATGTGCAACTCTTGGGTATCTTTATTGAGGAAACGTTTCGCCACACAGTGGCTTCATCAGTCCATACAAAGGAGAATCTTGAAGAACAGGAGGAGAATGAGGTAATCAGTCCCTCAACCTTGAGTCGATGTGGTCAGTCCATCAATCTTGAATAGAATACGGCATACGTGCTGAGAAGGAGCTTATAAACCGTTGGCAGGAGAGGTGCAGCAGTCATAGGTCGTGTAACATTTGTTCAATGTTGAAGTAGGTCGTGCCCTACTTGGGAATTCTTCGCTTGCCTAATTCTTGGGCACGACCTACTTCAACATTGAACAAATGTTACACGTGTGCAACATCTAGAAAGGTATAAAATACCGACAATATGAAAGTTAAGACACATATGCAACATCAACATCAACATCAACATCAACAGATGTTGCACATGTGTCTTAACTTTCATATTGTCGGTATTTTATACCTTTCTTGCACAAATGTTACACGACCTATGACTGCTGCACCTCTCCTGCCAACGGTTTATAAGTTCGTTCTCAGCACGTATGCCGTATTCTATTCAAGATTGATGGACTGACCACATCGACTCAAGGTTGAGGGACTGATTACCTCATTCTCCTCCTGTTCTTCAAGATTCTCCTTTGTATGGACTGATGAAGCCACTGTGTGGCGAAACGTTTCCTCAATAAAGATACCCAAGAGTTGCACATGTGTCTAATTTATCAACATGTCGGTTCTCTGAACCATTCATCTACAAATATAGACAAATGCAAAGTTCTAAACATTCGACAGAAAAATAACCATCCCACGTATAAACTAAATAATGTAGATCTTAATATTACTGATTACGAAAAGGATTTGGGAATTCTGGTTAGCAGTAATCTAAAACCAAGACAAAAGTGCATAAGTGTTTGCAATAAAGCTAATAGAATCCTTGGTTTCATATCAAGAAGCATAAATAACAGGAGTCCTCAGGTTGTTCGTCAACTCTATATATCCTTGGTTATTCCTCATTTAGATTATGCTGCACAGTTTTGGTCACCGTATTACAGAATGGATGTAAATGCACTGGAGAATGTTCAAAGGAGGATGACGTGTACTCAGTGGTGACGTGTACTTAGCTCTGTGAAGACCTGTTTGTGTGCTCTCTGTGAATCTGAACCAGGATGCCCTCTCTTGAGCAACTTTACCAGCAGCTGAGAGAAGAGCTCAGAGTTGCTAAGATGGAGATACGGCGATTAATGGATGAGAACAAGAGGATTCGTAGTAATCCTTCTGTTGTGAGTCCCCAGGTTAAGAGGGGAGCTTGGTCAGTGGCCGGGCAACATGGAACCAAGCTGAAGATCAAGAAAACGGTTGGAGAGGCAGAAACAACGAGAAACCAGAAGACTACCGTGGAAACTTCCAACCCATTCTCGGTGTTACCTGACGAATGTGAGTGTTCTACTGGGAATGCCACAACGAGCACCAAAGAAGCATTGGCAGACGTGAGTAAGACATCCCTAGAAACCCCAACGAAGACCACCGAGAACGTCTTGACGAATTCTACAAGTGGTGTAATGCTACCTGGCGAATGTGAGTTGACTACTCGGAGCATCACGATGGACGACGCCAAGGAAGGTAAAAACATTGTTGTTGTTGGGGATAGCCAGATTAGGTACATGGATAGGGCATTCTGCTTGAAGGATAGGAGTAGGAGGCAGAGAGTGTGTTTTCCTGGGGCTGGGATGAAGGATATTGTTAGCCGTCTGGATGACATCATGAGAGGTAATGGGAGCAATCCTATTATCTGTCTCAGTGCTGGAGGCAACGATGTTGGCAGATGTAGGAGTGAGGACCTAATTAGCAGGTATAGGTCAGCAATAGAGATAATTAGGAGGAAGGGTGGGAAACCTGTCATATGTGGCATTTTGCCAAGGAGAGGAGTTGGAAATGAATGGTTGTCCAGAGCAATTGGTGTCAATTGCTGGCTGGACAAATACTGTAAGGAAAATGCGGTAACATTCATTGACAACTGGGACCTCTTCTATGGCAGAAATGACATGTATGCCAGGGATGGGGTTCACTTATCTAGGTGTGGGGTGGGAGCACTGGCCAACGCAGTAAAGGGAGCTGTTAGGTCTTTAAACTAGGAATAGTTAGTGATATGGGTTTTGGCGGGAAAACTGTGAAGTCGCAGGGTAGTAATATGAGTACTAGGAGAACTAGTAATAGGCAAAATGAGGTGGATATTGGAAAGCCAGTGGCACTAATTGACAAGGACAGTAATAGGTTTAGTGGAATAACAGAAAGGAGCAGGAAGGGTAAAGAGAGAGGAGGGTCTTTAAATATTTATTACACAAATAGTCGCAGTGCTAGGAATAAGATGGACGAGTTGAGACTAGTTGCTAGTGCAGGTAGCATAGATGTATTTGCCATTACTGAGACGTGGTTTAATTCAAAAAGTCGGGACATGCCTGCAGAATGTCACATTCAGGGTTTTAAATTGTTCCAAGTAGATAGAAGTATCGGGAAGGGGGGTGGGGTTGCATTGTATGTCCGAGATCGCTTGAACTGTTGCATAAAAACGGGTATTAAGTCTGAAGTAACACATACAGAGTCTGTTTGGATAGAATTTTCAGAGGGGCATGAAAAATTAATTTTAGGTGTGATATACCGTCCCCCAAATTTAGATAGGGACCAGGGGAGACTACTATGGGAGGAAATTGTTAGGGCCACAAGGCACGATAATGTAGTAATTCTAGGAGACTTTAACTTTAGTCATATTGATTGGAATTTCTTGACTGAGAATTTAGAATCATACGACTTCTTAGAAGTAGTTCAGGATTGTTTTTTGAAGCAGTTTGTGACAGAACCTACAAGGGGTAATAACCTGCTTGACTTAGTTCTGGCAAACAATGAATCCCTTGTTAATAATTTAGAAGTTTCAGAGGAACTGGGTGCTAGCGACCACAAATCAATTACATTTAGAATTGAATAGAAGTATGATAGTAGGGATAACTCAGTAACAGTCCCAGATTTTCGCTTAGCAGATTACGATGGGCTTAGAGAACATTTATCATCTGTTGACTGGGGTAACGAAGAGAGCTATCAATATGACAGTTTTCTGAACACAATACATGCTGCTCAAAGAACGTTTATCCCTTATAAAGAAATTAGATCAAATAGAAATGACCCAAAATGGATGAGTAATAGGCTGAAATATCTACTAGGGGATAAGAAAGGAATTTATAGGCGTATCAAAAGAGGCGAGGGTCATCTTATGAATCAGTATATTGACATTAAGAGGGACATTAAAAAGGGGATAAGAAAAGCTAAAAGGGACTATGAAATTAAAGTTGCTAGGGATTCTAAAACTATCCCAAAAAAAATTTTCCAGGTATATAGAACAAAAGTCAGAGATAAGATAGGTCCCCTTAAAAATAACTATGGGCGTCTTACTGACAAAGAGAATGAAATGTGCTCGATTTTAAATAATTATTTTCTCTCGGTTTTTACACAGGAAGACACTAATAATATTCAGGTAATTAATTTTTATAGTGGGCCTGAAGAAGATAAATTATGTAACATCACAGTCACTAGTGAAATGGTTGTGAAGCAGATAGACCGACTGAAGCAAAATAAGTCACCGGGTCCTGATGAGGTTTTTTCAAGGGTTCTAAAAGAATGCAAAATGGAAGTCTGTGAACCATTAACTAATATTTTTAATTTATCTCTTCAAACAGGTGTAGTGTCTGATATGTGGAAGATGGCTAATGTAATTCCTATTTTTAAAACAGGGGAGAAGTCGTTATCGTCAAATTACCGCCCAATAAGCCTGACCTCAATTGTAGGCAAATTACTAGAGTCAATTATAGCTGAGATTATAAGAAGCCATCTCGATAAGCATAGCTTGATTAATGATACTCAGCATGGATTCACAAGAGGCCGGTCTTGTCTAACTAATTTATTAACTTTCTTCAGTAAAGCTTTTGAGGCTGTTGACCACGATAAAGAATTTGATATTATTTACTTAGATTTTAGTAAGGCTTTTGATAGAGTTCCGCACCAAAGACTGTTGAAGAAAGTAGCAGCTCATGGCATTGGGGGAAGGGTGCTCTCGTGGATCGAATCATGGCTCACAGACAGGAAGCAGAGAGTGTCCATAAATGGGGTTAAATCCGAGTGGGGATCAGTAACAAGTGGCGTTCCACAGGGATCAGTCTTGGGCCCGTTGTTGTTTATAATATATATCAATGATCTTGATGAAGGAATTACTAGTGATATGAGCAAATTCGCCGATGACACGAAGATAGGTAGGATAATTGATTCAAACGTAGATGTTAGGAAACTTCAGGAGGATTTAGACAAACTCTACTCTTGGTCAGAAAAGTGGCAGATGCAGTTCAATGTAGATAAATGCAAGGTTCTGAAGCTCGGGAGTGTCCATAACCCTAGCACTTATAAGTTAAATAATGTAGAACTTAGCCATACAGATTGCGAAAAGGACTTGGGGGTTATGGTGAGCAGCAACCTTAAACCAAGACAGCAATGCCTAAGCGTACGTAATAAGGCAAATAGATTACTGGGATTTATATCAAGAAGTGTAAGCAACAGAAGTCCAGAGGTCATACTGCAGCTTTATACATCATTAGTAAGGCCTCACCTAGATTATGCAGCTCAATTCTGGTCTCCATATTACAGAATGGACATAAATTCGTTAGAAAACATTCAGCGTAGGATGACTAAATTAATACATAGCATTAGAAATCTTCCTTATGAAGAAAGATTGAAGACTCTTAAGTTACATTCACTTGTTAGACGAAGAATGAGGGGAGACCTGATCGAAGTGTATAAGTGGAAGATAGGTATTAATAAAGGGGATATTAACAAGGTCTTGAGGATATCTCTCCAAGAGAGAACCCGCAGTAATGGATTTAAATTAGATAAGTTTAGATTTAGAAAGGACATAGGAAAGTATTGGTTTGGAAATAGGGTAGTTGATGAGTGGAACAGTCTACCTAGTTGGGTTATTGAGGCTAGGACTTTGGGTAGTTTCAAATTTAAGTTGGATAAGTACATGAGTGGGAGGGGTTGGATTTGAGTGGGACTTGCACATCAGAGCTTATTTCTTGAGTGGCATTGAAAATTGGGTTGGTCAAATGTTTGTTAGTGGGATGAATTGTAAAGGACCTGCCTAGTATGGGCCAACAGGCCTGCTGCAGTGTTCCTCCTTTCTTATGTTCTTCAATAACCCGCACATAGAAGAGAGGAGCATACGACGACGTTTCGGTCGTTCCAGTCACGGTATTGTGCTTTTTTTGTTATTTATTGAGGATGACAAAGTTGATCCCATGTATCAGAAATCTTCCCAATGAGGATAGACTGAGGGCCCTGAATATGCACTCTCTAGAAAGGCGTAGAATAAGGGATGATATGACTGAGGTGTATAAATGGAAAACAGGAATAAATAAAAGGGGTGTAAATAGCCTGCTAAAAATATCTAGCCAAGACAGGACTCGCAGCAATGGCTTTAAGTTAGAAAAATTCCGATTCAGGAAGGATATAGGAAAGCACTGGTTTGGTAATAAAGTTGTGGATGAGTGGAACAAACTTCCAAGTACCGTCATAGAAGTTAAAACGTTGTGTAGTTTTAAAAATAGGTTAGATAAATACATGAGTGGGTGCGGGTGGGTGTGAGTTGAACCTGACTAGCTTGTGCTACGACGTCTGATGCCGTGTTCCTTTTTTAAGTGAATGTGACCTGACCTGACTAGGTTGGGTCATTGGCTTAAGCCAGTAGGAGACTTGGACCTGCCTCGCATTGGCCAGTAGGCCTGCTGAAGTGTTCCTTCTTTCTTATAAGAACATAAGAACCAGGTCGGTTGCCGTGTTCCTCCCTTAAGTCAATGTGACCTGACCTGACTAGGTTGGGTGCATTGGCTTAAGCCGGTATGAGACTTGGACCTGCCTCGCATGGGCCAGTAGGCCTGCTGAAGTGTTCCTTCTTTCTTATAAGAACATAAGAACATAAGAACGAAGGAACACTGCAGCAGGCCTACTGGCCCATGCGAGGCAGGTCCAAGTCTCATACCGGCTTAAGCCAATGCACCCAACCTAGTCAGGTCAGGTCTGGAGAAGTTCAGTTCCATAGTCAGGAACTATCTGAAGATCAAGCGACAGTGCGGAGACTTAAATACTGTCGGAAGGAGAGGTGCAGAGTAGTAGTAGTAGTAGTAGTAGTAGTAGTAGTAGTAGTAGTAGTGAGAATGTAGCCTCTGATAGGTCATGTCCCTCTCAGATCCAACACTTCTCACTTGAAAAGCTTGTCCAAGGTGTTTTCTGTACCAAGATGCCATGTGTTGCAGTGTCTGACAAGATGAACATCAAAATGGTATACAATACCGACAGGTTGTTAGGTAAGACACATATGCAACAGTTAGACAACTTTATTCCGAAACGTTTCGCCTACACAGTAGGCTTCTTCAGTCGAATACAGAAAGTAGGCAGGAACAGTAGAGATGTGAAGACGATGTAATCAGTCCATCACCCTTGTAGTCGTAGAATTTGAGGTTGTCAGTCCCTCGGCCTGGAGAAGTTCAGTTCCATAGTCAGGAACTATCTGACTATTCCGACAGTATTTAAGTCTCCGCACTGTCGCTTGATCTTCAGATAGTTCCTGACTATGGAACTGAACTTCTCCAGGCCGAGGGACTGACAACCTCAAATTCTACGACTACAAGGGTGATGGACTGATTACATCGTCTTCACATCTCTACTGTTCCTGCCTACTTTCTGTATTCGACTGAAGAAGCCTACTGTGTAGGCGAAACGTTTCGGAATAAAGTTGTCTAACTGTTGCATATGTGTCTTACCTAACAACCTGTCGGTATTGTATACCATTTTGATGTTCATCTTGTCAGACACTGCAACACATGGCATCTTGGTACAGAAAACACCTTGGACAAGCTTTTCAAGTGAGAAGTGTTGGATCTGAGAGGGACATGACCTCTCAGAGGCTACATTCTCACTACTACTACTACTACTACTACTACTACTCTGCACCTCTCCTTCCGACAGTATTTAAGTCTCCGCACTGTCGCTTGATCTTCAAGGTCAGATCATACAGTTGCTCTACACCGCAAGAAGCCTCTCTTCGACCCCGTCGGGGTGTAGAATTTATATTCTACAAACGTGATATCCTTTTCACAATGCTGTCAAATCGTGTGAAAATCAAGCCTGTGAATGGTGCAATAAATGATTCCTCGAAGTTAGCTTTAGCTACCGTCGTTAGGACCTGCCTGCAGGTCAAATTTACGGCAATCCACTCTCTGAAAGACTCCTTCATTGTCGTCTGCACAGATGACACGGAAGCACTAAAACTAATGGACGACTCTTCAATCAGGACCCTACAAACACAACAATTCACTCTATCCCCGTCTCCATTCTTGAAGTCGAAACGTTCGGTCTTTGTGAAAAGACTTGACAATATCGTCACCTCTCTCTCTACTGAAGCACTGAAGACATCTATTGAGGAACAAAACACGTGGGCCTCGGTAGACAGCATCTCAAAGATCCCCAACGCCACATCAATGCTAAAGATTACATTCTCAGACATCTCCATGGCTGCCCAAGCTCTCTCTGACGGTCTGGCCATCTCATATTACCACATTCACCCAAGTGTTCGCATCGCTATTGGGCCGTGCGGACGTGCTGCGCAGTAGCTCCTGATTGAGTTGGCATTTGCGCAGTGTTGACGTGTACTTGGCTCTGTGAAGACCTGTTTGCACGCTCTCTAGAATTGAAGCAAGATGCCCTCCATCGAGCAACTTTACCAACAGCTTAAGGAAGAATTGAGGTTGGCGAATTTGGAAATTCGGCGATTGACCGAGGAGAACAAGAAGATTCGTAGTAGTCCTCCTGTTTTGAGTCCTCAGGTCAAGAAGGGAAACTGGTCAGTGGCTGGACAGCAGGGAAAGAAGTTGACGATCAAGAAGACGAATGGAAAGGTAGAAACGATGAAGAAGAAAGAGACTGCCGTGGAAACTGTTGTGGAAACATCCAATACATTCTCAGTGCTACCCGACGAATGTGAGTTGACTACTGGGAACGACACGACGAAAGACATTAAGGAAGGTAAGAATATTGTTGTTGTTGGGGATAGCCAAGTTAGGTATATGGATAGGGCGTTCTGCTTGAAGGACAGGAGTAGGAGACAGAGAGTTTGCTTTCCTGGGGCTGGGATGGAGGATATTGTTAGCCGTCTGGATGACATCATGAGAGGTAATGGGAGCAATCCTATTATCTGTCTCAGTGCTGGAGGCAACGATGTTGGCAGACGTAGGAGTGAGGACCTGATTAGCAGGTATAGGTCAGCAATAGAAATAATTAGAAGTAAGGGTGGGAACCCTCTCATATGTGGTATTTTGCCAAGGAGGGGAGTTGGAAGTGAATGGTTGTCCAGGGCAATTGGTGTCAATTGCTGGCTGGACAAATACTGTAAGGAAAATGCGGTAACATTCATTGACAACTGGGACCTCTTCTATGGCAGAAATGACATGTATGCTAGGGATGGGGTTCACTTATCTAGGTGTGGGGTGGGAGCACTGGCAACTGCAGTGGAGGGAGCAGTTAGGACTTTAAACTAGGAATAGTTAGTGGTATGGGTTTTGGCAGGAAAACAGTGAAGTCCCAGTGTAGTAATATTACGAGTTCTAGGGGAACTAGTAATAATAAGAACGAGATAGATATTGAAAAGCCAGGGACCTTGGGTGATAAAGACGGTAATAGGTTTAGTAGAAAAATAGAAATGAGCAGGAAGGGTAAAGAGAAAGGAGAGTCTTTCAATGTTTATTATGCTAATTGCCGTAGTGCTAGGAATAAGATGGACGAGTTGAGATTAGTTGCTAGTGTAGGTAACATTGATGTATTTGCCTTAACTGAGACGTGGTTTAATTCAAAAAGTCGGGACATGCCTGCGGAATGTCATATTCAGGGTTTTAAATTGTTCCAAGAAGATAGAAGTATTGGGAGGGGGGGTGGGGTGGCATTGTACGTCCGAGATCGCTTGAACTGTTGCATAAAAACGGGTATTAAGTCTGAAGTAACACATACAGAGTCTGTTTGGATAGAATTTTCAGAGGGGCATGAAAAACTGATTTTAGGAGTGATATACCGTCCCCCTAACTTAGATAGGGACCAAGGGAAACTACTATGGGAGGAAATTGTTAAGGCCACAAGGCACGATAATGTAGTAATTCTAGGAGACTTTAACTTTAGTCATGTTGATTGGAATTTCTTGACTGGGAATTTAGAATCGTACGACTTCTTAGAAGTATTTCAGGATTGTTTTTTGAAGCAGTTTGTGACAGAACCTACAAGGGGAAATAACCTGCTTGACTTAGTTATGGCAAACAATGAATCCCTTGTTAATAATTTAGAAATTTCAGAGGAACTGGGTGCTAGCGACCACAAATCAATTACATTTAGCATTGAATGGAAGTACGATAGTAGCGATAACTCAGTAACAGTCCCAGATTTTCGCTTAGCAGATTACGATGGGCTTAAAGAACACTTATCATCTGTTGACTGGGGTAACGAAGAGAGCTATCAATATGACAGTTTTCTGAACACTATACATGCTGCTCAAAGAGCGTTTATCCCATATAAAGAAATTAGATCAAATAGAAATGACCCAAAATGGATGAATAATAGGCTCAAATATCTACTAGGGCATAAGAAAGGAATTTATAGGCGTATCAAAAGAGGTGAGGGTCATCTTATGAATCAGTATATTGACATTAAGAGGGACATTAAAAAGGGGATAAGAAAAGCTAAAAGGGACTATGAAATTAAAGTTGCTAGGGATTCTAAAACTAACCCAAAAAGTTTTTTCCAGGTCTATAGAACAAAAGTTAGAGATAAGATAGGTCCCCTTAAAAATAACTATGGGCACCTTACTGACAATGAGAATGAAATGTGCTTGATTTTAAATAATTATTTTCTCTCAGTTTTTACACAGGAAGACACTAACAATATTCCAGTAATTAATTTTTACAGTGGGCTAGAAGAAGATAAATTATGTAACATCACAGTCACTAGTGAGATGGTTGTGAGGCAGATAGACAGACTGAAGCAAAATAAGTCGCCGGGTCCTGATGAGGTTTTTTCAAGGGTTCTTAAGGAATGCAAAATGGAACTCTGTGAACCATTAACTAATATTTTTAATTTATCTCTTCAAACAGGTGTAGTGTCTGATATGTGGAAGATGGCTAATGTAACTCCTATTTTTAAAACAGGGGACAAGTCGTTACCGTCAAATTACCGCCCAATAAGCCTGACCTCAATTGTAGGCAAATTACTAGAGTCAATTATAGCTGAGATTATAAGAAGCCATCTCGATAAGCATAGCTTGATTAATGATACTCAGCATGGATTCACAAGAGGCCGGTCTTGTCTAACTAATTTATTAACTTTCTTCAGTAAAGCTTTTGAGGCTGTTGACCACAATAAAGAATTTGATATTATTTACTTAGATTTTAGTAAGGCTTTTGATAGAGTTCCGCACCATAGACTGTTAAAGAAAGTGGCAGCCCATGGCATTGGGGGAAAAGTGCTCTCGTGGATCGAGTCATGGCTCACTGACAGGAAGCAGAGAGTGTCCATAAATGGGGTTAAATCCGAGTGGGGATCTGTAACAAGTGGCGTTCCACAGGGATCAGTCTTGGGCCCGTTGTTGTTTATAATATATATCAATGATCTTGATGAGGGAATTACTAGTGATATGAGCAAATTCGCCGATGACACAAAGATAGGTAGGATAATTGATTCAAACGTAGATGTTAGGGAACTTCAGGAGGATTTAAACAAACTCTATTCTTGGTCAGAAAAGTGGCAGATGCAGTTCAATGTAGATAAGTGCAAGGTTCTGAAGCTTGGGAGTGCCCATAACCCTAGTACTTATAAATTAAATGATGTAGAACTTAGCCATACAGATTGCGAAAAGGACTTGGGGGTTATGGTGAGCAGCAACCTTAAACCAAGACAGCAATGCCTAAGCGTACGTAATAAGGCAAATAGATTACTGGGATTTATATCAAGAAGTGTAAGCAACAGAAGTCCAGAGGTCATACTGCAGCTTTATACATCATTAGTAAGGCCTCACCTTGATTATGCAGCTCAGTTCTGGTCTCCGTATTACAAAATGGACATAAATTCGTTAGAAAACATTCAGCGTAGGATGACTAAATTAATACATAGCATCAGAAATCTTCCTTATGAAGAAAGATTGAAGACTCTTAAGTTACATTCACTTGTTAGACGAAGAATGAGGGGAGACCTGATCGAAGTGTATAAGTGGAAGATAGGTATTAATAAAGGGGATATTAATAAGGTCTTGAGGATGTCTCTCCAAGAGAGAACCCGCAGTAATGGATTTAAATTAGATAAGTTTAGATTTAGAAAGGACATAGGAAAGTATTGGTTTGGAAATAGGGTAGTTGATGAGTGGAACAGTCTACCTAGTTGGGTTATTGAGGCTAGGACTTTGGGTAGTTTCAAATCTAGGTTGGATAAGTACATGAGTGGGAAGGGTTGGATTTGAGTGGGACTTTCACATCAGAGCTTATTTCTTGGGTAGCATTGAAAATTGGGTTGGGTAAATGTTTTGTTAGTGGGATGAATTGTAAAGGACCTGCCTAGTATGGGCCAGCAGGCCTCCTGCAGTGTTCCTCCTTTCTTATGTTCTTATGTTCTTAAGTCATATAGAACAAGAACGTTTCACATACATCTCCCACTGCTGGACCTGCTACTCCTATAATCACACCACCAAGGACTGCCCCATCAAGAATAAGAAGTTTTGTTCAAAATGTGGGAATGATGGACACGATTTCAGATCCTGCACCATTACTACAACACCAACATGTCTTAACTGCAAGGGTAATCATCATACCCTTGCAGCTAAGTGCCCACTCAGGAAAGAAATCATATTGAAGAAAACTAAAGTTCTGAAGAAAACCTCCAATTCACCGACATATGCTGCAATAACCAAACCACAAACCGACGCCATCAAGACTCTACACGCTAATCTACAGGCACCATCGCCCAGCAACTCCCTCTCTCCACTTCCCGACGTTGCTCCTTCCAAGGTGCTGTACTGCATGGTGTATGCACACCTTGCAAACGCAGCAAGCCCCGGCACTTTCAACACCACTATTAACGAACTATTCCGTCTGAACAACATGCCTGCCTTCAATTTTCCGGAATCCACACCTTCAGAAGACATCCTCAAGATCCTTCCCAACGTCCTGAACTTTACTGCACCTACAGACCTGTCTCCTGCCCAAGCAACTGCTCCTGTAACTTCTATAACCACTTCCACCGCTGACAACGTTGATCAAGTTGCCTCAACCACCGCCTCCCACCTCTCCCAGTCTGCTGTTACACAGCCATTACACCTCACAGCTGCTCCTGTCGAACCTCAGTCACCTGCTACCACCATTGTAGATTCTCCCAGTGAATCCACTCCAGAAGAGGAAGATAACGACGACTCCAGTAAACCCTCATGGGAAAAACTTACCTTTTACACTTCTCCTTCAAATACTGACACCATGACCTGTACTGAACTCTACAAAAGCCTCGGTGCTGGAACAGTCAAGTATGCATGTGAATCACCGCTTCACTTCACACTCACCCAAGTTCTTGAGTTCATCAAGCCTCTACGTTTCACCTTCAGCAACAAGGCTAAATTATACCACCTATCTAGAAGCAGCTTCAGAAAGTTTGAAAATGGCTCCATTGCTAACCTGCCTCCTCAGTTACTCCTATAACTCCCATATGTGTTCTACCCTCTGATGTGACCTAGCCTGCTGCCAGCTACTCAAGATTCAAGACTTCAACTACAACAAGTTCAATGCAACAGTCCCTGCTATTCCTGTTCTCAAGTCTGCCCCACGATCGCCTTAGCTGCTGGGTTAAGCCCTGGCTCTATTTCTCTTACTAAGAACACTCCTCTCCAGAGCTATTCTTCATCTGTCCCGTCTTCCCCGCTCATCCCATTGGGATCTTACCTAAACTTGTTTGCTTTGCTTGCTTTGCTTGATCTTCAGATAGTTCCTGACTATGGAACTGAACTTCTCCAGGCCGAGGGACTGACAACCTCAAATTCTACGACTACAAGGGTGATGGACTGACAACCTCAAATTCTACGACTACAAGGGTGATGGACTGATTACATCGTCTTCACATCTCTACTGTTCCTGCCTACTTTCTGTATTCGACTGAAGAAGCCTACTGTGTAGGCGAAACGTTTCGGAATAAAGTTGTCTAACTGTTGCATATGTGTCTTACCTAACAACCTGTCGGTATTGTATACCATTTTGATGTTCAGGTCACATTGACTTAAGGTAGGAACACGGCAACCGACCTGGTAGCACAAGCTATCAGGTCCAACTCACCCACCCACATCCACTCATGTATTTATCCAACCTATTTTTAAAGCTACACAACGTTCTGGCCTCTATAACTGTACTTGGGAGTTTGTTCCACTCATCCACAACTCTATTACCAAACCAGTACTTTCCTATATCCTTCCTGAATCTGAATTTTTCCAACTTAAAACCATTGCTGCGAGTCCTGTCTAGGCTAGATATTTTCAGCACGCTATTTACATCCCCTTTATTTATTCCTGTCTTCCATTTATACACCTCAATCATATCCCCCCTAATTCTACGTCTTTCTAGAGAGTGCAGATTCAGGGCCCTTAGTCTATCCTCATAGGGAAGGTTTCTGATACATGGGATCAATGGTATAAACCTTGGTAATAAATACCGACAAGTTGGTTTAGAAAGACACGTAAGCAAACACTATAACATATTTATTAGAAAACGTTTCGGTCCTGGGACCTTGATCACTTCTAACATACAGAGGTAGAAAGACATTATATATATAGGCGGAGAGTGAGATGTGACGCACGTGACCTGAGGAATGTCATAAGAACATAAGAATGGAGGAACACTGTAGAAGGCCTACTGGCCCATGCGAGGCAGGTCCTTATCAAAACAACCTCTGTCTATGATGAGGACCAGTAGACGATGAAATCATGTGACTCCTGTGTTGTTGGGTTGGTGCTGCTTAAGTATCATGTATGCCAATGTTTTTGAAATTTTGTAGTTTCCAGTGTTGCGTCACCGACACTATAGAACGCAACACTGGAAACTACAAAATTTCAAAAACATTGGCATACATGATACTTAAGCAGCACCAACCCAACAACACAGGAGTCACATGATTTCATCGTCTACTGGTCCTCATCATAGACAGAGGTTGTTTTGATAAGGACCTGCCTCGCATGGGCCAGTAGGCCTTCTACAGTGTTCCTCCATTCTTATGTTCTTATGACATTCCTCAGGTCACGTGCGTCACATCTCACTCTCCGCCTATATATATAATGTCTTTCTACCTCTGTATGTTAGAAGTGATCAAGGTCCCAGGACCGAAACGTTTTCTAATAAATATGTTATAGTGTTTGCTTACGTGTCTTTCTAAACCAACATGGGATCAACTTTGTCATCCTCCTTTGTACATTTTCCAGAGCATTTATATCCATTCTGTAATACGGTGACCAAAACTGTGCAGCATAATCTAAATGAGGCCTAACCAAGGATGTATAGAGTTGAAGAACAACCTGAGGACTCCTATTATTTATAAGAACATAAGAATGTAGGAACACTGCAGAAGGCCTACTGGCCCATACGAGGCAGGTCCTTATCAAAAGACATCTGTTGCTAGGTAAGACACATATGCAACAGTTAGGTATCTTTATTATGAAACGTTTCGCCTACACAGTAGGCTTCTTCAGTCAAGTACAGAAAAGTTGATAGAAGAAGCCTACTGTGTAGGCGAAACGTTTCATAATAAAGATACCTAACTGTTGCATATGTGTCTTACCTAACAATCTGTCGGTATTTTATACCATTTTAATCTACCTAAAGCTACTCAAGAAACAACTCCCGCACCCCCCAACACCAATCAAACCCAGCCCCTCCCACTCATATATTTGTCCAGTCTCTTCTTAAAGCTACCCAAGGTCCTAGCCTCTATCACCCCACTGGGAAGACTGTTCCACGCATCTACAACTCTGTTAGAAAACCAGTACTTACCTATGTCCTTTCTAAATCTAAATTTATCCAACTTAAATCCATTATTCCTGGTTCTTACCTGGTTCGACACCCTCAGTACTTTATTAATGTCTCCCTTGTTTATGCCCGTCATCCACTTATACACTTCAATGATATCTCCCCTCATTCTACGCCTCTCCAGAGAGTGGAGATTTAAGGCTTTAAGTCTATCTTCATACGGGAGGTTCCTTACACAGTAAATCATTTTAGTCATTCTTCTCTGTATGTTCTCTAATGAGTCTATGTCCATCCTGTAGTAAGGGGACCTTAAAATGGTATAAAATACCGACAGGTTGTTAGGTAAGACACATATGCAACAGTTAGGTATCTTTATTTTGAAACGTTTCGCCTACACAGTAGGCTTCTTCAGTCGAGTACAGAAAAGTTGATAGAAGCAGAAGATACTTGAAGACGATGTAATCAGTCCATCACCCTTAAAGTTTTGAGGTGGTCAGTCCCTCAGTCTGGAGAGCATTGTTCCATAGAATGAAACAATATGGAGATGAAGTGACAGGATGGAGCCTATTTATAGCGCCAATAGGTGAGACGTAGGTCACTAGGAGAGGTAAGAACTCAGAGGTTGGGAGGTCAGGTCCCTCTCAAATCCAGCCGTTCTCACTAGTAGAGGTTGTAAAAGTTGATTGTAGGTCTGTACCAAGATACCCTTGTGTTGCAGTGTCTGTGTAGGCGAAACGTTTCAAAATAAAGATACCTAACTGTTGCATATGTGTCTTACCTAACAACCTGTCGGTATTTTATACCATTTTAATGTTCAACCTGTCAGACACTGCAACACAAGGGTATCTTGGTACAGACCTACAATCAACTTTTACAACCTCTACTAGTGAGAACGGCTGGATTTGAGAGGGACCTGACCTCCGAACATCTGAGTTCTTACCTCTCCTAGTGACCTACGTCTCACCTGTTGGCGCTATAAATAGGCTCCATCCTGTCACTTCATCTCCATATTGTTTCATTCTATGGAACAATGCTCTCCAGACTGAGGGACTGACCACCTCAAAACTTTAAGGGTGATGGACTGATTACATCGTCTTCAAGTATCTTCTGCTTCTATCAACTTTTCTGTACTCGACTGAAGAAGCCTACTGTGTAGGCGAAACGTTTCAAAATAAAGATACCTAACTGTTGCATATGTGTCTTACCTAACAACCTGTCGGTATTTTATACCATTTTAATGTTCAACCTGTCAGACACTGCAACACAAGGGTATCTTGGTACAGACCTACAATCAACTTTTACAACCTCTACTAGTGAGAACGGCTGGATTTGAGAGGGACCTGACCTCCCAACATCTGAGTTCTTACCTCTCCTAGTGACCTACGTCTCACCTGTTGGCGCTATAAATAGGCTCCATCCTGTCACTTCATCTCCATATTGTTTCATTCTATGGAACAATGCTCTCCAGACTGAGGGACTGACCACCTCAAAACTTTAAGGGTGATGGACTGATTACATCGTCTTCAAGTATCTTCTGCTTCTATCAACTTTTCTGTACTCGACTGAAGAAGCCTACTGTGTAGGCGAAACGTTTCAAAATAAAGATACCTAACTGTTGCATATGTGTCTTACCTAACAACAGTAAGGGGACCAAAACTGAGCAGCATAATCTAAATGAGGCCTCACTAGTGATGTATAGAGCTGTAAAATAACTTTTGGACTTCTGTTACTTATACTTCTTGAGATAAATCCAAGTAATCTGTTGGCCTTGTTGCGCACACTGAGGCACTGCTGTCTTGGCTTTAGATTTCTGCTTACCATGACTCCCAAGTCTTTTTCACATTCTGTATGACCAAGCTCTACTTCACCTAGATTATAGCTTCGAGGGTTATTTTCATTACCAAGGGCAAGTACCTTACACTTATCCACATTAAACTTCATCTGCCATTTCTCAGACCAAGACATTAATTTGTTCAAATCGTCCTGGAGTTGATTGATATCCTCCTCAGAGTGAATTATACGGCCTATCTTTGTATCATCAGCAAACTTACTCATGTCACTAGTAATCCCTTCATCAAGGTCATTAATGTAAATTATGAACAAGAGAGGGCCTAAAACTGATCCTTGTGGAACGCCACTAGTGACTAATCCCCATTCAGATTTCACTCCATTAATGGTAACTCTCTGCTTTCTATTGGTAAGCCATGCCTCAATCCATGCTAGAACTTTACCTCCTATACCATGAGCTGCCACTTTTCTTAAGAGTCTCTTGTGAGGTACTCTGTCGAAGGCTTTACTAAAATCCAAATAAACAATATCATATTCCTTATCACTGTCAACTGCCTCAAATGTTCTATTGAAGAACGTCAGTAAGTTTGTCAGGCAGGAACGACCTCTCGTGAATCCATGCTGAGATTCATTTATCAAGTTATGCTCTTCAAGGTGACTTCTGATAATGTCAGCTATAATTGATTCTAATAACTTGCCCACTATAGATGTCAGGCTTATTGGACGGTAATTTGAAGGAGTGGACTTATCCCCTGATTTGAATATAGGAACCACATTAGCCATCTTCCACATCACTGGCACAACACTGGTAAGGATGGACGCATTG
This sequence comes from Cherax quadricarinatus, assembly GCF_038502225.1. Taxonomy (NCBI): domain Eukaryota; kingdom Metazoa; phylum Arthropoda; class Malacostraca; order Decapoda; family Parastacidae; genus Cherax; species Cherax quadricarinatus. The sequence goes on along the minus strand of NC_091305.1, from coordinate 14,567,511 downwards.
AATACACTCGTTAATGGCTGACTAAGCTCCATCTTGCATTCCTTAAGTACCCTTGAAAACAACTCATCGGGTCCCGGGGACTTATTTTGTTTCAGTTTGTCTATCTGTTTAATAACCATGTCCCTCGTGACAGTAATATTAGTTAACTTGAATTCATCAGGAACTAAATAATTGTTAATTACTGGAATCTCATTTACATCTTCCTGTGTAAAAACTGACAAAAATAGTCATTAAATAAGGAACACATTTCCAGTTCATTATCCGTCAGCTGTCCATTCCCAGATTTCAGAGGTCCTACTTTTTCCTTCACCTTCGTCCTATACACTTGAAAGAACCCCTTTGGATTAGTCTTTGATTCATTAGCAACTCTAATTTCATAGTCACGTTTAGCCTTTCTAATCGCTTTTTTTACTTCTCTTTTAAGCTGAACATATTGGTCAGTAAGGTTAACCTCTCCTCTTCTGATGCGCCTATAAATTCCCCTTTTCTCCCCTAATAGATGCTTTAGCCTCCTGTTAACCCATTTGGGATCATTATTATTAGACCTAATTTCTCTCTGGGGAATGTATATACTCTGGGCACTGTGTACATTATTAAGAAAACAATCATAAAAGCAGATCCCTTCATATTCATAAGTATGATTATCGTCAATAAAATCATTAGCTAGATAACCCCAATCAAGATTAGACAGATGTTCCCTAAGTCCATTATAATCGGCAGAACGAAAATCGGGGATTTTTACTGTATTATCATTATTCTTGCATTCCCAATTAATGCTAAAGGTGATGGATTTGTGATCACTTGCGCCAAGCTCTTCAGTGATCTCCAGATTATTCACGAGTGTTTCCTTATTTGACAAGACTAGGTCTAGCAAATTATTACCCCTGGTAGGTTCAGTTACACTCTGTTTCAGAAAACAGTCCTGAACTGTTTCCATGAAGTCACTGGACTCTAGATTACCTGTCAAAGAATTCCAGTCAATTTGGCTAAAGTTAAAGTCCCCTACTATGACTACGTTACTGTGTACAGAAGCCCTAACAATTTCGTCCCAAAGAAGTCTCCCTCTATCGTGATCCAAGCCTGGAGGTTGGTATATTACACCTAGAATTAGTTTTTCTTGACCCTCCACGAACTCTACCCAAACAGACTCTGTTACTGCTCCATCTATTTTTATACCTGTTTTTATGCAACAATTAATATTTTCTCGAACATACAATGCAACTCCTCCCCCCTTCCCATTACATCTATCCACATTGAATAACTTAAATCCCTGAATATTACACTCAACAGTCATATCCCGACTCTTTAAATCATACCACGTTTCAGTTAATGCAATGATATCAAAGTTCCCAGCACATGCTACCAAACGTAGTTCATTAATTTTATTTCTTGCACTTCGACTGTTAGCATAAAATACCATCATATGTTTTTTCTTCTGCACATTTTTCCTATTCATCTTTATTTTTACACAATTTCTGAAATTATCATTACCCAGAGTTACTCCATGACAGTTATTATTAAGATTCTTAATATCAGAGCATAAGTCAATATATCCATACTCATTATTAATCATTTCTAAACCCATACCTCTAACTAATCCTAGTTTAAAGTCCTAACAACCCCCTCAACTGAGTTAGCAAGAAAACCCACACCTGCCCTGGATAAGTGAACCCCATCCCTGGCATACATGTCATTTCGGCCATAGAAGTTGTCCCAGTTGTCAATGAATGGTACTGCATTATCCTTACAGTGTTTATCCAGCCAACAATTAATACCAATTGCTCTGGACAACCATTCATTACCAACACCTCTTCTTGGCAAAATGCCACATATAACAGGGCGCCCCCCCTTCTTCCTAATCATGTCTATAGCTGTCCTGAACTTTGTAACTAAATCCTCACTTCTACGCTTGCCTACATCATTGCCTCCAGCACTGAGGCAAATAATAGGATTGATCCCATTACCGTTCATGATGTTGTCAAGCCGGCTAACAATGTCCTCCATCCCAGCCCCAGGAAAGCATACCCTTTGTCTCCTACTCCTGTCCTTCAAGCAGAATGCCCTATCCATGTATCTAACCTGGCTATCCCCAATAACAACAATATTCTTACCTTCCTTGTTGTCGTTCGTCGTGACGATCCCAGTAGTAGACTCACATTCGTCGGGTAGCACCGAGAATGCGTTGGAGGTTTCCACGGGAGTTTCCACAGCAGTCTCTTTCTTCTTCATCGTTTCTGGCTTTCCATTCGTCTTCTTGATCGTCAACTTCGTCGTCCCCTGCTGTCCAGCCACTGACCACGATCCCTTCTTGACCTGAGGACTAGAAACAGGAGGACTACTACGAATCCTCTTGTTTTCCTCAGTCAATCGCCGTATCTCCATCTTCGCTGCCCTCAATTCTTCCTTAAGTTGCTGGTAAAGTTGCTCGATGGAGGGCATCTTGGTTCAGTCCATGGGAGCAAACAAGACACTTCTTCACAGAGTTAAGTACAGGTCAGCACTCAAAGTACAGGTCACCACTCAAGAGCACACAAACAGGTCTTCACAGAGCCAAGGATTCTATTAGCTTTATTGCGAACACTTATGCACTGTTGTCTTGGTTTCAGATTACTGCTAACCAGAACTCCTAAATCTTTTTCGCAATCCGTAATATTAAGATCTACATTATTTAGTTTATATGTGGCATGGTTATTGTCCTGTCCAACATTTAGAACTTTGCATTTGTCTATATTAAACTGCTTTGGGTTCAATAGGCTATATACGTTTCTCATTGTTATTCCTTTCATAGTTGCAACAATTACAACTAAAGAAATGGGAGCGTTAGGAAGGAAGAGTCACGGTCATCGTTCTCTGGCTACGATGGAAAAATCCCCACACAACCAGTGGAAACTCCCCACCACCACAAGTGGTGTGAGGCTGGCTTACTCACCACCACCACCACCACCGATTACATTATTATCATCATTATTATTATTATTATTATTATTATTATTATTATTATTATTATTATTATTATTATTATTATTATTAATATATAATATATAATATCTTTATTTCTACAAGTACATACACATAGGTCTAGCTGACATCAATGACATACTACTATATATATATAGAAAGCCGCTTGTTATGCAGAGCTTTTCAGACAAATTAGGTCAGTGTCCCAGGATGCGACCCACACCAGTCGACTAACACCCAGGTACCCATTTTAAACCGATTGGTGAACATGGACAGTAGGTGTCTTATGGAAACACCTCCTAATGTTATCCAGCAGTACATGGGATTCGACCTCCAGATGTGTTTATGTAACATGTGGTTCCTTATATAACTTCCCGGGCACACTTCTCAGATGTCTCTCACCCTCTCTCCTCCCTCCATCTGTCAATTCTACATCCTTGCCTCTCTCTTAGTTAGTTTAATATGTTTATTATGCACCCCATACCCATCCTGTGGGCGGTAGTCAAAAGATTACAGAGGTACATAATTGGTCCAGGGACTGGACTCCAAAGTTTTGATAGCTGAGCAAGTTACAGAGGTAATGAACTCACAATTTACAAAGGTAATGAACTCACAATTTACAAAGGTAATGAACTCACAATTTACAAAGGTAATGAACTCCAGGTAAGTCTGGTCACAATCATGACAAGTTACAAAGGTATTTACAGATTACAGAGGTACGTAATGGGTCCAGGGACTGGGGGCCTACATAAGAACATAAGATAGGTTTTCAGCCAAAAGGCCCTTGAGTTGAACCTCGAGCCGGGGGGGCATATACCAATGTTATTCACTAAACACCCAACTGATGCTGCCCACCCAGCAATGAAATGGTTAGCTGACTGTTGTGGATTACATTCAGGGACAAACAATTATAAATTAGAAACTAGTCCAACTGGAAGTATATCCTAAACAAAATGTTAATATATAAGAAAACTCCAGTACCTGCGGGGATTATATGAAACAGCGCTAATCTCGTATGGATCATTCAGAGAACCTGCTGGAAATATTCCAGTGTCGGATAAAACGAATCCCTGCATTGCAGTATCTAATGGCGGTAATTTAAATAAAAGTAATTATAAAACATGTCTCCCCTCATTATTCTCAGCCTCCTCCCACCTTTCTTTCTCTCTCCACTCCTTCATGATACACCTAACAGCTCACACAGTTATTTCCATCGTCTCAAGAACTTCAAAGAATGAAATAAAGAAGCAAATTAAAACGTTCACCAATAAAAATGAAACATTTATATGAGTAGTGAAATGATGAGTAACTCGACCGAGGCCGCCCAGGAGTCTTACTGAGATTGTGTTGAGATAGGTCATGAACGGTCAGGTGGGTTGCCAGCATGTCAGGTAGTATGTGTGTGTGTAGTGGCAGTAATTACCATTAACTAAAGTCTTGTCAAGTCGACACATTTTATGTGTACTCACCTAGTTGTGGTTGCAGCTCCTGGCCCCGCCTCTTCACTGGCCGCTACTAGGTCACTCTTCCTGCTCCATGAGCTTTATCATACCTCTTCTTAAAGCTATGTAAGGATCATGCCTCTACTACATCACTTCCCAGACTGTTGCACCTCCTGACAACTCTGTGACTGAAAAAATACTTCCTAACATCCCTGTGATTCATATGAGTCTTCAACTTCCAACTGTGTCCCATCTCTGGAACATCCTGTCTCTGTCCACCTTGTCGATTCCTTTCAGTATTTTATATGTGGTTATCAAATCCTCCCTATCTCTCCTGTCCTCCGGTGCTGTCAGGTCGATTTCCCTTAACCTCTCCTCGTAGGACATTCCCCTTAGCTCCGGGACTAGTTTTGTTGCAAACCTCTGCACTTTCTTTACTTACGTGCTTGTGTGTACTCACCTAGTTGTACTCACCTAGTTGAGGTTGCAGAGGTCGAGTCCAAGCTCCTGGCCCCGCCTCTTCACTGATCGCTACTAGGTCACTCTCCCTGAACCGTGAGCTTTATCATACCTCTGCTTAAAGCTATGTATGGATCCTGCCTCCACTACATCGCTTCCCAAACTATTCCACTTCCTGTCTTTGTGTGTGTGTGTGTGTGTGTGTGTGTGTGTGTGTGTGTGTGTGTGTGTGTGTGTGTGTGTGTGTGTGTGTGTGTGTGTGTGTGTGTGTGCTGTATGTGTTGTGTGTGTGTGTGTTGTGTGGTGTGAGTGTGTGGTGTGTGTTGCATGTGTGTGTGTGCTGTGTGTTGTGTGCGTATGTGTGTTTGTTGCGTGTGTGTTTGTTGTGGGTGTGTTGTGTTTGTGTATGTGTTGTTTGTGTGTATTTGTTTTGGGGTCCAACATTTTAAACATCTTTAAAATATCAAGGGAATGCCAAAAGATCTTTGCCTTCAGTAAAGAACTTGGTAAGTTTCTTCAACATGGAAACTCATCAGGCAAACTGATGAGGCCCTCAACAGAGAGGTATGATCTGGGACTGGGCCACGGCAGCCATTTACAGGTTAACCTCTAAACTATCGACCTCTGCATGACATCCGCTTTCGCTAGTTATTCCTCATTTCAATTGCAGAAAATCTGACCAACGTATGTATATTCGTATGCCACCCATTCAGTGTTGTGCATGACAGGGAAACAGTCAACTTTTGTTCCCATCATGTAGGTGGCTTGTGAAATAGAGCAGCCGTAGAGTGACAAACAGAGGGGACTTAGCCCTCACTGCAACGAACCGACTGTCTCGTTGCCTAATATTACACCATTTGGCATAGGACAGCCGCGGTATTAAAAGCAGAGTTAATCTAGACATCCATCCAATGCACCATCAGTTTCGTTACCTAATATTATGACTAACTAAAGTCAACGTAAAATATATGTGATGCTTGAATTAATCGAATGAGAAAATCATCCTACTTGTACTCTTATTTACATAATATTTACAAACCTCGTAATACACTTCTGCCTTGGGGATATTTCGTTGAACTATAGCATCCGCATGTGTTTACTAGCACTTGTGTCCTTGGCAATGGCCCTGGCATTATCTTCATCAGTGCCATAATGGTCACCCGACTCTTGCTGCCTAACATAGGTGTCTGCTCCTAACCTTGATCTCTCTGCTCCCTCCCTAACCCCTTACCACATACATTATGTTAACTATAAATTCTACTTGTACCATTACAACTACTATACCAACAGTAAAAGTAAAAATATGTTATTATTATTAACAAAGATTTATTCACAAATAATTTACATTTGTAATGGTTAATATATTACAAGTAATCATAATGTACAACGAAATACTTTAGTAATATCACATTTGACGACGAAGTCAAATTTCTGATTTTTAAATCACAAATTGAACAAAATACTGTACTTCGGGTAAACAAATTGAACTAAAAAAAATAAGCTTTTAATTCAGTGCAAAAAATGCAAATTAGAGAAGTTTTTTGAAAAATAAACGGAATTGTGCTTTTCATTAGGACTCTGTCACACCCCAAGGGGTGTGTGCACCCCAGGTTGGGAACTCCTGCTCTAGTAAAATTACATCCTTATCTACAAAATACATTTCAAGAGGAGCACCTTGATACTGTTGAAGGACTCTTGTGCTAAAGTACTGAGTTGCTCTCAGTCTCATTGGATCAACTCCCTCCCTCGTACTCTTAATAACTTTATTCCAGGCATAATGACTACTCACTTAGTGGAAATAATAATATACAGGGATGAGTAATATAACAAAGAGCAGTCGTACGTTCCTCTGGGAATCGAATTGAATATCCGAATAAATAACTGATTTTAAAGACTCATTAAAATTTTTTTGAAGTATGATTTAACGTTTTTTTTTTTTAGCTTTCTCAGAGACTCATCTGCTTGGGTTTAGCGCTTCCCAGTAAATTTACAAGAATAATACAACATAAATATGTGGCGAGTATAAGACACATTTATCTCATTATTTCATTATTACACACCACAATGTCATACAATGTCATAGGCGAGTTTTTTTTTCATTGACCAAGATGATTTTTTTTTGAGAAAATTGTTAAGCGGTAAATTATATTTTTTTTTGTGCGAAGAAGTGTGAATTCAAAATAAAATGGGTTAATTCGACTACCAGAAGATGGTACGATTAGTCCTTTCTATATTATTAAATCTTCTGGAAGGTATCTTCTTGTTAATTATTTTAACTATATGCGTAGTCGTTATGCCCAACAAAGTCATTATGAGTGGGAGGGAGGTAGAGTGAAGAGTCACTATGTATGAAACTCAGTGGTCAGTTGAGTACTCAGTGGTCAGTCGTCACGTGAGGTCACAGACCCTGAGCTGCTTTGGGGATTAGTGTGGACGGTTACAAAGCATGGCTTGCTTCTGCAGTGTTTTAAAAATTGAGGTTGGAGAGTTGAAGGAGGAGGTCTTGCTTCTCCAGGAGGTGATTAGGAGGCTGAAGGTCCACCTCAATGGGTCTGGGAGAGAGTGTGAGGTGGCTGGAGTTGTGGGGAATGAGGCTTCTAGCAGCGAGGTGCAGTCTGTCTCTCGCTGTGAGGAGGCTGTAGTTGGGGAGGCAGCAACGGCTACCAGCAGTGAGGTGCAGCCTAGCACCTGCTACAAGTGGCGAGTAGTTCACAGTAATGGAAGGCGCATCAGAGTAAGGAAAGTTAAGAGTGAAGATCTGAAGGTAGGAAATCGCTTCTCTGTTCTTCAGGATGAATGTACTTCAGTGGCCAGTGAAGGTAAGGGTACTACTGCCCCTGCTAATGGAGGTAAGCGCATTCTTGTGGTTGGTGACTCTCAGGTAAGATACATTGATCGTGCTTTTTGTAATAGGAATAAGAAGATGAGAGATAGAGTGTGCTTCCCTGGAGCTGGTGTTGGGGACATTGTCAACAGGCTGGATAATATCATGTCAGGTAATGGGAGCAAGCCCATTATCTGTCTCAGTGCTGGTGGAAATGATATTGGGAAGGGTAGGAGAGAAGAGCTGCTAGATAAGTACAGGTCAGCTATAGATTTCATTAAGTCTAAGGGAGGGATCCCAATCATATGTAGCATCTTGCCTAGAAGGGGAGTAGGAAATGAATGGTTGTCTAGGGCAATTGGTGTAAATTGCTGGCTAGACAGATACTGCAAGGAACTTGCAATCCCATTCATTGACAACTGGAACAACTTTTATGGCAAACATGATATGTATGCAAGGGATGGGGTACATCTCTCTGGGGCTGGGGTGGTAGCACTTGCAGACTCGATTGAGAAGGCCATTGGTGAAATGCCTATGATTTTAAACTGATGGAAGATAGAGGTATGGGTGTGTGTGGGAAACAAGCAGGGTGCAACACTTGGGTTGGAAACAGTAAATGTATAAAAGGCATTCAGCATGAAGTTATAAATAAAGACAATAGATCAGGTCAGCAAACAAAGGGGGACAGCAGAGGGCAGCAAGGGACTAGCTCCCTTAAGGTTTACTATACTAATAGCAGGAGTGTAAGAAATAAGATAGATGAGCTAAGATTAATTGCAAGTGCAGGAGACATAGATATTATTGCTATAACAGAGACCTGGCTCAATCTGAAAGATAGAGAGATGCCCTCTGAATGCCACATACAAGGCTATAAATTATTCCACACTGACAGGGTCAACAGGAAAGGTGGTGGAGTAGTGATGTATGTCAGAGACAATTTAAATTGTTGTGTTAGACAAGATATTAAATTAGAAGCGTCAGCCACTGAATCTGTTTGGTTACAGCTTCTCGAGGGCCGAGAAAAACTAATTTTGGGTGTGATTTACAGGGCCCCAAATCTTGATAGGGAGTGCAGTAAACTTCTATGGGACGAAATTCGTAAGGCATCTACATACGAAAATGTTGTGCTAATGGGAGATTTCAACTACAGACAGATTGACTGGAGCAATTTGACAGGAAATTTAGAGTCAGGTGACTTTCTTGATACGATCCAGGATTGTTTTTTAAAACAGTTTGTGACAGAGCCAACTAGGGGAAATAACCTCCTTGACTTGGTTCTTGCCAGTAGGGAAACACTAATTAATAATCTTGAGGTTAATGATGAGCTTGGGGAAAGTGATCACAAATCACTCAGTTTTAATATATCATGGAATTCCCCTAATAATGGCAATCAAGTCTCCGTCCCTGACTTTCGCTTGGCTGATTTCATAGGACTGAAAAATTACTTAGGTGGGCTGAACTGGAATGACCTGACTAAGGGTCAGGTAGGTGGTGATGGTTGCCGATATGATGCTTTCCAGGGCATAGTTCTAGCTGCTCAGTCAAATTATGTTCCAAATAGGGAAATCAGATCAAACAAAAATGATCCTAAATGGATGAACAATAGATTAAAATATCTGATTGGTCAAAAGAGAGGCATATATAGGCAAATCAAAAGAGGAGAGGGGCAATTGAGAAATCGATATATTCAGTTAAAGAGAGAAATAAAAAAGGGAATTAGAAAAGCAAAAAGAGATTATGAGGTTAAAGTTGCAAGAGAATCGAAGACTAACCCAAAAGGATTCTTTCAGGTATACAGAAGTAAGATCAGGGACAAGATAGGCCCACTCAAAAGTTCCTCGGGTCAGCTCACTGACAGTGATAAGGAAATGTGTAGAATTTTTAACACATACTTCCTCTCAGTTTTTACACAGGAGGATACCAGCGATATTCCAGTAATGATAAATTATGTAGAACAGGACGATAATAAACTGTGCACTATTAGGGTCACAAGTGACATGGTCCTTAGGCAAATAGATAAATTAAAACCTAACAAATCCCCAGGCCCTGATGAACTGTATGCAAGGGTTCTAAAGGAATGTAAAGAGGAGCTTAGCACACCTTTGGCTAATCTTTTCAACATATCACTACAAACTGGCATGGTGCCAGATAAGTGGAAAATGGCAAATGTGATACCTATTTTCAAAACAGGTGACAGGTCCTTAGCTTCGAACGATAGACCAATAAGCCTAACCTCCATAGTGGGAAAATTTATGGAATCAATAATTGCCGAGGCAGTTCGTAGCCACCTTGAAAAGCATAAATTAATCAACGAATCTCAGCATGGTTTTACAAAGGGGCGTTCCTGCCTTACGAATTTATTAACTTTTTTCACTAAGGTATTTGAGGAGGTAGATCATGGTAATGAATATGATATTGTGTATATGGACTTCAGTAAGGCTTTTGACAGGGTCCCACATCAGAGACTATTGAGGAAAATTAAAGCACATGGAATAGGAGGAGAAATTTTTTCCTGGATAGAGGCATGGTTGACAAATAGGCAGCAGAGAGTTTGCATAAATGGGGAGAAATCAGAGTGGGGAAGTGTCACGAGCGGTGTTCCACAGGGGTCAGTGTTGGGCCCCCTGCTGTTCACAATCTACATAAACGACATAGATGAGGGCATAAAGAGCGACATCGGCAAATTTGCCGATGACACCAAAATAGGCCGTCGAATTCATTCTGACGAGGACATTCGAGCACTCCAGGAAGATTTGAATAGACTGATGCAGTGGTCGGAGAAGTGGCAGATGCAGTTTAATATAGACAAATGCAAAGTTCTAAATGTTGGACAGGACAATAACCATGCCACATATAAACTAAATAATGTAGATCTTAATATTACGGATTGCGAAAAAGATTTAGGAGTTCTGGTTAGCAGTAATCTGAAACCAAGACAACAGTGCATAAGTGTTCGCAATAAAGCTAATAGAATCCTTGGCTTCATATCAAGAAGCATAAATAATAGGAGTCCTCAGGTTGTTCTTCAACTCTATACATCCTTGGTTAGGCCTCATTTAGATTATGCTGCACAGTTTTGGTCACCTTATTACAGAATGGATATAAATTCTCTGGAAAATGTACAAAGGAGGATGACAAAGTTGATCCCATGTATCAGAAACCTTCCCTATGAGGATAGACTAAGGGCCCTGAATCTGCACTCTCTAGAAAGACGTAGAATTAGGGGGGATATGATTGAGGTGTATAAATGGAAGACAGGAATAAATAAAGGGGATGTAAATAGTGTGCTGAAAATATCTAGCCTAGACAGGACTCGCAGCAATGGTTTTAAGTTGGAAAAATTCAGATTCAGGAAGGATATAGGGAAGTACTGGTTTGGTAATAGAGTTGTGGATGAGTGGAACAAACTCCCAAGTACCGTTATAGAGGCCAGAACGTTGTGTAGCTTTAAAAATAGGTTGGATAAATACATGAGTGGATGTGGGTGGGTGTGAGTTAGACCTGATAGCTTGTGCTACCAGGTCGGTTGCCGTGTTCCTCCCTTAAGTCAATGTGACCTGACCTGACTAGGTTGGGTGCATTGGCTTAAGCCGGTAGGAGACTTGGACCTGCCTCGCATGGGCCAGTAGGCCTTCTGCAGTGTTCCTTCGTTCTTATGTTCTTATGTTCTTAAATGGCGTATTACTGATAATATTGTAGAAAAAAAACACAAGGTGCTGATGCCAATTTTTTTCTTTTGCCGGGACGTTTCTAAAAGAGCGAAACAGTGTCACATTAAAAACTTGTTCAGCAGCGTGTCTGTTCTTCAGTGTAAGAAACAAGTAATATACCAAGAGCCAGGGGAGGGATGGTGGTTATCCATTCTCTATCCTCCCCCACCTCACCCTCAAAATCCTCTACTCCACCACTGTTATTTTGCAACCCTCGTGAATCATGATATATTTAAATCTCTTTATGCATAATAAGGCTATCAAAAAACTTTTAATTATGTTCCATCAAACATTTATATTCACACTAACCCTGTTCTCACTAAATCAATCAGAGAGGTATTAGCATAGTCACTCTTTTCATTTAATACGTCTAATCCCAACTAGTACCTTCAATATCCACTTAAATTATAACTCTTTTAGTTCTATTAAATAAATTATTTTTAATCACACGAACGATAACTAATGCAAATTACCTGCGTATTTTCCCGACCTACAATATAAGTAGTCTGCCTTGAATAGCCCTGTGTAGTCATAGGCTTAGCATTTCTGTTTTGAAGGTTCTTGTTATCCAGGCTAACACATTCCTTGTAGTTGCGATAACAATGTAAAGTATTTTAAGACAGTGCGGCTAAAATAGCCGAATTTTCTTTAAAAATAAAATAACAGCTTCCATATTTTTTTCTTATGAATTGACAGAAATAGTCACGAGAATTAACATGGTAAACATTTTATTTTTGCACCAAAAGTAGTGTAGCAACTTCGCCTAGCCCTGCTAGAATGTACCATCAAGGCCACAGTTCGAGCCCCCATTCATTCTGTTTATTCACTGACGATCGCTTATTACGACTTGTATCATATAAAACGTGTAACAGCCTAGCTTCAGATAACATTACTATTATAAATGAAATATATGGCTTTCGTGATGTTTTGCCAGATTTTTCTGTCATAACAAAAGGATCGTTGCCATACAAGCTAGAACGGCAAGTTCTGGGTATAAAGCACAATAGTAACTCTAGTGTTGCTTGAACGTGATATTTTCTAACATGGTTAAACTCACATCTTATTTAATTTTTTAGTTATCTGATTTTGTCATTAAAAAAAATCACGAATGATGGCCAAGTGAGTGTAGCTGGGAGAAATTATTAGAAAATTAAAGACAGAAGAAGAATACAGGAAATAATAATATAAACTATATACGCTACATTCTAAAATGGCGTACAAATGTTTACAGAGCACAGTTGGCACCTCTCAAGGTCGCCCAACACGCCACCGGAGCAAACAAGAATTCGCTTCTCTTTGCTTCTCTCTTCCCCTGGATGATTAAATGCACCTTTTGTTGCCCAGTCACAAGGGCGAACCTCGCTTGGTGAACCACAGCGCTATCAGCATATTGCGATATTCCATTCGCAAGATAATAAACAGTTAGCTCAAGTCTGTCTGAAGGACGCATGGTAAATGGTTTGTCTTATAGACTTCTGGCTTATGAACTGTTATCTGTTGAGGCTTTCTGCTTGACACACGGTTCTGTGGAATGTTCATATTACACACGAAGATATGAATGTATATTTCTCTCCCTCTCTTATCTCACCCCACCGAAGCGGCCGTGAAAGCGATAAACTGATAAGAATTAACATTTCTTATGCATACTGGATCAACAAATGTGTTATTAAGACAGGAGGCTTCAAGTACTAGGTTTGATAATAACGTGGGCACCTTTCACACCCTTCATGGAGAAGGGAGGTTCCTTCATGCTGGTGAACTGCTCTTGTTTCAAGGAACTGGAGCTACCCTCCCTTTCTTCAGGCTCTGTATAACCCCCTACGAGTTTAGCGCTTCATCCATGATGAATGTAATAAACAGCTCAAAATTTAACCCTCGAATCTTTGTTTACCATGCAAGCAATGTGTGCAACACACTCTTGGTAAAATCGTTCATACAAAAAACTATTCATAAACATTTCTTGTAATTTTTGTAACGGCATTCCGTACTTGGTTTGTCTCTCGAGGTTATCACCATTATTGCAATTATTCTTTATTACTTTGTCATCATTTATCACCCTAAGAAATAAAGAATTGCACTTGGTCATTTGAGCGTTCTAAAGTTGGAGGATGATTTACAACTATTTGAGCTTTGATGCTGGAGGGGTGATTGTTAAACTTTTAAACTCTCTGGAGTTGAGGTGAGGGAAAGTTTTGTGGGAGGTGATTTACAGTGATTTGAGCTCTGAAGCTGGAACGTGATTGTACAGCCACTTGAAGTCCCAGGAGGGGATACTTTCAACTATTCTCAGCTCTTTCAAAATTGAGGTGGAATGTTTACAAGCCTGGTGGCTAAAGCTCCCGCTTCACACACGGAGGGCCCGGGTTCGATTCCCGCCGGGTGGAAACATTCGACACGTTTCCTTACACCTGTTGTCCTGTTCACCTAGCAGCAAATAGGTACCTGGGTGTTAGTCGACTGGTGTGGGTCGCATCCTGGGGGACAAGATTAAGGACCCCAATGGAAATAAGTTAGACAGTCCTCGATGACGCACTGACTTTCTTGGGTTATCCTGGGTGGCTAGCCCTCCGGGGTTAAAAATCCGAACGAAATCTTATCTTATCTTATCTTACAACTAATTGAGTTGTGTAGATGGGAATTTACAGTTGTTTTAATTTGTGATAATCGGTGATGCATCATTGTCTTTCCAGCTCCTGTATATCATCTAACAAATTGAAAAACTGAACTTACTATTTGGAAGGCAGGTAGGTATTTCAATTGGCTGCTTGGCATCCTAGCCCTGGGAGGTGAACACATCAGCTGAGACATGACACTGCTGAGAGTTTACAACTGGTGAATCAACACTACCCTCCGCCAGGAACGTGACACGAAGCAAAACACCTAGTGCTGTTTAAAAAAAAAATAAACGTATAATTTACAAAACGGGGCCCAGTTCCCAATTATCGACCAGACTGAACTTGTTGGGAGGGAAGTTAATCAATAACTGAGGACGCAATTCGAATTCATACCGAGTGACAATTTGATCAATGAACTTAACAAATGTCGCCTCACAAGGGTCAGTACTGGACCACTAGTTCACAATAAAGGACATACATACGAGAATAAATAGCGACACAAGTTCAATTATGACAAATTCCTACCCAGCCTTTTGTTGCCAGACATTCATAACTAAGGTATTAGTGAGCAAATTGCTGGACAGAAACACAAACACTCTTCTTATGAGAATTACGGCTGTGTGTACCAACAGCCATTGAAAGGACATAAGCATACCAGAGGACATTATCAACGACTCTAATTTTTACCACAAACACCAACATACATATGCTGGGATAAAGAAATTTTTAGCTTGCCATATCCACATTGCTCTGCAAACACTTAAACTTGACCTTCACAACTATTCATATGCTCAGGTCACCCATACTTCCACGGTTCTTACAGTGCCTGTATATACCCACGTTTCCATTGTATTCTTGATTGACTTTAAAGAGATGAGCTGCAGGCGAAACGTTGACTTAATAAAGCGTCCATTCTACGTTTGTGGCAGTGTTTTGCAACTATTTTACACATCGCACATCCAAAACAAGTTATTTCCAAAGCAGATTAGTCGTGCCAGGCCCTGAGCCAACATCAATGTCAAGGACAAGGCTAAGTATAGGGTTAGCTGGAGGTTACCTGGAGGTTATTCCGGGGATCAACGCCCCCGCGGCCCGGTCCATGACCAGGCCTCCCGATGGATCAGGGCCTGATCAACTAGGCTGTTACTGCTGGCCGCACGCAGTCCAACGTACGAGCCACAGCCCGGCTGATCCGGCACTGACTTTAGGTATCTGTCCAGCTCTCTCTTGAAGGCAGCCAGGGGTTTATTGGCAATTCCCCTAATGCTTGATGGGAGGCTGTTGAACAGTTTTGGGCCCCGGACACTTATGGTGTTTTCCCTTAGTGTACCAATGGCGCCCCTACTTTTTATTGGGGGCATTTTGCATCGCCTGCCCAGTCTTTTACTTTCGTAGGGAGTGATTTCTGTGTGCAGATTTGGGACCATTCCTTCCAAGATTTTCCAAGTGTAGATTATGATATATCTCTCCCTCCTGCGTTCCAACGAGTACAGGTCAAGTGTTTCCAAGCGTTCTCAGTAGTTAAGGTGCTTGACAGAACTTATACGTGCAGTAAAGGATCTCTGTACACTCTCTAGATCTGCGATTTCACCTGCTTTGAATGGAGATGTTAATGTACAGCAGTATTCCAGCCTAGAGAGAACAAGTGATTTGAAAAGGATCATCATAGGCTTGGCATCTCTCGTTTTGAAAGTTCTCATTATCCATCCTATCATTTTCTTTTGCACTTGCGATCGTGGCACTGTTGTGATCCTTGAAAGTGAGATCCTCAGACATTACTACTCCCAGGTCCCTTACATTATTTTTCCGCTCTATTGTATGGCCGGAGTCAGTAGTATACTCTGTTCTAGTTATTATCTCCTCCAGTTTTCCATAACGGAGTAGTTGGAATTTGTCCTCATTGAACATCATATTGTTTACCGTTGCCCACTGGGTAAGAGAATGTGAAACCATTCAGGCGAACAGAAACAGGGACGGGGCTTAGAGGAGTACATAACCGTATGATTTTAGTACTTATGCGAGACCAAGTATCAGAATAGCCTTCAAGAACCAAACTGGAGCTCTTACCTGCTCACAACCTTCAAGAAATGGAATGATCACACAAATGACGGAGTGCGCTATGAAAAACTGACTGGTGATACAAATATGAAAAACATAATTACATTATATTTAGTGGTAGCGCTAAAGTCGTCGAGATCTTACGTCTGGGGAAAAGGAGGCAACTAGGTTCGACCCAAGGAAGGGTAGGAGAGATCCAATTTCTTGGCAGGGCGGTTAGTGGAGAAACTTCTTGAAACCAGGAACTCAAAAACGAAGGAATAATGATTTAAGACACAGATTTACTGAAATGAGAATTTTTAATTTCAGTGCGTTAAGAGAGTGAAGTAGATGTGCAGGTGGTCAAGCACATCAAGAAATTATAGAAAGTTCAGAAGTTTGCAACAAGACTAGTCTGGAGCTAAGGGGCATGTCCCATAAGCAGAAGTTAGGGAACTCGACCTGATGAGAATGGAGGACAAGACGATTAGGGAGAATAGATAACGACGTACAAAATACTGAGAGGAATTGAGGAAGTATTTTCTCAGCCTTAGGGTTGTAAGGAAGTGGAACAACCCGGAGAGTGTAGTAGCAGTAGAAGCGGGATCCATACATAGTTTTAAGAAGAGGTACGATAAGGCTTTTGTAGCCCCGGAGAAAGTGGGCCTACTAGCAACCAGTGAAGAGGCGGGGCCAGGAGCTATGATTCGACCCCTACAACCAAACAGATGAGTGCGCACCCACACACACGCACGCACACAGGCTGCAAACCTGGTCCAATAACTGCCTCCTGGAGTTTAACCCCACCAAGTGCAAAGTCATGAAGATTGGGGAAGATCAAAGAAGACCGTAGACGGAGTACACACT
Source organism: Cherax quadricarinatus (assembly GCF_038502225.1). Classification (NCBI taxonomy): domain Eukaryota; kingdom Metazoa; phylum Arthropoda; class Malacostraca; order Decapoda; family Parastacidae; genus Cherax; species Cherax quadricarinatus. Next base: position 14,550,599 of record NC_091305.1, on the reverse strand, counting down.
AGGGGGTCAAAGGCTACAAACCTCACTCGAGGAAGAAGATCTTGGGGAATCATACCGAACACGTCCAATGCGCACATCAACCAAATAACTACTGCAGCATATGGGTGCCTGGCAAACCTAGAATAGCATTTCGACACTGTACACAGTGTACAGTGTCACTGAAGACACTGTACACTGTGTACGTCAGGCCTATATTGGAGTATGCACCACTGGTATGGAACCCACACATGGCCAAGCACGTCAAGAAATTAGAGAAAGTGCAAAAGCTTGCAACAAGGCTAGTCCCGGAGTTAAGGGCTATGTCCTACAAGGAGAGGTTGACGGAAATCAACCTGACGATACTGAATGGCAGAGGGATAGGGGGGACATGATAACGACATATAAAATATTGAGAGGAACTGACACGGTGAATACTGACAATGTCTCAGAGATGGGACACAGCAAAAAGGGGTCACAACTGGAAGTTGAAGACTCAGATGAGTCACAGGGATGTTAGAAAGTATTTCTTCAGTAATAGAGTTGTTAGGAAGTGCAACAGTCTACAGAGTGATGTAGTGGAGGGACGAGCCATACATAGTAAGCGCTTAAGAAGAAGTACGAAAAAGCTCTTGGAGCAAGGAAAGGGAGGACTTAATAGCGACCAGCGAAGAGGCGGTGCCAGTAGCAACGACTCGACCCCTGCAACCACAAATAGGTGAGTGCACGCAAACACACACACACACACACACACACACACACACCAACACGTAAGGGACACTACAAGAGAGAGAGGAGAGGATGAACCAGCAAGGCTGGACTTAGTATTCACCTTGAGTAGTGCAGATATCGAGGACATCACATATGAAAGACCCCTTGGGGCCAGTGACCATGTGGTTTTAAGCTTCGAATACACAGTAGAGCTACAAGTGGAGGGAGAAGCAGGAAGGCCAGGACGAATGAAGCCAAACTACAAGAAAGGGGACTACACAGGAATGAGGAACTTCCTGAATGGGGTTCAGTGGGACAGAGAACTGGCAGGGAAGCCAGTTAATGAGATGATGGAATATGTAGCAACAAAATGCAAGGAGGCTGAGGAGAGGTTTGTACCCAAGGGTAACAGGAATAATGAAAAAGCCAGGATGAGCCCATGGTTTACCCAAAGGTGCAGGGAGGCAAAAACCAAGTGTGCTAGGGAATGGAAGAAATATAGAAAGCAAAGGACCCAGGAGAATAAGGAGAGCAGTCGTAGAGCCAGAAACGAATATGCACAGATAAGAAGGGAGGCCCAAAGACAATATGAAAATGACATAGCAGCGAAAGCCAAATCTGACCCGAAACTGTTGTACAGCCACATCAGGAGGAAAACAACAGTCAAGGACCAGGTAATCAGGCTAAGGAAGGAAGGAGGAGAGACAACAAGAAATGACCGTGAAGTATGTGAGGAACTCAGCAAGAGATTCAAAGAAGTGTTTACAGAGGAGACAGAAGGGGCTCCAGAAAGACGGAGAGGTGGGGCACACCACCATGTGCTGGACACAGTGCACACAACCGAGGAAGAAGTGAAGAGGCTTCTGAGTGAGCTAGATACCTCAAAGGCAATGGGGCCAGATAACATCTCCCCATGGGTATTGAGAGAGGGAGCAGAGGCGCTATGTGTACCCCTAACAACAATAATCAATACATCTATCGAAACAGGGAGATTGCCTGAGGCATGGAAGACAGCAAATGTAGTTCCAATCTTTAAAAAAAGGAGACAGACATGAAGCATTAAACTACAGATCAGTGTCACTGACATGTATAGTAGGCAAAATCATGGAGAAGATTATCTGGAGAAGAGTGGTGGAACACCTAGAAAGGAATGATCTCATCAACAGCAGCCAACATGGTTTCAGGGACGGGAAATCCTGTGTCACAAACCAACTGGAGTTCTATGACATGGTGACAGCAGTAAGACAAGAGAGAGAGGGGTGGGTGGATTGCATATTCTTGGACTGCAAGAAGGCGTTTGACACAGTTCCACACAAGAGATTCTTGCAAAAACTGGAGGACCAAGCAGGGATAACAGGGAAGGCACTACAATGGATCAGGGAATACTTGTCAGGAAGACAGCAGCGAGTAATGGTACGTGGCGAGGTGTCAGAGTGGGCACCTGTGACCAGCGGGGTCCCACAGGGGTCAGTCCTAGGACCAGTGCTGTTTCTGGTATTTGTGAACGACATGACGGAAGGAATAGACTCTGAGGTGTCCCTGTTTGCAGATGACGTGAAGTTGATGAGAAGAATTCACTCGATCGAAGACCAGGCAGAACTACAAAGGGATCTGGACAGGCTGCAGACCTGGTCCAGCAATTGGCTCCTGGAGTTCAGTCCCACCAAGTGCAAAGTCATGAAGATTGGGGAAGGGCAAAGAAGACCGCAGACGGAGTACAGTCTGGGGGGCCAGAGACTACAAAGCTCACTCAAGGAAAAATATCTTGGGGTGAGTATAACACCAGGCACATCTCCTGAAGCGCACATCAACCAAATAACTGCTGCAGCATATGGGCGCCTAGCAAACCTCAGAACAGCATTCCGACATCTTAATAAGGAATCGTTCAGGACCCTGTACACCGTGTACGTTAGGCCCATATTGGAGTATGCGGCACCAGTTTGGAACCCACACCTAGCCAAGCACGTAAAGAAACTAGAGAAAGTGCAAAGGTTTGCAACAAGACTAGTCCCAGAGCTAAGAGGTATGTCCTACGAGGAGAGGTTAAGGAAAATCAACCTGACGACACTGGAGGACAGGAGAGATAGGGGGGACATGATAACGACATACAAAATACTGAGAGGAATTGACAAGGTGGACAAAGACAGGATGTTCCAGAGATTGGACACAGTAACAAGGGGACACAGTTGGAAGTTGAAGACACAGATGAATCACAGGGATGTTAGGAAGTATTTCTTCAGCCACAGAGTAGTCAGTAAGTTTGGGAAGCGATGTAGTGGAGGCAGGATCCATACATAGCTTTAAGCAGAGGTATGATAAAGCTCACGGTTCAGGGAGAGTGACCTAGTAGCGATCAGTGAAGAGGCGGGGCCAGGAGCTCAGACTCGACCCCCGCAACCTCATCTAGGTGAGTACAACTAGGTGAGTACACACACACGCACACACAGAGACCAGTGAAGAGGCGGGGGCCAGGAGCTTGGACTCGACCCCTGCAACCTCAACTAGGTGAGTACAACTAGGTGAGTACAAACACACACACGGGGCAAGGAGCTATGACTCAACCCTTGCAACCACAATTAGGTGAGCACACACACACACACGGGGCAAGGAGCTATGAATCGACCCCTGCAACCACAATTAGGTGAGTACACACACACAGGCGGGGCCAGGAGCTATGAATCGACCCCTGCAACCACAATTAGGTGAGTACACACACACACACACACACGGGACAAGGAGCTATTAATCGACCCCTACAACCACATATAGGTGAGCACACACACAGTCTCTCAGCCTGAGCTGGGAAACTTCATTAGGTCCTTGAGGAGCTACTGCAACTCGAAAGGTTTCTTTCCAGTAAAGCCGGACCTATTTACTATTATTTGGGAAATAACATCTCTCATGATTATCTATCTCACACTGGGAAGAGGAATTTACGAGGATGACGACACCACAACATAATAAGTGTCTACGTGACAAGTGCATATGGCAAAATGATAACAAAACGATAACTAACCACAGAGATGCGGGATTACTGTTAGGAGGTTGTGATGTAGGGGGGGAGAAGAGTGGAGGAGTGTGCGTGTTAATTACCGTCCTACTTTTGAGATTATGTTTAATTCTTAAAATTCGTTAATGGCAGCTGCGTCATGTTAAACATTTATACAGAGAATCTCACATTGCACCTAGCAGTAATTTCCTACTTCAAGTCATGGAGAGCGGTGACGTGCTGCTCACTGGTGACAGCAGTCAACTTAAGGCAATAAAAATAGGTATTTGCCGACTGTTGTGGCAGGAACACAAGGAAAAATAATGTGTTAGAAAACTCCAGTCCATTTGGAATGTCACATTCTGCTGTGTAAGAAAACAATCATGTATAAGACACTCCGATATATACTAGAAGTATTCCGGAGTTGGGTTAAAAAATATTTGTGTACCTAATGATGTTAAAAAAAAGTCACCGAAATGTTCAGTATTTCTGGCAGCGGCGTCAGTGTTCCATGAATTCAGAGAAGCAGTTAAGTAATGACAGTGAGCGCAACCAAGTAATAATGAGACATGAAGGCTATTCCTCACACTGGGAAATATAGCTATCGTGTCGTTATTATCCTACTTTGTAATTTAGGTCGAGCTGACTGACCTTAAAATAATGCGTCTCTGGGCAGCGTCATGGCAGTGAACCTTTCCCAGTATTCTCCCTCTGAACGTTGTCGTACAGTGTGTTGCAACTACATACTGAGAAGTGAAGAATACTCCTCACCTCATTCCTGCACCAACAAGGATGCATGTTCATAACTCAACATTCCCCATGTTTCCTCGGTCACCTCGTTGCCAGATGTAACGCGGCTGTTTTTTTTTTTTCGTAATTTGCTTGTTTGAGGTAATTTGCTCGTTTGTCTATAGTCCATATCTAACAAACAGTCATTGCTTTTCCTCTCCTAGGTAAGAGTTATTTGTGCAAGTGAACCTAAGAGCTGTGTAACACATATGGGTTATACATCGTCTGCGGGAAAGGGACACATTCAGATTTGACTCAAGGACAGTGAGCACAAGTCCAGTTCCTTAGATCAAGAGCCTCTCACGGCATCAAGGAACCTCTCTTGAGGGGATATTAAAACAAAATAGAATTGGATGAAAAGGAAGGGTTTACAAAGTAACGTCGAGCACATCAAAAAATGGTGTAAAATAAGAATGCGTCGACTGTGATGGAATCTTCAGATACACAAGACACGTGAGCAACAATTATGTTCGAAGCGCTTCACCTACCCTACACGGTTGGCTTCTTCAGTGAAATACAGACAAGAATATGAAGATAGCCGGAGCAGTGGCGAGGCAATGATGTGATCAGTCCATCAAGAGTTCATCTTCATAGTATGGAACAATGAGCATTGTTCAGGGGATTGCATGAATGTCTCCACACCACAAGTCTCCCAGTATTCTGTGCACTTAAGAAAACTTGATCTAATCAATTCTTGCGCTACGAAAGATCCTCCTGCAGATTTAAACGTTTTCTGGGACTGATCAATCGCCACTGCCAGACATGTTGTGACCTTTTTTACGTAAATGTTTGTATATAATTACACAAGCTAACTTAAAGAAAACAGTATTATTAAGTTCACAGTTAACCTTCAGAAATTTCAGATGGATATCACGTACAAAAATTATTATGAAATGAATATGGGTTGTAGCTTCTGAATTTACAAGTCGGCCTACTTTTGTATAGTTACTGGATTTATTTATTTCACTTTTTTATCTTTTTGTCAGGTCATTAATACAGATTACCAGTAACAAGGGGGGAGGGGAGGGGGAGGGGGGGTTGCCAATGATTCAAGCAGCGACGATGTCCACCGTATTGCTACACGTAAGCCGATCGCTTGTGTTTTCGTTATTGACTATTAAATATACGAAAATGTTGGTTAATTTTGATTAGATTTGGTTAACTGATAAACCGTAAGCGTGAGAAAGCGAACGCTCTATTTGGTGGGCAACTTGTACAAACCCATGTAAGACACCTTGTACAAACCCATGTAGGACACCTTGTACAAACCCATGTAGGACACCTTGTACAAACCCATGTAGGACGCCTTGTACAAACTCATGTAGGACACCTTGTACAAACCCATGTAGGACACCTTGTACAAACCCATGTAGGACACCTTGTACAAACCCATGTAGGACGCCTTGTACAAACCCATGTAGGACGTCTTGTACAAGCTTATGTAGGACACCTTGTACAAACCCATGTAGGACACCTTGTACAAACCCATGTAGGACACCTTGTACAAACCCATGTAAGACGCCTTGTACAAACTCATGTAGAACACCTTGTGCAAATCCATGTAGGACGCCTTGTACAAACCCATGTAGGACGCCTCTTATGGTTGGTCACCGCTCTAATCTCATTCCATTTATATAAACTTGGTCGCCTATCAGTCAATCATTCCTCAGTCCACATGAGGATTTCTAGCCCGCTAGGACGCCTTGTACAAACCCATGTAGGACACCTTGTACAAACCCATGTAGGATACCTTGTACAAACCCATGTAGTTGTACAAACCCATGTAGGACACCTTGTACTGTAGGACACCTACAAACCCATGTAGGACTCATGTAGGACACCTTGTACAAACCCATTAGTCTCAGTAGTAGTAAACTTACCAGTAACCAGTCCAGTAGATGACTCACTATCAGTCAATCATTCTGACTATTCAATGACCCCCTCACATATGGGTATTGTGGGCAGTGAGAGTGATCAGTGCGCTGCCGCTTTCTCTAACACGCTTTACTGAAATCCAGATAAACATGATAGTCTGTGGTGATCCACCGCCCCAAATACCTTACTGACGAATCAGCAAATCTCTTAGGCACACAGTACAACAAGTGAATCAGCGACTCATTCTTCAAATTATGGTTATCAGGGTGACAAACCCATGTAGGACACCTTGTACAAACCCATGTAGGACACCTTGTACAAACCCATGTAGGACACCTTGTACAAACCCATGTAGGACACCTTGTACAAACCCATGTAGGACACCTTGTACAAACCCATGTAGGACGCCTTGTACAAACCCATGTAGGACACCTTGTACAAACCCATGTAGGAGACCTTGTACAAACCCATGTAAGACGCCTTGTACAAACTCATGTAGGACACCTTGTACAAATCCATGTAGGACGCCTTGTACAAACCCATGTAGGACGCCTTGTACAAACCCATGTAGGACACCTTGTACAAACCCATGTAGGATACCTTGTACAAACCCATGTAGGACGCCTTGTACAAACCCATGTAGGACACCTTGTACAAACCCATGTAGGACACCTTGTACAAACCCATGTAGGACACCTTGTACAAACCCATGTAGGACACCTTGTACAAACCCATGTAGTCTCAGTAGTAGTAAACAGTTACCAGTAACCAGTGTACCAGTAGATGACTCACTACCAACCGTCTCTGCCTGAGTCACTGTCTGTATTCATATTGTGCTGACCACAGCAGTATTCAATGACCCCCTCACATATGGGTATTGTGGGCGGTCAGTTATTCGAGAGTGAGCAAGGAGGTAGGCCACGGCTGTTAGGGCGCTTCACACATTATCCGTAATTATACGTACTTCCAGCCTACGTGAGTATTACTTTACCCTATCCACGTGTTCGAACCCCACATGATAGTAGGACACCTTGTACAAACCCATATAGGACACCTTGTACAAACCCATGTAGGACACCTTGTACAAACCCATGTAGGACGCCTTGTACAAACCCATGTAGGACACCTTGTACAAACCCATGTAGTAGATACTGATCTTCAATATCTTTTTATTAAGTCCTCAATAACAGTTTTCCAATCCATCCTATTAAGTCCTCAAGAGTATTTTGCATACTTATGTCTTTCCTGGTCCTTCTGTTATCAAGAAAATGGTTATAACTTTAATTTTTAAGCGGTTGGACCGGTAAGCCATTTGAAGACCTCGGTCAGATGACCAAAAACTCCAGCGGCGGGTCATCATGTGACTAAGACCCGCGTCAAGAAACATTTGTCCTGAACATCAAAATGGTATACAATACCGACAGGTTGTTAGGTAAGACACATATGCAACAGTTAGACAACTTTATTCCGAAACGTTTCGCCTACACAGTAGGCTTCTTCAGTCGAATACAGAAAGTAGGCAGGAACAGTAGAGATGTGAAGACGATGTAATCAGTCCATCACCCTTGTAGTCGTAGAATTTGAGGTTGTCAGTCCCTCGGCCTGGAGAAGTTCAGTTCCATAGTCAGGAACTATCTGAAGTTCAAGCGATAGTTCCTGACTGTGGAACTGAACTTCTCCTGGCTGAGGGACTGACAACCTCAAATTCTACGACTACAAGGGTGATGGACTGATTACATCGTCTTCACATCTCTACTGTTCCTGCCTACTTTCTGTATTCGACTGAAGAAGCCTACTGTGTAGGCGAAACGTTTCGGAATAAAGTTGTCTAACTGTTGCATATGTGTCTTACCTAACAACATTTGTCCTGTTTCTTGACAAATCTTACCTAACCTTATATATCTAATGTCATAAGGTACAATTCTGTGTGTCCCTCCTCCATTCCCCTAATTTTGAAATTAGTTTCACAACGAGCATATGTACTTCATGTTCCCGACATGTTTCATTACGTGTAGATTTCATGAAGCACTCCTCGGCGATTATGCTCACTGCTAAATCTTCTCGAGTGAAGTTTGCTGACTCTATTCTGCAAGTTTGTACATAGTTTCCAGTCCTTTTTCCCCTTTCTCTATTTTTACAGCCTTGTAATTATTGAGGTTAAATTCCATCAGACACTTGACTGAGCAATCCTGCAGTTTGTCCAGGTCACCACTGTCATCCCCAACCTTTATTCTCATTAATTTTTTATCTGCAATCAGGGATGCGTTGAAAACTACCTCTTTAGGAATATCGTCCATATATACCAGAAGCAATACCGGTCCTAGTATCAATCCTTGTGGAATCCCACTTGTTGCACTTAATCATTCCGAAAGATCTTCTCTGACAATCTTTGTCGCCTTTCATTTAAGAATCCTTTTACCCACTTTAATACCTAATACCTTTAATACTTGCCTACTACTGTATTTTCTTTATCCAGTCCCTCTTGAGATACGTATAGTATAAAATGCCTTCTTTCAGTTGACACATCGCTTTTTCTTGCTTTATTTCTATTGCCTTGTAATGGAACTCAGCGGGTATGAGAGACGAATTGTCATCTCTGATTCTGTGCTGAATAAATCACGTCTCTCCAGGTGCTCCACCACTATGCTTCTAGGTATCCTTATCAGTACCGTACACATGTCAAAGGGACTGGTCAATAGCTTAATGCTACATGTCTGTCCCCTTGCTTAAGCACTACATTCGCTGTCTTCTACGGCTCTGGCAATTTGCTCTGTTTCCACCGATTTGTAGAATATATTAACCAGTGCTTCGCCCAGTGCTCCTGCTTCCTCTCTCAAACTATGCAATACAATACACATTTTCAGGTCCCAGTGCCTTGGATTTCAGTGTACTTGGTAGCTTATTCGGTACTGCTGTGTGGATGGAGTCGAGTACACGTTGATGCAGCCTCACTCTCCCTGATGTCCTTGAATCTACAGACGTCATCTGCATCATTCATTTTCTTGTAGACTTCCATGTTTGTTTGTGTGTGTGTGTGTGTGTGTGTGTGTGTGTGTGTGTGTGTGTGTGTGTGTGTGTGTGTGTGTGTGTGTGTGTGTGTGTGTGTGTGTGTGTGTGCGCGTGTGTGTCTGTGCCTGTGTGTACTAACCTAATTGTGGTTACAGGGATCGATTCACAGCTTCTGGGCCCCCTTCTTCACTGGTCGCTACTAGATCCACTCTCTCCCTTCTCCATGAGCTTAATCATACCTCTTTTTGAAACTATGTATGGTTCCTCCCTCCACTACGTCATTCTCCAGACTATTCCACTTCCTGACAACTCTATGGCTGAAGAAATACTTCCTAATATCCCTGTGACTCATCTGAGTTTTCAACTTCTGTTGTGACCGCTTGTTGCTGTGTCCTATCTCTGAAACATTCTGTATGCGTGTGTGTGTGTGTGTGTGTGTGTGTGTGTGTGTGTGTGTGTGTGTGTGTGTGTGTGTGTGTGTGTGTGTGTGTGTGTGTGTGTGTGTGTGTGTGTGTGTGTGTGTGTGTGTGCGTGTGTGTGTGTGTGTGTGTCTACTTACCCAGCTGTACTCACCCAGTTGTGGTTGCAGGGGTCGATTCACAGCTCCTGGCCCCGCCTCTTCACTGGCCGCTGCTGGGTCACTCTTCCTGCTCCATGAGCTTTATTATACCTCTCCTTAAAGCTATGTATGGATCCTGCTTCCACTACATCGCTTCCCAAACTATTCCACTTCCTGACAACTATGTGACTGAAGAAATACTTCCTAACATCCCTGTGATTCATCTGTGTCTTCAACTTCCAACTGTGTCCCCTTGTTGCTGTGTCCCATCTCTGGAACATCCTGTCTTTGTTCACCTTGTCAATTCCTCTCAGTATTTTATATGCCGTTATCATGTCCCCCCCTATCTCTCCTGTCCTCTAGTGTCGTCAAGTCGATTTATTTCCCTTAACCTCTCCTCGTGTGTGTGTATACGTATGTGCGTGTATGTGTGTTTACACGTACGTATGTACCTGATCTCCATGATACTTCCGAGATGTGAGTCCAGCGTGGAGATGGTCACGTAGGAGCCATGACGCTGAAGCCTACACACACACACCCAACTCCTCCTATCTGCTCTTCCTTACTCCTCCCTCCCCCAGAGCCTTCTACCCATCGTCCTCCACCAGCACCTTCATCCTCCTCCACCAGCACCTTCATCCTCCTCCACCAGCACCTCCATCCTCCTCCACCAGCACCTTCATCCTCCTCCACCAGCACCTTCATCCTCCTCCACCAGCACCTCCATCCTCCTCCACCAGCACCTTCATCCTCCTCCACCAGCACCTCCATCCTCCTCCACCAGCGCCTTCATCTTCCTCCACCAGCACCTCCATCCATTCCTGACTATGGAACTGAACTTCTCCAGGCCGAGGGACTGACAACCTCAAATTCTACGACTTTAAGGGTGATGGACTGATTACATCGTCTTCACATCTCTACTGTTCCTGCCTACTTTCTGTATTCGACTGAAGAAGCCTACTGTGTAGGCGAAACGTTTCGGAATAAAGTTGTCTAACTGTTGCATATGTGTCTTACCTAACAACCTCCATCCTCCTCCACCAGCTCCTCTACCTTCCTCCCTCACGCACATAAACATTTTTTCCTTTTGGAAATTCCATCCATCTATTTTGTTACTACCAAATTGTGGTTGTGAGGCTAGAGTCTTGCATTATTACCATTATTATTATTATTATTATTATTATTATTATTATTATTATTATTATTATTATTATTTAGTAGTAGCAGTAGCATAACACTTTGTTGATTTTTGCACGATCTCATCTTCAAAAATATTTTTTATTCTAAGCTAGGGAACTTTCAGCATATTAATTTATAGTTAGCCTCTATATTTACGTAGTTAGCTTATATCTACGTATAATTAACTCACATTTTCGTGGCCTGGTAGCTAAAGCTCTCGCTTCACACGGCGATGTTCCGGGTTCGATTCCCGGCGAGGGTAGAAACATTGGGCGTGTTTCCTTACACCGGTTGTCTATGTTCACCATCAGTAAAATGGGTACCTGGATGTTAGTCGACTGGTATGGGTGGCATCCCGGGACAAAACTGACCTAATTTGCCCGAAATGCTCTGCATGACAAGCGGCTTTTTATACAGTAGTATATCACTGAAGTCAGCTGGGCCTGTGTACCTTGTATATGTACTTGTAGAGATAAAAATATTATTGTTATACAAGAACAGAGGATATTTGATCTCCCCAGCCTCGTGCACCTACGTAACAGTTGTGGCGCGTTAGAGCCTACAGCTACATTAGGCCTAACCCAGTGGAAATAAGTCACCCTGTTTGACTTTGTTGGGTTATCCTAGGTTCTGTACACATATGCTGCTATGTATGACAATCTATGTAACTGTATTTGTGTATACCTGAATAAACTTACTTATTAACCAGACACACTAACAAAAGTCACAGACAAAAGATACATTTATCACCAGGACAAAAGGATACAGGAAATAGTCACAACAAAAAAAGGTGTATAGCTTTTTTTGACATTCCAGCTGATATGTTAGGTTAAGGAATATTGGGTTAGGTTTTATTATGATATAATATTGGGTTAGGTTGTATTAGGGTGTAATGTTGGATTAGGTTGTACTAGGGAATCTTAGGTTGGGCTGTGTTGAGGCATAATAAATAGGGTTGTTGGTTTAAGGTGTTAGGTTAGGCTGTTAGATTGTGCCGAGTTAGATTGTGTTAGGTTGTGAAATTACGTCGTTGTAGAGTTACGTCGTTGTAGAATTACGTCGTTGTAGGGCTACGTCGTTGGAGAGTTACGTTGTTGTAGGGTTACGTTGTTGTAGGGTTACATTGGGTGCTACTTTGGCTTGTTATCTACAAGGAAAATGATATCTACATTTACATTGCGATCTACACCTTATATTGCAATCATCACGGTACTTAACCTAACCTAGCCTAGGTTAGGTTAGGTACCGTGTTGATTGCAATATAAGGTGTAGATCGCATAACAAAGTAGATGCATGATACGTAGATAAACCTAAGTAGCACCTTACATTGTTGTAGGGTTACATTGTTGTTGGGTTACGTTGTTGTAGGGTTACGTTGTTGTAGGGTTACGTTGTTGTAGGGTTACGTTGTTAGGTTAGATTGTGTTGGGTTAGGATGTATTGAGTGAGGATGTGACTCTCTTACTTGAGACGTTACTGCTGTAACTTTTTCTCCTCTGCAACTATTTTCCTAGATTATATTAACCTGGTACGTCCCTGGAGCTGTCAGCCCCAGCTATGGGTCGAGGCCAATGTAAAGTCGATATTTACAACAAGCTCCATTTGTCAGTGGTCATAGTCACAGAATTCTAGTAATATTTTCTCGGTCTTCCATAACCCCGCCCTTGTACCTAATCTACTAAGCATTAGCAGAGTTCTGCGCCACAACCTACGAGTGTTTTCGGAGAGGAACGCGAACCCAGTAGGCCTACACACTACGGTGCTAGCTCCAACCCTAGGAAAGCTGAATTGAAAAACACGTTGCATAACAAGCTTTCTTTGGGACAATTTTTCATTGATTAAGCTCTCCAGTGAGCGAAACGTTACCCCGATAACTATTGACAGCTGTATGATTATATAACCATGAACAGCTGCCATAACAAAGTAACGCTAGATTAGTGTTAGTGAAGTTACTCAGGGAGATGAACGAAAGTATAATATATATATGTCGTGCCGAATAGGCAGAACTTGCTATCTTGGCTTAAATAGCAACGCTCATCTTGCCATATAGGACAAGTGAAAATTTGTGTATGCAATAATTTCGCCAAAATCATTCTGAACCTAACGAAAAAAATATATTTCATTGTGTTTGCTTGGTATTAAATTACTGTAAACAAATCTAAAATATATTTAGTTGGGTTAGGCTAAAATAAATTGTTCTTGTTATAATAAGGTTAGGTAAGTTTTCTAAGTTCCTTTTGGTGCAAAATTATAAATTTTTACATTAACATTAATGAAAAATATATATCTTTAAACGTATAAGAGAAAATTTTAGAAAGGACTTAATTTTAAATGAGTTCTTGCTAATTGACCAGTTTTACATATTCGGCACGACATGTATATATATATATATATATATATATATATATATATATATATATATATATATATATATATATATATATATATATATATATATATATATATATATATATATATATATATATATATATATATTTATATATATATGTATATATATATATATATATATATATATATATATATATATATATATATATATATATATATATATATATATATATATATATATATATATATATATATACACACACACAGGCTCTGGTGGCCTGGTGGTTAACGTAGAAACATTGGACGTGTTTCTTTCAACCTGTTGTCTACGTTCCCCATCAGTAAAATGGGTACCTGGGTGTT